>NW_005054399.1:2343328-2353156 GCF_000277835.1 Geospiza fortis
ATTCCTGCGGTGGGGTTCTGCAGGGGAGCCCCGAGGCAGCTCAGCCTCAGCTTTTCCTTCCAGACGGGTGGAGGATCTCTGCTGAGGTTTCCTCACCTTCCAGCTGGCAGCCTGGGCTCTGTGGGAAGTAGCAGGGACTAATTAAGCTAATGACCTGTCAAACCTTAGTGATCATCCCTGTGTTTAGAGCAGACTGAGTTCAGAGCTCACGGCCTGGCACCCAGCACGTGCCCAGGAGCTGGCACAGGCTGCCCTGGCTGCCACTGAAGCTCCTGCAGCTGCAGAGCCAGCTCCGGTGGTGCCTGCCCAGGGACACCCCAGCCTGTCCCTCTGCTCCCTCCCAAAGGACACCCCTGGGCAGGGCTGGGGGGCAGGGCTGGGGTCACCGGTTCCCCCCTGTGTGTGAGCAGTGTCCTGGCCAGCACTGTGCCCGAGGGAGGGTGTCTGTCCTGCTGTGAGCCCAGCAGCTGCTCTTCTGTGCAGACCCAGCCCAGCAGCATTTGCTTTGCTGGGAACTCGTGCATGGTGTGACTTGCTTTGCTCTTCCCCAGCCCGTGGTTTGCGCTGAGGCTGCTGGCACACAAAATCCAGTCCCCTCAGGAGGGGGAAGCCCTGCATGCCCTCACAGTGAGTACCTCCATCAGCACACAAAGCAGTCACTGGGAAACAGAGTTGGCATGTAGGACAGAGCAGACAGGATAGCTCTCCCTTTTCTCTTAGATGTCCATGTCTTTCTCTTTCTCTTGGATGCCTCTCCATTTAACTTTCCCTTGCACAAGGACTACAGGAACTAGGGCAGGGTGGAGGCAGTAACTGCTTCTGTTCCTCCCCACGCTGCTCTGCTGAGGTGTTTTGTTGGTCTGCAGCTCTGGCTGTGTGAGCTGTGTCCCACCACCGAGGCAACAGCTCAAGAGTTGTTAGTGATGGGTAGAACAGAGCAGGTGACCCTAAATGTGCTGCCTAGGAAAGCTGGATGAAGGAATAAAACATGTTCTTGCTGCATGACTTTCTCAGTATCTTGTGTTGGTGAATGCAGTGTCAGAAAGTTCTTAGATTTAGTAATATAATGACAAAGTTCTTGAAAGCTCCCCAAGCCTTGTGTTTTCAGTTCCTGTTGGTAACATTTTGTTTTCTGCAGGTGCTGGAGACTTGTGTGAACAACTGTGGTGACAGATTTCACAGTGAAATGGCAAAATTCAGGTTTCTGAATGAGCTGATTAAAGTGCTTTCCCCAAAGGTAGGTGATGGTAGTTACAGGGTGTTTTGGGTTGAGGAATGCACTCTGCTTTCTCAGAGGCAGTGGGATCTTCTGGCCATGCTCCTCTTCATGGGGGTGGGCTGGGCCTGCCTGAGACACCCTCTGAGCATCACACCATCAATTTCCCCTTCTGCTGGCTCCTGCACACATTTACCACTGCTGCACGTTTCATTTTCCATTGCATCAGCCCAAGGGCAGAGCTGCAAAAAGCTGATTTCAAAGAAATGCCCAACTGAAGAACAAAACTCCTTGTCTCAGTCTCGGGCTCGATAACAGAATTTCAGTGAAGCCACAGACTTTAAAGCACATGTCACTGAAGACAATTCTGTTTGCTGCTCTGAGAGGACGGGTATCATCTAATCAGTTTGAAATGTCTGGCCTTGGGAGGTTTGTGTTTTTATAGTTAAAGGAGTGGTCATAGGCAATAATGAGAGAAATTGGAGAGAGCACCCAGATGCTGATAAGAGACAATAATGTTTGTTTCTGGTTTTGTTCAGTTTTCCTGTGTCAGGGGCTGGCTGAGGCCGGTGCTGTGACTGCATTGCAGCAGTTAAGGAGAGTGTTTAAAGTCAAGCACAGAATGTTTTCACTAAAATAACCTGCTTTGGGTTTTGGATTCAATAACTGATCAGAGAAGTTTGAAGTGGTTTAATTTTGATGGTTATAGAATGTGTATGTGATTCTCATACACTCCCTAGCAGTTCTGTGTTTCCTAACCCCAGGATACACATTGTCAGCACTGTGAATAAACTCACAGGAATCCATTTTATCCTTGGTGTCTGCACAAAAATGCCTTGGGGCTGGGTCCCTGTGCCAGATCTGGCACCAATTCCTTGGGTTTGAGCTTTTTGTCTTTCTTTACTGTCTTGTTTTCAGTACTATGGAATTTGGTCTTCAGAAAAAGTCAAGTCGAGGGTCACAGAAGTGATATTCAGTTGGACAGTCTGGTTTCCTCAGGAAGTCAAAATCCAGGATGCTTATCAGATGCTGAAGAAACAAGGTTCAGTTCTGTTATTTCAGTTTCCTTTTTAGCCTCCCAAGCCCATCGTTTGCCCCACAGATATCTGCCCCCCTCAGCTCGTGACTCAGCTTTTTCCTAACGTGCTGTGCGTAAGGAAAAGGGACAAAGGTCCCAGGCTGGCTGGGTTCTGAAGGATGCATGGAACTGTTTAAAGGGATTTTCCAAAGAACAGCCTTCCTGGGCACAGCTCAGACCAGTCTGAGGCCTCTGCTCACACTGTGGGCAGGGAAAAAGCACAGGACGGGCTCAGAAGTGATCTTTGCCCTGGAATATCTCCCAGGGTTATGAGAGATGAGTTCAAAGAGATCCCAGGATGGATTTTTTCATCCACTCCATTATATTTAGTAGTCCTCAGTGGCATTTTAATCTGGAAATCTGTGCAAAACCTCATGCACTGTTGAGCATCGAGGTTTCAGCAGCTTGGGCATCACTGAACAACTATTGTTACCTGTTCCAGGGATTGTAAAAGAAGATCCCAAACTGCCAGAAGACAAAATTTTACCTCCCCCTTCTCCAAGACCTCAGAATTCTATTTTTGACACAGATGAAGAGAAGTCCAAGGTAAATCTTAGAGTCTTCATGCCCTACTGTCTGTTTTGTCCTGATGAGAAAAGAGGCTCAGTAATATTTTGGGAGCTTCTGCTGTTTCAGAATAATGCTGATCCCTCCTGCACTGCAACAGCTAGAGAACTCTCTGAAACTTTGTCAGAAATATCTCCTTAGAAAAAAGTAAAACTTTTTTACAGAAAAACATCATTTTCCTTGAAATCTCCCCAAGGGAGGGCTTCTCTGGGTCTTACAGAAGTTCTGCAGAGCCAGAGTCCCTGATCCTGACCAGCCAGTGTATGCAGGAGCAGTGTAGCCTGGATTGGGCTATGGACAGGAGCTGACACGTCTCCAGGATGACGGGACCGTTCTGCAGCAGTGGCTGTGGCTGTGCTGTGTGCACGGTGCCCAGGGGCTGCTGCTGCTCACTGCTGTGCCCCACCTGTGTCCCGACAGCTCCTGGCCAGGCTCCTGAGGAGCAGCCACCCCGAGGACCTGCAGGCAGCCAACCGCCTGATCCAGAGCGCCGTCAAGGAGGTGGGGGCTGCCCGGAGGGGCCTCTCTGCACCAGGGAGGGTGGGAGGGAGCCTGGCCCTTCCATTTGACAGGAGACCCTCTGCACTGCAGCCCCAGAGAAGGGGCCGTGTTCAGGCTTTCCAAATTAGTCTGAGATTACAGCATGGGATCATTTTGTTTTGTTTCCCTAAAATGTGCCATTGCCAGGAGAGGGAATTTGTGAATGTGCATAGAGCAGGACACTTCCCTGTCAGTGGGACCTTGGCAGTAGTACTGCAGTAGTGGTTGGAAATTTCCAAAAATAAACTCAGTTCCCAGATGGAAAGAAATCACTTCTGTACAGAACTGCCTCTTTCCTGCATGCAGTGTGTGTGCATGTCTGGCCTGTCTGTTTGCATGTTCCACCTGAAGGAGCATCCCACTTCTCTGCTGACACAGGAGATCTGGTTTAACAAAGCCCTGTGGTTCTGAGTGTGTCATTCTGTGTGGCAGAAGCCACCAACTCCCAGCTCAAATTCTGAAGTCACACTCGTGCCCCTGTGCTGAGATGTATTCCATATTCCACAGCAGGCAGCCAGGGTGTCCTGATGGGGCAGCTGGGGGCTTGTTCTCACCTGTGCTGCTTTGTGCCTTCTCTACCTGCAATAAAATATTAATAGGTGTGACCCTGAGTGCTCCAGCCAAGTCACAATTTCCCTTTCTTTCATTTTTCATCACAGGAACAAGAAAAGTCAGCTCAGGTGTCCCGAAGAGTGAACACCATCAGTGAGGTTTCTGAGAATGTCAAACGTATGGATGAGTTCCTGGAGAGCTACAGGAGAGGTGAATTATCCCCAGCTGACCAGGAGAGCCTGCAGGTAAATGCTCTTTTTCCTCGCTCTCCCAGAGGAGCCTCCCTTGCAGGGGTGGCACAGACAGAGGTGTGGGTGTGTGGGGTGCTGAGCAGTGCAATGTTTCCCCCAGGCTCTGTTCCAGCGCTGTGAGAGGCTCCGGCCGCTGCTCTTCCGCCTGGCCAGCGAGGCAGTGCCTGACGAGGAGGCTCTGGGTGAGCGCCAGCGCTGTCCTTGTGCTCCCTGGCACTGGCACAGGGCTGTGCCCTGCCCTGCCAGGGGAGTGCTGGCTGCTTGGCACCCTGTGGGCAAAGCTCCCTGCTCTCACCATGAAACCATGCCCAGGGAAGTGGCGTTTGGTCTCCTCCTGCTCATCTCTGAGGAAGCTGTTAATCTTCACTTGGAGCCCAAAGTTAAACAGTGAATCTGTTTCTTCAGTTGAGGTGGTTTTCTGAGTTTTTTTGAGCTCTCATGTTTAGAGAACTGAAAAGAAAGTGCAGAAGAGATGGCAGGAATTAGGAATACTTTAGAGATGGGATAAGATTTCAAAGGGATCTTGATAAATGAGAAAGAGGCATGGAATCAGCAGCTGTGTGTTCAAAATGGAATGAAAGGTAAGGGAGGAACTGAGGGCAGCCTGCTCTGCTGGCCTTCACTCCTGAGCTGCACTGTCCCTTCCTCAGGAGCATTTTGGGGGTGCTGTGGAACTGACCTGGCCTTCCCCTGGAAGATGAGTGTTTTGTGTCTGCTCTGGTTTCCCAGCTGAGGTCCTGCAGGCCAATGACAAGCTCTCCTGGGCGCTGGGACAGTACAGGCAGGTTGTGGCCAGCCACGAGGACGGGGATGGAGCAGGTTCAGCTGCCAGCTCTGCCCATGCACCAGGTGAGAAGCCCCCAAAGCAGCTCTGCCCTGCATGCCAGGTGGGAGCAGGGTTTGGCAGGGAAGTGCTCCTCAGAGAACAAACCTGGAGAAAGTGCTGTAACACAGGAAAAATATTATGTAACCATCATTTTCTCTTGCGTATAGTTGACAGAAAATACTCCCCAAGCTCTTCCCCCTTGAGGCACAGCTGGAGCCGTGGCTGTGCCACCCTTCCCGAGGCTCCTGGCTAACTGTGTCTGTGTTCCCCAGCGTGCCGAGCAGCCCCGCGGCGCACGAGGAGCTACACCCTGATCGACTTCTCCGAGCTGGAGGCCGTGGCCCTGAGCCCCCCAGAGCCCTCTGCAGACACAGCCTCGGCCCCCCGACACGGCAGCACCACCTCCAGCTGCCTGCTCGAGGAGCAGCTGTGCTCCTTAGGTCTGTAGGTGCACTTCAGTGCCACCCTCCTTACTGGGGTTTGTGGTCTTCAGGCAAGAGAGGGGAACTTTGGCTTCAGTGCCAGTCCCAAGAGAAAGTGGAGCTTTCCAGATGGAGGTTTTCAGGGATGCAGTGTCTCCAGTTGTGTTAGACAGCAAAGGAAGCACCTGTGGAAAACTCCTGCTTTCTGTAAATGATCGGTGGTATTTTGGTGTCTTTCTTAGGTCTCAGCAACTCCCCTGTCACACAGGAACCACCCCCTGATTTTGGCCTAGCAGAGGTGAGTGATGCTCAGACACTTTGCTGTCCATAAGGTATAAAGGACAAAAATCAGAGATGATTCCTGCTCTGCCTTTCCCTGGCAGCCCTTTTGGTGTAGCACTCTGTTCTGAAGGGAAACTGGAATCCTTGTGCTCTGTCTCTCAGGTGCAGTTTGCAACCAAATGATTCATATGCATTTCTGCTTTAGGTAGTGGTATTTTACAAACAGAGTTCTTTTCAGTGCAACAGGTTTATTGATGCTGATATTATACAGCATGAACCTGAAGAGCCTTATTTTCCAGCCTGCTGTACACAATGGCTTTAGGGAAGGTGTAAGTGCTGTTCAAAGCCTGGCACCACTGCAGGGCTGGGAAGACAGCCGTGCAGGGAAGAGTGAATTCCAGAGCCTGGATGAGCAGCTCTCTCCACCATCCAGGACCAAGACATTATCTTTGTAAGTAAACTCTTCATAATGGAGTCTGATTTGGGGGCTGAGGAATTCTTTTACAGCAGGGAGATTTAGGAAAACCTTTCAGCTACCTCTGGTTAGTGATGGCAAGTGATCCATGCACACATTGGCTCTTTCCTGCAGTTACGCACTGGTTAATTGCAGTTAATTGCACACCAGGACCTTCCCACGGTCAGAAATTTGGGGAGACAAATCCCATTGGTTGATAACAAGGTGATGTTCAGCTAAAAGAACAACAACCTTACGGTCAGGCCTCTTTATAATAACCTGTCACTCAAAAAGCACCTTCCTCAGCTTTCTCCAGACTGTGGCAAGGGAGTTTCCAGACATTCAGTGGAAGCTTGGAACAGTTCACAAATCAAATTAATCTCCACAGATCTTCAGAGCAGGAGACTATTACAGTATGCTTATACAGTCTGCCATATTACAAGAAACTTTAGTGAAGATTTTCAGCTTCCTGTGATGTCTTTGAGCAGGAATTTACTTTGATCTGCCTGACTAGGGCTCCAGAGAAGCTGTGCTCAGGGATGGCAGACTTCCAAAGCCCTAAACCTAAGTTTTACCATAGTAACAGAACCAAAATCTGCCTTAATGAATTTTGAAACAGCAAGATCTTCCACAGATGATAGAGTTTTTGAATTCCTCAAGGACTCAGAGTGTAAGTCTGTAGCTTCTTTATACCTAAAGGGGATGAGGGATTGGGAATAGAGACAGACACAGCAGAAGACAGTACATTCCCTGTAGTATCCCCACTTAATACAAGCTTTCTGCATGCTTTTCTTTCCAGGGATTTATCACCAATGAAATTGCCCTTTCCAGATCTCCCAAGTAACTCAGTGGCAGATCCTCCACTCCTCAGTCCAGGCTATGATCTGAAGCCTGCTGCCTCTTTGCACTCAGCTTCCAATGATGCTTCTCTAGAAAACCTTTTTGTGCCTTTAATTTCAGTTACACTAAGTAAGTACAATTCTGTGCCCCAGCTCTGCTTACTCGAGCTCTTCCATGAGTTTTGCAGGACAGGAAGCCAAAGTAGCTTCGTGCTGTGTGGGTCGCTGGAGACAAGTAATGACTGTTCTGTGATGGGCTTAATGTACCTGAGAATTTGAGCAGGTGCTAGGGATCATAGCATGAGAAGGTCCTTGTCCTCCCTACTCATTGCTCAGGAGTTTTCTGCCCTGGCTGATCTTTGTAATGTGCTTCTAAACCTTGTCCTTCGCACCTTCAGTCAAGCTTCAAACAGTTGTTCCCCTAAAAGTCCTAAAAGACACTTTTGAGTGGGAGTTGCCCCACTTCCTGAAGCAGGAAGCTCTTCATTCCACCTCTGCTTTTTGGTTTCACACTGTATGGCCCAGCTCTGCAGCTCAGCCCAGAGCATTTCCTGGGGATGTCACCCTGGGGTCTCGGCCCGGGGCCACAGAGCCTTGGCTCTCACTGCTGCTGGAAGAGGACAGGTGCACAGACATCCTGATCTGCCTTCAGTCTCAAGTGAAGCTCTTAGCAGATTTTGGAAGGGCAGGATGGTGATGGTCAGGTGTGAATTTGCCAGGCACAGATGGTAAGGAGCCAAATCCTGTGTGCGCTCAGAAAGGCACTTTGCTTTTCCCACCACATCTCTGTTGGATCCACATCTGACTTCTCTCAAGGACTGGTGAAACCTGAGCTGCTAAATCCCAAAGGCAGACATTCAGATTCCTGTCTCTGCCTTGGAGGCAGATATAAATCAGGGGCTGTGTGCCACTTGGTCTGTGAGTTTGCCAAAGGAAGTAAAAGTTTGTCTGCATTTTCCTTTTTGCTATTCCTTATCCCATCTTTCCTGTTTGCCCTCAGATGGGAGAGGAATCCAGGCTTTCATTCTGGTTCTCAATTTGTCTCTGGCAGGCACCATCTCTCCCCTCACTGTGTATGACAGGAATGGTTTCAAGGCCATGCTCCACTTCTCCAGAGACCCGGCTCCCGGCCGACCAGACGTGCTGGTGATGGTTCTGTCCATGCTGAGCACCTCAGCACACCCCATTAAGGACATAGTGTTCCAGGCTGCAGTCCCAAAGGTGAGAAACCTGTGACAAGGAACAGAGATGCTCAGAAAGGTCCTGAGAAGAAGGGTCACCATTTCTTACTGAGCATTTGCCTTGCTCTTGGGAAAGGATCTTCCTGTCTCTGCACAGAGATCCTGTTGTACAGTGGTGCCTGTTTCACTGTGTGTGCCCATGGCCTTGCTACTGCCAGAGGGCTCCAGAGCTGCTGCTTCAGCCTCCTGGGCAGGGCTCCTGCTCCCTGTACACGTGTAGCACAGAGCTGGCTGTTTAGGAATATCGGCCTTTAGTGGCAGGCTGTGCTTTTCACTGAATGGAGAGTCTGGCTGATGTAACTTTAACCAGCTCCATGGCTCAGTGAGGCTCACAGCCCTTTCCGAGACTGGACTAAAAACTGTTTCTTTTGTTTTCTCTTTCAGACCATGCAAATAAAGTTACAACCAGCCTCTGGTTCTGAGCTGCCAGCCTTCAGCCCTCTCCTCCCGCCCGCAGTGCTGTCCCAGGTGCTGCTGCTCTCCAACCCACACAAGGTGCTGCTGGTGGGCACTGGGAAACCCCTGACTGTTTGTGTGAAAAATGGGGAGCCTCCTAATAATGGGGAGGTGTAGTGGAGAGACAGGGCAGTCTGGACTGTGCTGGGAAGATGTTTTTTCTGCTCAAAGAGCTTGCAGAGCTACAGTCTGAAGGACTGTGCGGGCAGTTGCTGCAGGGGCCTGCACAGTTCTGGAGTATCTGCACACAGAGACAGCTGCAGGCACTCATGGTGCAGCTGATGGAACACAGGGACACCCAAGGTACAAGTGATGGGAGGCAGATCTTTTGTACTGGTGGATAGTTATGAGACCCAAGATCAGTGTAAGGAGCTCTGAGTAGGCTGGCCAGGCCTGGATTGCCAACATGCCCACGGGTGGCGTGCACAGGTCTTCAGGTTGCTCTTGTCTATCTTAGGGTTACCTGTCCAGGTTAGGATAGGTATATCCTTAGGTTAACCTAATCAGGGTTTCCTCCTGTGCAGAGCTTCTGCAAGGCTGGTGTTTCCCCTTCCAGAGGTGGCTCACTGCAGCGAGGCCACGAGGGGTGGAGTCCGGGAGTTTATAATGACGGTGTGCCCCTCTCCTCCCTTCTCTCGCAGGATCCCATCCGCCTGAGGTACAGACTGGTGTTCACGCAGGGCCTGCAGCCCTTCCAGGAGGAGGGACAGGTGACTGGCTTTCCAGAAGCAGCGCTCTGGGGCAGGAGCTGAAGTCCAGCTGGCTCGGACCCTGCCGTGTGTCCGATGAGGAGCGACGGGGAGCAGTAGTGCTCCATGAGGGCACCTTTCCGGGGATCTGCCAGCTCCTTCCTCCTTGTGTGGGCTGGCTGCTTCTGCCACAGCCTGCCGCTGTAGCTGAGCCTGCTTTACAGGAGCCTGCTGGAGAGCTTCTCCGTGCCTCTGCCACGCACACCTTCCTGCTGCTTCTGGGCCACCTCCCCTTTACTTGTGCATTAAAAAAAAAACAAACAAAGCCAATCACACCAATATTCAGCCGCCGTGCCAGCCTGTTCCAGGGACACCCCGGCCCGGTTTCCCCGGAGCCTGTGCCAGGCGCAGCGGG
>NW_005054399.1:2353684-2370657 GCF_000277835.1 Geospiza fortis
GGGCCGGGGATCCTCGCACCCATCTCGGGTCTCGCAGCAATTCACCAACACGTCTGCCTTAAATGCTGGGAAACGGCAGCTGCTGCCAGCGCTGCGTTAGGTGGGATTACAGGGATAACAGCGTAAATGTCTTGTCCAAAAGGGCTGCCCAGCCCTGGCGCTGGCTGCCCAGGGCAGTGTTGGAGTCCCTGGAAGGGTTAAGAAGCCGTGTGCATGTGGCACCTGGGGACATGAGTTAGTGGTGGCCTTGGCAGTGCTGGGGCACTACTGGGAACACTCGGACTTGATAGTTAGCTTAGAGGGCTTTTTTAAACCTAAATGATCCCATGATAAAATACATATTTAAAGTTTAAAGGTACAGCTGGACATTTGTTGTTTGATGCTTTGCTTTGTTTTTTAGCATTAGGTTTTTTCAAGTGCTAAAGATTAGATAAGATTATTGAAAGACTACCTATTCCTGCAAGGGCTGCCACCCCTCCTCACTGGCTGCTCTGTGTTCCTGCAGAAACAAGCCATCAGGCTCTCCAGAACATGCCCAGAGTCCTCCGGGAAGTGGAAGTCTTGAAACAGGAGGCAACGTTCCTGAAGGAGCAGATGATCCTTGTTAAAGAGGATATAAAGAAGTTTGAAGAGGATACAGCTCAGTCCATGCAGGTCAGTTCTTAATGTTTGTTTGCAACTTGTGAAATTCTAAAAGTTACAGAGCTGTTCATGTGAAATAACCTTGTGAGCTTAAGATAAGTAAAATCACTTCTTTTAACATCAGTAGTGGAAAGGTGGGTGTGACACAGCTGTGCAGTCTGCATGTCCTGAGGAACAGCTGCTCAGGTGTCTGTTCAGAGCTGCTGGTACCTGGCTGGGGACGATGGTTTCTGCATGGGGTGCAGAGCATTTTCAGGCCAAATGGATACTAAAAGAACAAGACCAGAATTCAAACTAACCTGTTATTTTACTTTGAAAGATGATTTTATATCTCTCTAGCTCCTTCAAACCATTCCATCTTCTTGTAGTAATATAATCTTTTCACACCTTTTTGTTTTTAAAGTTTAAGCAGAAGATAACTCCCAAGCACCTGTGAGAGCCATTTTTTATTTCAGGGGGAACATGGTGTTTTTTTCCTCAGGTCCTGGTAGAGATTGACCGGGTGAAGTCCAGGATGCAGCTGGCTGCCGAGTCACTTCAGGAAGCAGACAAATGGAGCACACTAAGTGCAGATATTGAAGAGACTCTTAAAACACAGGTAAACACTGAATTATTTGGTATTTGTGCCTCCAGCTTTTCAGGGAGCTGCGTTTAAAAGTCGGGTTTTGAGGCGGCTGTGAAACACGTCCCTGGTGCTGATGCTGTCTGAGGTTGCCCTTGGTAACAGGCTGCCTTTCCTGCTGGCAGGACGTGTCCCTGATCTCAGCCAAGCTGACGAGCATGCAGAGCAGCCTGGCCATGCTGGTGGACACGCCGGATTACTCAGAGAAGTGTGTGCACCTGGAGGCGCTGAAGAACCGCCTGGAGGCCATGGCCAGCCCCCAGATTGTTGCTGCTTTCAACTCCCAGTCTGTAGGTCAGTAGCTCCTGGTGGCATTTACTGTCAGCACTGAGTTCATGGTCTTTAAAACAGATTGGGTGGAGAGCTGGTGTCCTGAAGCCTCCTGGCATTGGCTTCTGAGCTTCTCCTGGTGGAGCAGATGCCCTGGAATGTTTTAGGCTCTGCAGCTGTCTGCAGGCCAGTGCTGCTTTGACTTTCCTGTGGTTTGGGGTACCTGTGGCCACTGCAGGAAACAAGAAGATGACAGGATTTTATGGGCCACGTGGATGTACTGCTCAAATAAGCAGAAGGGCCTTGGCTTTCTGTTGTCATGGTGTTATTGGTGTAATCAGGAAGGAAGTTTGTTTGGAAGCGTTCTGACTTCCTACTACTTTGTAAAACCAGCTTTATAAATTCTCCTTAGAAAATTGGTCTTTTTGGACAGTTCTTTGTGCTGTTCCTTCTCTGTGCTGATGTCAGTGCTTCTGAAAAGTAGTTGTTCAGGTTGTTGACACTTATCTCTGTGCACCTCGAGGTCCTGCAGGGATCTGGGGCTGTGGGGTACAAACCAGACTTTTGAGGAACCTGTGTTTCTAAGCTGTGTGCAGGAGCAGCTGTGCCATGAGTCAGTCTGAGGCACAGGTGTCATTTTGAGGACAGGCGAAAGCAAAGCTGAGGTCTTTGTCAGGTATGCTTTATGTTTGTAAGTGCTGGCTTGTTTCTATAAGCTAATTCTTTCCTTCTAGGAAATGCTCTGGCTTTAATACTGGATGTGTTAGCACTATGTGCTGGTTAGGAAGGTAAATTCATTCATTATGTCTGCTGTCTGATCTTGTTTGAGGGTGGGTTTCAGGCAGTTCTGCTCCTGTTTGAGAAGATAAGTAAATGAAGATGAAATTGTCTCTTTCTGTGTAGACCATTGTGCCTGCTCCCTTAGAAGAGGAGTTCTTGCTCAGACTGATGTCTCACCCTCGACTTTGAGGCTGATCCTGATGCCTCTTATTTTGTTTTGTTTAGATCAGGCAAAAATGTTTGTTAAAGTGTTCACTGAAATCGATCGGATGCCCCAGCTCCTGGCTTATTATTACAAGTGTCACAAGGTAAGTGTTTTGGTAACACTTTAACGTGGAGGAATAGCAGGGAATTCTTGCTGGGCTCTGACTGCAGAGGGAGCTGCTGCCCCACGGATCTCAGCTGTGCTCTGCTGGGGGATGGCACCTGTTCCTCTCTGTATTTCCTTCTGTGCCTTCTCTTACTGGCTCTGACCAGCCTGGGTTACTCCCCGTGTTGCAGGAGTAATTCTGCATCCGGGGCCTTGTCCCTTCCTGCAGCAGACACAGGCTGTGTGTGTTCTGCTTGATTCTCTGTGCCTCATGGCTTTGCTTTGCTCTGGATGCAGCCATGTCAGCAGTAACTTTATTGCTGCAACTTGCCAGCTGCTGACTTCTGTAAACTCTTTTCAGGTAAGATTAAAAGTTGGAATTCCAGACAGTTCTGTAGCCATAACCTGAGCTTCAAATTTCTCACATGACTGTGACTTTTGAGGATTAAGTTCAAGGCTGGGGCTTGCCAAGTATTTCAACTATTATGTGGGGGTATCAGTTGCAATCTCATTTTATGAGTAAAATACCAATGTTAATTAAATCTTTGAATCACTAAGAAGCTGAAAGTCTTTTCCTTCTGTGGTGCTGAATTATATGTTATGCTGAAAGGGGAGAGGGGCACAAGGGGGAGCCTCATGTTTTGGCAGAAGTGCTGTGCGTGGGGAGTGCTGGGTTTGGCATAGCAAAAGCAGGACCTGTGGCCTGTCAGTTTTCTTCTCAGACGGTTCTGTTCCCCATCAGGTGCAGCTGGTGGCTGTGTGGCAGGAGCTTTGCCAGAGTGACTTGAGCTTGGATCGCCAGCTGACCGAGCTGTACGACACCCTGCTGGGCACCTGGCACACCCAGCTCCAGTGGGCAGCACAGGTGCAGTGCCAGGCTCTGCTGCTGGGAGGGGACAGGGCTGGGCACCCTCTGAATCCTCACACAGCCTTGAGGAGCTCCTGGCTGCTCACCCTGAGTTACGCTCTGGGCCTGCCTGGTGCAGGTTGGGATTTGCAGCCCTCTTACTGCTCCTGGTCCAGCCCTTGCAGACAGGATTTGAGCTCTGCTGTTCCACCAGCAGCAAGGTTGCTGTGTTATTGACATTAAAGCTGCTCTATCACTTTCATCTGTATCTTAAGTTAAAACTAATTTGTTGGTGTTGTAAATGTGTTCTGTTGCAAGACATTTGAAATGCCTGAGTTGCTTTATCTCTTGGCCTGGAGGAAGCCCTCAAGGTCACGCTGGACTGATGCATGTTGCTCTGTGTAAGATATCTGGGGGCTTCTGCTGTCACCCCTTGGAGTCTGTGTGCTTGTTTTCCCTGCCAAGAATAATGTAGGATCAAAAAAAGTTTTTGTCCTTTGGTGAAATGAAGAAATAAGTTCATATTGTTGAAGAGTTTTTCATCCATGAAGGGTAAGAGATTCTTATCTTCATATGACAAAGCCAGTGTCAGTGCAAGGCCTGTGCTGCAGAGGAGCTCAGTGTTTCATTGAAATGTATTTTTTCTGCCTAATGATTCGATGTGACTTACAGGTCAGATGTCAGGTTACATTTTAGCAGATATTCTTTGAACTGGGGATTGTGAGAAACAGCAGGTGGGGCATGGCTCATGTCACTCAGTCTCCTGTGTTGCTTCTGCTTTCTGAAAAACTCTGGGACCTTTCTGATGGTAAACCCAGCTTTCAAAGCAAATGAGCAGAATAGCTGATGAAAAAGTCACAATGAAGGCTGTAAAAAGTTTTATGCTAGTGGAGTGGCTGATTCTCAGCTGATTACAGACTTTCTAGCCTTTCCACTACTGACTTCTGCCTATCTGACCAGTAATTTGGTTGATATAGTCCTATTTCTTCATATTTTACTGATTCATGTTGTTTCCCAACACACCTGTGTAAACTTGAGTGCTCTGTTTCAAATGCCCTCTTCTGCCAGGTGTTTTTAGACTCACTCTAGTGCCTGTGTTCTGAATTCAGTTTTTGACCTGTGTTTCTTGGTGGCTGTACTCCATGTACTGCCCTAGACTTGCAGTCAGGCTGTCTGTGTGTAGGTCAGCATGACTCTTGCAGCCTGAGCTGAGCGCCTCTGGGTTCTTCATCCCTTGTGGGGTGTTCCAGGTTTGGAAGCTGCCTGCTGCTCTCTCTGCTGTGTGTCCTCTCAGGTAATGTGCTTTTGCCAGTAGCTCTTCTGCTGCCACAGGTTTTCAAGAACCCGCATGAAGTCGTGACTGTGCTGTTGATTCAAACCCTGGGAGCTCTGGTGCCTTCCATCCCTGTGTGTCTCAGCACTGCCATGGAGAGGACGGGCCAGGACACCAAGCTGGCCCAGCTGCTGGAGCTCCACGATGCCACTGTCCACTTTGCCAAGGGGCTGGAGGTAGCCATGCTGCCAAACCTCAGTAAGGCTCTGCCTCTGCATTCTGTCATTCTGTGCTGTCCCCTTTGTGAAGTCCCATTGTGGGATTTTGTTTAGTTTTAGGTGGAGGGAGGGATTATCTCTTCTAAGCAGTGCCCAGTTCCACGGCACTTGCACCTTTGTGGTTGTGTGTGTGTATCTTACACCTGAGCTGTTGACACAACACAGTTTCCTGAAGCTGCCCTGTCCTGAGCTGACTCTGCAGGGTAAATAGCATTTAGCACTTCTCCTTTTACAAGATTTACTGTTTCTTCTGTCTCCCAGACAAGGAAATGTCTCCAGGGAGGCAGCGAGACCCATTGTGAGAGATGACAAAGCAGAAAAGTTGAGGAGTTTCCTGGAGTTATCACATCTCACTAAACAAGAGAAAACCTGCTTGAAGGCTGCATCCATTGGATGCTTGTATTTGTTTTTGTAGTTTTTCTGTTGCTGCTGGCTTAGGGTTTAATCAGGTGACAATGCCCAGTGTTCTTTCTGAGCTGTTGGTAGTTTTTTCCCAGCAGCATCTTCAGTGTTTGCTTCCAAATCTGCCCTGTGGTTTCCCCTCCCTGGGACATTTGTCTTTTTGGTCATGATTGCTGAGTGATTCCTGCAAACCACACAGCAGTGAGGTGCTGTTTGCACAAGTTTACGCCTGACTGAGGCTGTTGACTATTTATAGACCCCTGTGAATTTGGTGGGGCTGCTTCAAAGGCTGACTGTGGGAAAATCCAAAATTAAGGCTAATGGAGCATTTCTGATGCTGTGCTTCCTGTGTTTGGTTCCTCATAACATTGTCTTGAGCTGTTTAAACCCAGATTCTTTCTTGATCCTGTAAATTATGATTGCTGGGCAATGTCAGGGAGTGTGACTGTGTCTGTTGTCAGGCTGGTTGCATACACATCAGTCATTTTCTAGCTTAATTTGTGGTTCATTATAGAAATTAGTAAAAAGGACTTGGAAAAATAATGCCAGATTGTAGAAGATGATGGAATAGGAAGACTAGTGTTGGACTGTTGTCTGAGTGTGTTTAAAAAACACCCAAGGCCTCTATTGCTATCTCTTTTAGTGTGGGGTAAGACATTTGAGAAAAGAAATATCTCAAGAATGGAAAGGCCAGGTGACTCAGCTGAGGAAACTCAAACCAGTTCCTGTGTGTGTGTGTGAGGGGAGGGCTCAGCTGTGATTCACAGGATAATTCAGTTTGGAAGGGACCTTGGGAGATGATCTGGTCCAGTCTCCTGCTCCAGGCAGGATCTGCTGTGAGGTCAGACTGTGCTTGGTCTCGAAAGTGTCCAAGCACAGAGGCAGTGCTGGCTTTGGACAGACTGCTCCATTGCTTTCCTGTCCTCAGGGTGTGAAAGTCTTTTCTGATAGCCAGGATTCAAAGTAAATTTGGTCTGCTGCAGGTTGGGGTTTGGCAGAGCTTTGTGAGAACAGCTGGTGTCCAGTTCTGATTTGGGCAGTAATCATTCAGCCCTGCTTTGTGTTTGGGTTGGCAGCTCCCTGCTCAGGCATGGCACTGAGAGGCTGAGTTTGTGCTTCACATTCAGCTCTGGGTGATGAACACTGGCACAGTAGTGCTGAATGAATTGAATTAGTGTCAATTATTTTAAGTGTGAACTAGGCTTTCTGATAAATGAGGATTGCCCCTGTTTGACGCCGTGGGAGTAATGTGTTTCACTTCTCAGATGGCTTCAATTCTTCTGCTGTAGGTTGGAATGTTTGATAGATTTTTGTCACCCAGGCTGTTTTGGGTCAGTGAGTGCTAATTTTCTTGAGACACTTGTTGAGGTAGAACATCTTGGTTTTAGGAAGCAGGTAGAGATAATAATCTTGTTTCTAAAAAAATAAAAACCAATCTGTGTAGTTGAGATTGAAGCTGTTGGGCAGCATTCCAAGCCTGTGCAGGCAGCATGCTTTAGTAGCTTGAAATGAGGCTTTTAGTAGCATATTCATCTCTTTGTAGACTAAACATGTGATTCTTTGTAGAGGAGCAGAACCTGGTGAAAGTGATGGAGCTCGTGGAAGTGGTGTACGCTCCCTACAAGCCCTATCAGCTCGAGTATGGAGACCTGGAAGAAGAGAATCTCCTCATCCAGATCAGTGCAGTGCCCTTGGTAATGTACCAGTCTTTGCTCAGCTGTGCTGGGAGAGGCTGAAGCTTCCACGAAACACTGGGGTCTCTGTCACAGTTACTGCTCTCTTTGCCCCTCTCCTTTTTGGTTATATTTCCTTTCATTTGCAGAAGATTCTGCTGTTGGCAGAGCTGTTTTTCCCTGAGGACCTGGGGAGCTCAGGGTCTGGCAGCCTGGCTGTTGTTGCAGTCTGTGGGCAGGAGGGTGGGAGCGCCAGCATGGCTCTGCCTCGGGAGTTTCACAGGAAAGGAGGGTACCAGAGAGCACTGTGTTACACGAGGTGTGTTTTCTCTATTGCCTGGAAGGAGAGCCAGGCTCAGCTTTGTTGTTCTGTTGTTATTTAGGAGCATTGGGAAGTGATTGATTGTGTCCAGGAGCTGAACCACTCCGTCAGCAAACTGTTCACGCTGGCGGCCGGAGCCATCGACAGCTGCGTCAAGCTCACGGATGGCCTGGGGGTGTGTGGCCTGCTCAGGGCCCTCAAGGCCCTCTTCTCCAAGTAAGCTGCCTTTAGCTACTGCTCCATTCATCCTGAGCGTGCAGTTTGTGGCCAAGGACCTGGTAGTTTATGGAAAATGGCTGAGAGCAGAAAGTCTCTGACTGTACCATGAGTCATCAACATCCCCCTTGCTGCTTCATTCGAGCACAGGCTGTTTTCTAGAGGAAGAATGGAAGATTTGTATGGCTAAATCAAAGGCTTGCCAGCTGTTTCCGATTCTGGTTGGGGAGAGTTTTCATTTTTAATAAATACTTTTGAAGGAGAAAACGTTTCCCAAAAAAAATAAGGCAATTAGGCTGATGAAAGTAGATCTCAGTGGGGAAATAAATCTGGAGGTTGAACTTGATCATCTTGGAGGTCTTCTCCAACCATATTGATTCTATGAATATACAGTTACTGGGACAAGTGACCTCACATTCAGCATCTGCCTGTAAGTCTGAGATAGCCCACAGAGTGAGATTCACTCTTGTCTTAAAGTATCACTTTCCTATTCCTATACTGATTTACTCTGTATTCCTTCACAATGCCGAAAGAGCTGCTCACAAGGTATGAATCAGGTATTGCTGCCCTTTGGGAAGGGGAAAGAGGAAAGCACAAATCTCTGATCTCACCTTCTTTATAGGCAATTAGAGAGCCATGTACCTGCCTCCAGCTTATGGGCATTATTAAAAAGAAAATGGGGGTGGGTGGAAAACAAAATGTTCTTCTCTTTATCCGTGTTCTCATCTGGGGAGTAGCTGAGAAAACAAATTCATGAGATTGTTGTCACCATGTTCCTGGAGTAAGAGCCAAGTGATGTTGGAGTAGCAGGAGCTGTATAAAGTTTTCCTGGTCTTTCCTAGGAGATGGCCAATGTAGTGGTAACTAAAATATCTCACTCCTTCCTTCTCATGGGCAGGCAGAGTTTCTGGTAATTTGCAGGCAGCAAACTGAGGCAGCCACACAGCGTCTTTTGTGCTCCTTGTCTTCTGGTGTGGGCTGTGGCTGATCAGTTCTTCACATCCACCTGTTTGGAGTGGAGCCAGGGTATCTCTTCTGCGCTCCTTTTAGTGTTTCTGGTTCTTTCTGGGCCTTGCAGACGACTGACTGAACCAGTCACAGGACATGTCTTGGTGCTGCTCTCCAGCCTGTTCTCTTATGCTGGTGCTTCTCTCTGCTCCTTTTCTCGCTGCAGGTACACATCTGACTTCACAAACACACTGCAGTCTATACGAAAGAAGTGTAAACTGGATGATGTCCTGGCAGATTCCCTGTTCCAGGAGGACTGGACTGCCTTCCAAAACTCTGTCCGGTAAAGGATTTGGGTTTGTTTGTCTGTCTCAGAGCTGATTTTTGTATCAGAGCTGAAAGGGAACTACTTGGGGTCAGTTTACACAAGTTCTCAGAGCAGAACACAGGGCTGAGCTCGCTGTGCTGCTGGGAGCACCAGTGTCAGTCGTGGGTCTCAGGTTGCTCCTGGCACGGGGAGGGCTGTGGGGCTCCCCACCCTGCCTGGAGCAAGGCTGATCTCATGTCACTTGTAATATTAGCAGCTCTTAGGATTTTTCCCAGTGACACTGAGCTGGCCTTCCCACGATGACAAGAAGTAGCATATGGATGAGGCCATTGGGCAAAAAAAAATCAGTTATCAAATGGATGCAGAGTTAACCACCAGATTGACTCTTGACTGATGTGTGGGCTGTGGTTTGGTTATGGCTTTTCATAATTACTTGACATGGGTCTGAGATGGGTTCTCTGAGGGGGGTCTGGCATTATCTGCCTCAAATCTCACAGTGTGTTTTTGTCTTGTTCTTTCCCAGGATAATTTCCATTTGTGGTGAACTCCTTCATCAGTGTGGAGACTTTGAGCAGCAGCTGGCCAACAGGTGAGCACTGGTTACCTTAATTCAGAGCTGCCAGTGTAGGAACCAAGTTGAAAGAAAACAAACTCCAAGGTGTTTTGGTTGCATAGACCATGGAGGGAAAGGCTCCACTGATTCCCCTTCCCCATGCTTTGACATGCCAGAGATGGGACATGGACTGTTCTGCCCAGTCATGTTCCTGAGGCAGTCCCAAGAATCCTTTTCCAGTGGGCTGCCAGATGGGGGTCAGGAAGGAATTTTCCACCAGATCAAATTGGCAAGATCCTTGTGACACGGGGCGTGAATCACGTGCTGAAATGTGTGGGTGTGCCTTACCTGATGGGTTCCCTGTAACCTGAGCAGTGTAGGCACAGGCAGCACGTGGATCTTGCTGCTCCCTGTTGTAAGCAGTGCACTGCCCAGGCTGTGGTTTCTTGAAGTGCTCGGTGTGACTGGAGGAGAACCCAGCGTGCAGTGCTCAGTGGGGCCCCTCTGCCCTCCCAGAACACAAACCCCGCTGTTCTCCCAGCACTTCTGCAGCTGGTGAGCTGCACAGTGGAGGAGAGGCTGGCTGCAACTGGGGTCTCTGTCAGTGAATGCTCTCCCTTGAAGTCACTCAAGGGCAGTGCTGGTCCCTGGGCCAGCATGAGGACAGGGCTGCTGAGTCCAGAGGATTCTGCTGGTGACTTTTGTGTACTTGTTTTCAGGATTTTGTCAACTGCTGGGAAGTATCTCTCAGACTCCTACAGCCCTTGCAGTTTTTCTGGCTTGCAGGACACCAGTTCTGCAGAAAAGAAGAGCTCCATAAAAAATCCCTGGCAGGAATACAATTATCTCTCGAAGGATAATCCATCCGAGTATGCCAGCCTTATGGAAACACTTTACACCCTGAAGGTAGCCCTGGTGCCTGGAGAGCCTGCCTCTATTTCAGTGTGCTCTTGGGCCCATATTGGGTAGATGACACCTGGATTCCCCCTCCAGTCTAGTGACTTTTCATGCTGGGCTGCAGCCTTTCCATGGGCTGTGTTCTGCAGAGACACTGATACACAGAGAGATGAAATGTCCAAACCCAGGAAGTCTGGACTCATTCCATCTCTCCCCAGATCCTGGCTCTGTTTTGTGAACAAGCCCTTATCAGCTCAGGTGAGGGAGATTTTATCACACTGAGCATTGGGAAGGTTGTGTTGGAGCCATCTCAAATTCTGGAGCCCACACACCACCTTCTGAGGCTTTCTCTGCCACTTAGGCTCTGCTGCCCTGTCCAGTCTGAGACAGAATTCTGCAGGATCATTCATGCATGGATCTGTGAACAGGATAGAATGGCTTTAGTTATCTTCTCGTGGATCTAAGTTATATTTGCCATCGTTGGTCACATGGAGTAGTGAATTCAAGGTTATGAGTTTTATTTCCTCAAAATGTTTTGATTTCTTCTGCACTTGGTTTATCTGCAGCTTTTGTGGTTCCACCTTCAGTGTCATGTGTCTGACTTCAAAGCTTGACTGAACTGTCCAGTTCCACAGGTCCTCTTCAGGTAGAACTTAATTCCATGCAGGGTATCAGTTGTGCCCTTTGAGTAAAAGGCAGTTTTGCTGCCTTCTCTGCAAGTTTCTCAGTATCCAGCATGTGCCAGAGCCTGGAGAGGCTGGAATGTGATGCTGATTGCTTGTCCTGCAGTTCAGGGAGCAGTGGCAGTTTCTATCTTGAATAACTGCTTGGAATAGGTCATTCCAAAAGAAATGGGCTGTGCTATCACAGAGAAAGCTCTGCTGCACAGGGATGGCCTGATAAAGCCCCCGTAGGTTAGCACAGCCCGTGTGGCACTGCAGGCTGGTGTGTGAGACTGTTTCTCTGTGTGTGTCAGGAGAAGGGCACCAGTAACCTCACGCTGCTGTCGCCGTCGCGAGCGGCCCTGGCGCGCCTGAACCAGCTGTCCCACCAGCTGGCCTTCGACTCCGTGTTCCTGCGCATCAAACAGCAGCTGCTGCTGCTGCCCAGGATGGAGGTGGGCACGGGGCTGAGCGCAGCAGGCAGGGCTGCCTGGGGGCTCCCTTGGGTCAGCGTTGCTGGGGGATCCCTTGGGTCAGCGTTGCTGGGGGATCCCTTGGGTCAGCGTTGCTGGGGGATCCCTTGGGTCAGTGTTGCTTAGCTGTCTCCTGCTCAGAACGGTTCTCCCTGGTGCTGCAGGCAGTGGAACATTTTCCCTTCCCTCACCCACAGCCTTTGCAGCACAGGTGTTTGAAGGCTCTGCTGTTTGTTTGAGCTGTTGCTTTTCTGACCCGTGTGAGCATGTTTCCCGCAGGGAGTTGGGCAGAAAAAGAGTGGGTGTTTTGGGCCTGAGGGATAATGTGGTGAACAGTTTTCCCACCATATGTGTTCTGCTTCCTAGAATCCTTTGAGTAGTCACAGTTCATGTTGTTGGGTCACCCCTTTCTAAAATGCTGGCAGGCTTCATGCTCTGGGAGGTCATGGATTCATCCTGCACTTTCTGCCTTACAGGGCTGGAGTTCTGGTGGCCTTGGTGAGACCCTGACAGATGACCTGCCAAACTTCAGCCTGACCCCTCTGGAATATATCAGCAATGTAAGAGAACTCAGCTGTCTTTCTGCTCTAGAAAACAAATTGCTGGGAACACTCCAGAGAGCAAAGACTTGCTTGGAGTAGCAGTTCTCTGTACAGGTCTTTCTTACCATGAGTGTTTCAGTGGCTGCTTCTCTGACCTTGTGAAAAACTGTTTCTTGTACCAAGTGTAATGATGCACGAGAGCCAATTTGTAGGTGAGTGAGTGGCTGTCAGGCTCAGCTCTCTGCTTTCAGGTGTATTTACTGCAGGTGACCTTTTCTGTGTAAAGGACTTGCCTTGCATTTGTTCAGTGACTCAGCTTTTGGTGTTTTTATTCTAGATTGGGCAATACATTATGTCTCTTCCTCTGCACCTTGAGCCATTTGTCACTCAAGAGGATTCTGCTTTGGAACTGGCATTACATGCTGGAAAACTGCCATACCCCCCAGAGCAAGGTGGGGTGAGACCAAAGGCTTGGGTGTCTGGGGAAAGGTTTCCCATCCTGACATCACAGGGGTGGCATGTGATACAGTGACAAAACCATTGGAGATCTCTTTCCTATCACACTGTTTCTTCCAAGAATCCTTTGGTAAAACCCAGGAGGAGCCGGTAAATAATGAGTAAAGCTTGTTTTTGTTTCATTCAAGCTGGAAGCTTTGGTTTGGTCTGTGTGAGTTTGGTGTTCATCAGAATGGTGGTTTAGGATCTGAAGAGTTCTGTTGGGTTTTGGCTCCTGTTCCTGCTCCAGGGGACTGGCCCTGCCTGCTGTGTCACTAATCCTGCTGCAGGTAACAGCAGTAGCCACCTAATGCCTTTCCCTGCAGCTTGGCAGTGTACCTGGTGTGCTGGGTTTAGTCTCTTTATGGTGTTATTATTTCCACAGACAGTGAAGAAAGCATAGAGCTTGGTATTTACAGTCTTCCTGGAACCTTCCACAAATACTCTTTAGTTCAGGCTTTTGCATTACTATTATGTCACCTTGGAGCATTTACATGTTGTAATGCCTTGATAACTTTGAAAACACTAATGAGCACAGACTGCCTTCAGGGCTGGAAAAAACCTCTTGTGAATCCTTGTCACTGCTGTGGTTTGCAAACTGCTCCTGGAAGAGGATCCTGTAGGAGGGGCCAGGCAGTGCCCTGTCCCAGCTGGTCACCATCAGCCCTTTGGAAGTGACTTACCTGGGGAGTAATCCAGGGAGTGTTTTGGGTCTGGAGCTCATGTCAGTGGTGTACAGCACAGGGAGAGTACATGACTGCTTAGATTACTCCAGAACCAGCTGATAAACTCTGACTCCCTGGATGTCCTGTGGAAGGAGCAGTTCAGATGTTATTAACCAGTTGTTAATTAGCTGTTCAGATGCTATTAACCAGTTGTTAATCAGCTGTTCAGATGCTGTTAACCAGTTAGGACTGTGTGCTGTAGGGTCAGGAGTGCTGGCTAACAGGACTGTGTGTGCAGGGGATGAGCTGCCCGAGCTGGACAATGTGGCTGACTACTGGCTGGGCTCCATCGCCAGGGCCACCATGCAGACCTACTGCGAGGTCATCCTGCAGATCCCACAGCTCACACCTCACTCCACCAAGCAGCTGGCCACGGACATTGGTGAGCTCCTGGGCACAACTCACGGGCTGCTGTCACCACGCAGGGCTCCTGCCTGGCTGGGAGCTCTCCGTGACAGGATTCCCTCTGTCACCAACAGCAAGGACAGCTTTCATTTCGCAGTGTCTGTTGCAAGTTAAATACCAATTTTTCCTTAATTTTGCAGACTATCTCATAAACGTGATGGATGCCCTGGGCCTGCAGCCCTCACGGCCGCTGCAGAACATTGTGACCCTGCTGAAGGCCAAGCCAGAAGAGTTTCGCCAGGCTGCCAAGAGCCTGCCCTGCCGGATGGCTGCTGGCATTGCAGCCATGAGGGGCCTGGAGGCTTAGCTGTGCCCTCCCTGCCCCTGGCATTGCAGCCATGAGGGGCCTGCAGTGCCAGCTGTGCCCTCCCTGCCTCTGGCCCCTGCTCAAGGACTCATCTCCTCAGACTGGTTTTCATTTCTGCAAGGACAGTGAAAAGATCTCTGGGGACACGGGGAATTTATTTCAGACTAACTTTTAATAAATGTCTTTGTCTAGGAAAAGCTTGTTCCTTTCTTCTATCTTTAGAAATAAGGAATGTCCTGCAGCCAAATTTCCCAAAACCTCTGGATGACCCTGAGTAGGTTGAGGAGCGCTGGAAATGTTCTGCCAGGTGCTGTAGAGTTCATGCCTTGTGGCAGCTTTTTCAGAGAATTTAATCTACTGTATCTGAGGTGATGGGGTAGCTGCAGCACAGCGGGAACTGCCTCTAGGCAGTGGCCCCTGCTCAGAGCTGTTGTAAATACTGGGTCAGGAAGGTTCTTTTCAGCTGACAGTCGAGGCTTGATAAAGCTCAGCCCTGAGAATAAAACCAGCTTTGTAGGTTGTTCCTGGTGCAATTTCACTATTCAACTGAAAGCCATGAAGTTTATAAGGAATTTAGGGGAAGTGGTGCTTCCTTGTAGAATTTATTACCATTTGTTATACAGATTTTTGTGAAGCAGCTGGTCTAGCCCTGGTGTGCTCTCCTGGGAGACAACGGGGCAGAATACAGGGGCTGGGCTGGCAGCTGAGTCTCGGGCACCTGCAGTGCTGCTGCAGCTGGAATCCCCTTTGCTCAGCTGGGCTCAGGCTGCTCTGGGTCCAGCTGGGGAGAGCCGGGCTGGGACTGAGCTGGAGCCAAGCACTGGAGACACTTCCCACTTTTATGAGATGTCAGACACCTCTGTGAGCCAGCTGTGACTGGAATGGTGAGCTGTCCCTGTCCTGCAGAGAATACTCTGTTCCCTTCACCTTGCTGTAAGGAGGGTGAAGCTCACCAGCCGTGCCTCTCCCACCCTTCCCCTGCCCCAGTGCTGCTGGGGAGGGCTTTGGGGCTGTTCCTTTGCTGCTGTTCGCCTGGGCTGGCAGCCAGCTGGGGCTGAAGTCATGAGGACAGGGTGAGCCAGCCTGGGACCTGCTGCCCGTCCCAGGGACCTGTTGGTGAGAGCGTGAGAGGAGATGCCCGGGTTCTTGCTCTCAGCATTCCCCATATTCTAGGAAATGTGCTCTGGTTTTTCACTGTTTTATCCTTTGGTGGCCTTTGCCGAGGATGGCACTGCGTACAGTGAGCACTGATTCAGGAGGGGAGGGTGTCAGGGCCTTGTTTCCCACTCAGCTGTGATATGGGATCAAGTGCCATCACTCTACAAGAGCTCTCCTGTGGGAAAGGAGGCTGTGCTTGTGTGTTTGTGGTACCCAGAGATGGAAATGGTCCTTTCAGGAGACAGGAAAAGTCTAGGACAGCTTGTAAGGACTGGATTCCTCTGTCTTTACAGATGTTTTTGCTGTCATGTGCCCTGTTGGCACTGTGGTGGGTTCAGGGGCTTGCTGAGCTCAGGCTCTGCCTGGGTGGGGTGGTTCTGTGCGTTTGGGGGCTGTTGGTCCTTCTCCCTTCAAACGAGAACCAGCTGGGGGAGAAAGGGCTGGGGTAGAGTGTGGACGTGTGAAGGAGGTACTCCCTGAACCTGGATTCAGTGAATTTTGAACACAGAATTCTGCTGTGTGGAGCAGAGTCAGCTGTGCTGGAGGCACCTCAGCTGTCAGATCGTCCCCCAGTTCCTCTGCCCTGCTGCTGGTGGTCATCAGCAACTGGCCCCACCATTTCCAGCATTGCCGAGGGGCTGGAGGGGCCCTGGGCACGCTCTGCCCCACAGCCCGGCAGCAGAGCACCCTGTGCTCGGGGATCTTGCTGTGCAGAGGGAGCCTGGACCCTCCTCTCCGCAGCTGTCCCTGCTGGGCGCCGTGCCCAGAACAGCATGTTCTGGTGCGAGGTTTAACCACAGGATTGTGCTTCCTCTTGAACTTCTGCAGAGGTACTTCAGTAAGGCCAGGCCCCGAGGGTTGTGATGGGTTCCTGGGAAAGCTCCTGGGGGCCCATAGCCAGCCAGGGACAGGTGAGCTCACTGCCCCACTCAGCTCAGCCCCACAGGCACCGCCAAAGGCCCCGAGTGCCCCCGTGTCAGCGTGAGCAGCCTGTGTTCTCCTCCTTGCAAGCCACTGCCATCAACCTCTTGCCAGCACTGCACTACCCCCACTGCCAGCAGGAAAGCTAAAGGCAACTTTTAAATCAACTTTTTATTATTGCAAGAATGATAATTAAACAGGCTGGTGCTTCCTCCCAGCCGAGTCTCTGTGGTGTCGTGTTCTTGGCACACCAACAGCTGTGCCCACCTGCACCATGAGTGGTACAAACCCTGGGCAACAGCACAACAGGGCACCCAGGGGCTCCAGCAGTGAAAGGAGAGTTCAGTTTCCATTGTAGTTGTTTGGGAATGGAAATTCTGCAGCCTCAGAGGTCAGAAGTAGCTTTGGTCCCATCCCAAGGCTCTGCTCCATGGTATGGCACACTCTGTGCCACAGCCCTGCAGCCAAGAGCACTGGAGAAGAGGGTAGGACGAGACAGTCTTTAAGGTCCCTTCCAACACAAACTCTTCTAGTGTTCTGTGATCTACCAGGCCACGGCCTTGCATCCACTGTGAGGACATCCTGTCCTCTCCCTGCCACCTACTCACTGGGAATTTCTTCCCACCCACCTGGTAACAAGAAACAGTGACATGATTTTACAGCAATACTGATGAACACAAGCCCTACACACTAAAGCCAAAGCCTGACTCTGAGGTTTATTGCAGGGTTTATTAGGCAGAGCTTCCTGCCAGCGATCAGTCATAGGAGAGGACAGCCTGGGCCTTTAATTCCCTCTGACTTTGGACAGACAGCTGCCCAGCCCGTGGCCAAGGGCGGCGGGAGCTGGCAGGACCCTGTGGTCACTCGGCGTCCGCGTCGCTGTCGGGGCCCAGCGTGTCCAGGGGCTGCACCCGCAGGGAGTCG
>NW_005054399.1:2370671-2373626 GCF_000277835.1 Geospiza fortis
GGTGCGTCCGGGTACCGCGCCCGCGCCCGCCGCTGCTTCAGGCCTTTGCACCAGCTGATCACGTTGATGACGGTGATCCACAGCGAGTCGATGATGATCTCCCCAAACTCAATGAGGCACAGCACCGAGCCCCCCATCCAGAACCCAAACTGGCCTCCCAGGCTCGACAGCAGCCAAACGATCTGTGGGAGGAGAGCAGAGTGAGCCCCCCAGGTGTGCCCCACCCCGATCCACCACCCGTGTGCCAGTGCTGACGTGGGTGATGCCCCTGCACCTGGGACCTGCCTGCTGGGGCCCCTCCTGCGCTGCTGTTGCCCCGCAGGGCTGGGACGGGGACGGGAGGTGGACTGGGAGAAGGAATTGAGGGCTCTGAGCCACCAGTGGCTTCATCCACTTCATTTCAGCAGGTGTGCCAAGAAGCAGCCTCAAGGGACATGACAGACTGTCCCCCAGGGCACTGAGCCCTGCCTGTCCCAGCTGGCTGGCTCCTGTGCCTGCCCTGCCAGAAGGGCTGGGATGGGCACTCACCGTGGTGGCAGCTGACTCCGAGATGGTGCGGTAGTTGTACTCCTGGAAGTAAATGTTCAGCTTGATGATCCCATTCCTGTAAAGAACAAAACCCCCCTCAGTGAGGAGCTGGCTGTCAATGCCCCACACCTCTGCTCCAGCCTGACTGTGGGACAGGGAGACACCAAGACATCAGTATGGAGTGACAAACGTTATGACGGTGGAACCGTCCTCAATGCTGATTTTACTTTGCTGCATGTTTGAGTTTGACTGGCCCAGTTTGCAGCTATGGAAAGCAGAGGACATGCATGAAGTGCCTTTTGGATCTGCTTTTTGTGTGTCCCAGGTGAACACTGCAAACCTCGTCCTCGCTGCGCATTCGCAGCGGCGCGCGCTGGCCCAGAGCCAGGGCTCGTGTCAGGCTGGTGTTAACAGGCTCAGCAGAGAAGATAAAGTGGTTGTTCCTTTCACTCACCTGTCCAGAGTCACATTTGTTGACATATCCCTTTCATAAGACAGAATATGGAAAATCCAGTCCTAGGGAAACAAAATCTGTTCAGAAAGAGTAGAGACATCCTGTGCTCCCAGAGAGCACGAGCCCTGCGGGCGCTGTGCCCCGTGCCAGGCAGCCCTGGCACCCTGTGCAGCTGGAGGGGGACACTGTGGGGCTGAGCAGGGCAGCTCTGCCTCAGCAGGGCCCTGGGTGCTCCTTCCCTGTCCTGTGGGAAGCCCCCTGTCCTGTGTGGGTGTGAAAGTGGGAGCTTTGGGCTGACACTGGCCCTGGGACAGAACCCAGCAGCGAGGAGCCGCTCTGGGGTCCCTCCCTGCCTCATGCCCTGCTGCTGCTGCTGCTCTGCGTGTGGGAAACATGGACTTCAGCAGAGGTGCTCTGCCAACTGCCAGTGCCCACGTGCCTGGGGACAGGAGCCACCAGTGTCTGCTACAAGCCAAGGAATGGGGGTTACCTCAGAGGCTTCTGATGGCCAGTCCGCCATGGAGATGGTCATTTTGTACTGGGTGTCACTGGAGTGGAGAGGGAGAGCATTAGTATGGAGATTTCCCCTCCTCTGAAGCCCCTGGAACCTCAGTTCTCACACAGCAAACCAGCCCTGCAGGGTTTGCTGCCCTTTTAGGACAGTCAGGACCGATGGGAGTCAATGTGAAGGATCCCTCTACCTCCACAGCAACCAGATCAGGCTCAGGTACTCACTTGCATGTTTCTTTGCAAGAGTCAATGCAGATCTGACGCTGTTTTATGCTGGATCTCAGTGAGGAATAGCAATATGCTGTTTGGTGAAAACAAAATTGAAGTATTTCTTTAGATAAGGACCCAGTTACCGAGTTATATCAGTTTCATTTATCAAAATAAATAATAGGTAAGACCATTCAGCACAGATTTGCAATATTCCCTTTCAACTTTCCTTTCCTTGAGAAACTTGGGCAAAACACTCAGGCAATTTACTAATAGGTTAAAAACAACCTGTCAGTTTCTGAAGACAGTTCTTACAGAACCAGCTTGCCCAGGGTTGGTATTTTTGGCACAGCCCTGGCCTCTGCCAGCACAGAGCTCTGCTAACCCAGGGGAGCACTGGACCCTCCACTGCCCCTGCCAGGGGACCCAAAATTTTTGGGTGCAGAGGCCTGGAGTGATAGCCTGTGTTCTCTCTCCTTGGTGCCCAAGGGCCCCCCCAGCCCACAGCCAAGAGCAACCGTGGCCCCTTCTCCCCAGCACTGGCCCGGGTGGCCACGTCCCATGGGGAGCAGCCGTGCAGGAGCTGCAGGGACAGCAGCAGACCCCGGCCCCAGAGAGCCCCAGCAGCTCTTACCCCAGCCTGGGTTGTCCTCGTTATTGCAGTAATTCACCCCTTCAGGCAAAGGGAACATGTAGTGCCCGCAGCCACAGATCTCCACCATGTGGTTCTGGAAGCAGGAGCGCAGGCAGGCCTGGGGGGAAGAGGGATGCTCAGAGCTGGGCTGAGCCCTGGGGAGCTCTGCCCTGCTGGGATGGCAGCGGCCCCAGAGCCCCTCTCCTGCACTGAACAGGCCATCCTGGGGCTGCAGAGGAAGGGGGGCTGCCAGAGCCTGTCCCTGCCCAGAACCCTGCCAGCCTTGCTGGGCACTGGAGTTCTTCAGGCCACTCGTGGGACCCCGTGGGCAGTGGAGGGAGCTCAGCACCTTCTCCTGCTCACACAAGAAACTGCTCATTTCTCAGTTATTTTAGGGCTTCACAGAAGTAACATTCAAGCTTCCAAAAGGGAATACAAATGTTCTCTTCCACCACAGACAGGGCTGTGCTCTCCAGGCTTTACACAACACTGACAAAGGGCTGGTTTTACATTTTAAGGCCATGAACTTCCAAATCCTTCAACATAAAGAGCAGACAAATGAATGATCTCTGTGTAGGTGCTGCTCTTGTGGGGAGGATTGTGGCTGGGGCTCCAGCTGCTG
>NW_005054399.1:2373636-2383019 GCF_000277835.1 Geospiza fortis
TCATCACCCGAGACTGGGGAGGGATTCTGCATGAGGCAGCACAAAGCAATAGCAAAGTCTGTGAGAAGATAATTAAATTTAACAGCTGTGGGTAGGACAAGCGGAGAATTTCTGTGTGATAGGAAAGGTCCACAGAGTGCAGAGCAGTCAGGCAGTGATGGGAGAGCCCGGTTTAGCTGAGAGGGCTCTGAAGTGGCGTTACGTGGGCACAGAACTCCGTCAGCGTTTGCACTTCCAGGGAATAATGCAATCCTCCTGAGTGTTTGCTTAAACCTTATACAAGCATCTTCAAAAGCTGGCTAAAGTGGTCCAGTTGTTATTACATTATATAAAGGTAGAAATATAAAAAACCACTGCCAGCCCAAAGCCCTCCTGATCTCCGGGTGCATCTGTGAATCACCCCAAATGGTTTGGGTGTTTCCCTTACTATCTCATTGCACCCTCAAGGGCTGCTTCTCTCTCCAGAACAGCCTGTTACAAATTAACCTCTGCTTAATGTTGGCCCTCTAATTTTCTACAGATGCAAGGTTTACTGACACTCAACTTTCTCATCCAATTTTCAGAGTGATGAAGAAGCAAAGGGCTGTATCCCTTCCTGCACAAACCAGCTGCATTTCCAGGGTGAAAAATTACTTGATTCCCCCAAAGAGAAAAAAGTTAAAGATCGCAGGAGTGTTCAGAGGGAGACTCTCTCCTTTGTACTCATCTCCTTTCAGGGGTAAATATCACTTGTGTACCCAAAACACAGGCTCCTGAGAAGTGTCACTTTGACATTGTCTCAGCAGAAGTTTCCCAGAGCCTCAGTGACTGTTTCTACAGAACCATGTGGGGCTTGGATCAGATATGAGGAAAAATTTTTCATGGAAAGGGTTGTAAAGCGTTTGAACAGGCTTCCCAAGGCAGTGGTGAAGTCACCATCCCTGGAAGTGTTCAAAAACCATGTGATGTGGCACTTGAGGACATGGTTTATCAGTGCTGGTGCTGTGTTGATACTTGGATTTGATTATCTTGAAAGGTTTTATGATTTTATGATTCCCCAGTACCCTACATGATAGGTGAGGATCTAACTGCTTTGATGATTTTTCCTGAAGAGTGCTGTTTGATTCAGAGGGTGTTTTACCTGGATGGAGTAGGAGGTGTTGTACTGGCTGTAGAGGTTTTTGACGGGGACGTCGGAGCCGTTCACGGTGCAGTCGCTGTAGGGATAACCCATCCGCTCCAGCTCGTCCTGGGAAGAAACCCAAACACCAGACTCTGCTTATCTCCTCTCCACAGGTCCCTGTGCCCATTTTCCAGAGGCTCTGTAATTCTGTGCTCCCCACTGGCTTTGCTAAAGACGAGAGTCAGCGGTGGCAGAGCTGAGGAGGCTGCAGCCCCTTCCCGGGGGGATCCAGGCAGGCCAGGCTGCTCAGGGGCTGCCAAAGCCCCTTCTGACACGCTGCAGAAAGAGACAACCAGGACCTGAGCCCAGAACCCCGGCCTCAATCAAGCACTTTGCCAGGACAGTTACATAAAATCCTCCATAAAGCGCTCCAGCCCCTGACAGGTGTGTACCTTGTCTCCTTTGGTTTGAGCCAGTTCAGCCAAGACTTAAAGCAAACTTGGTTTGGGTCCCATCAGATAACATTATTCTCAGACAATCTGCTCCCGAGGAATGCCACACATACCACCAGCACTCCAATGGAGGTTTCTGTCCCAGCCATGGCGTAGATGCCCTGATCCTTGAGGAAGGGGAAGCTCTTCTGTTGGTGCAGCATGAGCCTGGCCCCAGCGGCAGAGGACAGGTAGGGAATGTAGTCCTGCTGGCTGATGTCCAGAATCAGCTTCAGCCCTGGGACACCAGACAAAACACTCACAACAGGAATTGTATTGGAAGGTGAGGCTTGGGGAAAAAAGGGAGTCTATTTTCTTCTCCCTGTTCTTTGGGAAGAGCCAGGGTCTGGCTGCCACGGCAGCCTGACCTGGGGAGGAACACTTATGGTGGTGAATGCCCAGAACTGCAGTAGCTGGCAACAGTCAGGTGTTGCCTCAGGTATTTCAAATATCCAGAGGATGCCCTTCTGCTACATGTCTGTAGTCACTTTTTTCTGTGCAGCACATTTTCCTTTTGGGGCTCACCCCCTTCTGGAAAGCCTCTGCTCCCTGTTGCAGTGCTCCAGTGACAGAGGAATCATAAGTCTGTCCCGAGGGACAGAAATGGGCACCAAGAGACAGAGTCCTCGTGTCTGCCACTCCAGCTCCCTCCTCCACCACAGATCTCCCTTACCAAACTCAGCCCCGGGGTTGGAAGAATTCAGAGCCTCTTCATCCATGCCCCAGTTAAAGATGTAGCAGTTACCATGGTCTGGGTGGTAGATTTGGGTGAAATTCCTGGAAGAATCATACACAGAAAACTGACTCTCGGGAGGACTAAAGGGGTGTGACATAAAGCAGAAGGTGAGCCCAGCTCAGCAGCTGTGCTTCCCAACACTGGGAAGTGTTGTTAGAGCTAAGAATCAGCAGCATTCTCATTAGTAGCTGACATATACCAATCTCATTAGCAGCTGATATATAGATTAAAAAGAGAAAGGAACCCACGTGCTGTTCATTCCTGCGGGGACGGAAGGAGCAGGGAGCTCGTGTGCACCTACTTGTAATTGCAGGGTTCAGCCCCATAGAGACAGGCCAGGATCATGTCCTCTGCCTGGTAGCCCATCCTGATCCTCTCGTGCAGCGGGACCTTGGAGAGGATGGAGGTGGACTGCAGGATGTACCACTCGGTCACCGCCTGCGCCGCGCTGCTGAAGTTCCTGTACGTGCAGTTCTCAGAGCCCTGGTGGCTGCACTGGGGACACAGAGCAGGCAGCCTGAGCCTGGGGGCAGCAGGGCCATGGGGGACCCCTCCCCACGTGCTCACCCAATGCCAGCCCTGCCTGCAGCTCCAGGGACTGAGAGGTTCAGCCTGACGAGGCCACAGGCCGGCTGTCACTGAGCTGGCTGTCATTACAGGGTCCTTCCCCAGGGACATTTCCCTGCTGGGCAGGTCATACATCATCCCCAGGGTGACCCCACAAGTTCACAGAAAACGTCAATTTTAGATCAGTTCTTTAAGGCTGCAGTTTCCCCAGCCTCCGAGGTCTGCCCAGGCAGGGTCCTTGGAGCCTCCACAGGAGCAGGGGTGAGGGGTTCCAGGACCACCTTGTGCCTCTGCACTGTGCACTGCAGCAGGAAAGGGATGGGGCAGCAGCCTCAGCCTCTCCCTGGCATTTTGGGTGCCTGACCCCAGGAAAGGGTTAAGGTGCCTGGGAGCCCGCAGGGACCACCCCTGCCCTGGCTCTGTCCTGGGCTCAGCCTGCAGCAGGGCTGGGTCTGGGCACAGCCAGAGCAGAGCCCCAGGGCAGAGAGGCCATGGGCAGCTGCTGGGGAGGAGACACAGATCTCCCCACTGCATTCTTGCCAAGGCACCCATCCCTCCTCTCTGCCCACCGCCACTGTGGGATCCCTCTATCTCACCAGCTTCACTGCCAGCTTGTACTTCTTCTCTTCCACGGTGGTGTTGGCTGGGGCAGGGGCAGCAGTGGTTTGGTTCCCCTCAGTGGTTTCATTGTCCATGGTTCCGTTGGTCCCATAGAGCTGGTGGCCCTCAGCAGGGTCACTGCTCACATTGGCTCTGCTGTCCATGGCAGTTTCGTTGTCCACAGCAGTCTGGTTGGTCTCAAAGATGTCCAGGATGATGGGATTGTCTTTGTCGTGCTCGTCGATGAGGACCAGGGGGATCTGGTTCCAGAGCTCCAGGTCGAGTGGCAGGGACACGTTCTCAGTGCTGTTGCCTGGCGTGGGCTGCAGGATCCTCTCCAGGGCTGCCTCGATGAGCCTGTCCAGCTCCTTCAGCAGGGGCTTCACCTCCGAGTACCTGCGGGACAGCGAGTGGGACAGCAGTGCCAGGGAGTGGGGACACGCGGCAGCTCACCTGCCACACCGCTGGCTTGGGCCCTCCTGGGCACCTCAGAGTGCTGCCTCAATTTACTGCAGGACAAGGGGAGCTTCCACGCGGAGCACGGCCAGCTCGGACCCCGGTGTCCCGGCAGGCTGCGGCTGGGCAGAGCGCAGCGGGAGGATAAACAGGGAGTGCTGCAGGGCTGAGCACACCAGTGCTGGGCCACGCTGGTTCTAGTTCAGTCATTCACTACAGTTTACACAAAACATCTCTAGCCAGTGGACGAAAAACTACCCCTAAGCAGTTCTTGTGTTGGCTGGGAGCGTCTTGCCTTGGGCTACACTATTGCATGGATTTAAAACAATGATACATTTAAAGCAACTCCAATGAAAATCAGTGTGAAATCACAATTCAGTTCTCTGTCTCTACGGCAGACAGGACTGTGGAACCAGCTCTCAGTGACTGGAGTGTGAGCAATGAGAAGAATGCTCACAGCGAGGAAGGGGAAGGAAAGAAATTGTGGGGAAAGATGGAAAGACTGATTCTAGCTGGGAAGGGTGAGCTGAATTTGGTTCTTTTACGAGCTGAGGAAAGTGTGCAGGGAGGGAAAAACCTTCATTAGATTGACTGATATGGTGCAGAAACCCTGTTAGGAAGAAACTCTTCCCCATGAGGGTGGGCAGGCCCTGGCACAGGTGCCCAGAGCAGCTGTGGCTGCCCCTGGATCCCTGGAATGTCCCAGGCCAGGCTGGACAGGGCTTGCGGCAGCCTGGGACAGTGGAAGGTGTCCCTGCCCAGGGCAGGGGGTGAAATGAGATGAACTTGAAGGTCCCTTCCCAACCCAAACTGTTCTGGGATTCTGTGAAGCTCAGGAGAACTTGCAGGGAGATGAACCCCCCTCTGGCCCTGAACCATTCATCTTCATATTATTCTTTATTTGTTTTTAGGGACACCTGGTGACTCCATTGATGCTCCTAACGGGATGCCTCAAACAGGAATGGGCCCTCCATACCTCACACTGGCAATGTTTCTGAGGGGTTAGGGCACACGTGGGGACATTGGGAGAAGAAAAACTTACTTGAAGGGGTTGGCGTTGCAGATGGTGACTGCAGGGAACTTCATGGTCTTAAAGCCAATGGAGAGAGACGAGGTGACATTGTAGGAGAGGTAGGTGTTGATGAGGATCCCCCACTGCCAGAAGACCAGGGATGCAAAGAGTAGCGTTAGGAAGAACCAGATTAATTTCTTCTTTGGCCCCTCCTTGATGATGCGCTTGGGGCCGTGGGTGTTGGTGTTGTCGCAGTACCAGACCAGCAGCTCCTTGTAGGTGTAGCCAGGGCCCTTCTGCAGGCGGTGCAGTGCCCGCACCAGGTACTTCTTCAGGTTCATGCTGCTGCCTGTGAGACAGAGAAAAGCCATCAAAGCAGCTCTGAGAGGAGCAGGGGCTGTGCCACACCAGGTGCCCCGGTTTGGGCAGCACAGCAGGAGCGGGGCAGTCTCTGCCATGGCACGGCCATGGTTTGTAACCCAGGGAAAACTCCGATGCTCTGCAGGGTCGTGCCATGGCAGCAGCATGACCCAGCCTTCCCTCACAGGAGAGCTTTGGCAGTTCCACGGGTGGTGAATGGTTTTGTCACAGTTTGGGCCCTCGCTGGCCCCACCAGAGCTGAGTGACCTGCGGGACGTGGCCATGCCTGGTGCCTCCCGAGCCTGGCCAGGGCCCTGCAGTGTGGCAATGCCTGCCCAGGTGCTGCTCAGGGAGTGGGAATGCTGTGTGCACTCTGATACAGCTGGAATGCTGTCCCAGCCTCAACCAACACTAGATGGACCAAGCAGTACACGCAGGAGCTGGCTTGGGTAGAGCTCAGGCTCACAGCGTTCAGGGATCAACCCCACATGGAGCCTGAGACAATTTTTCTTTAAAGTAAGAAGTATTAGAGCACATCCAGCTTTCAGAGGGACAGAAGAAGAGGAGCTGGAAGCAGCAGCACCTTTCCCAAGATCAGGAATGCTGTCCAGGGCTCGCAGGAGGAGGGAAACCAGATCGGTTTTTTCCACCAAATTCCTTTGTCTGTCAGATATTATCAGTATGCCCCCCCACTCCCCTGCTCTGGTGAGGGATGCTGCATACTTGGCATTCATTTTGTGAGTAAATAGAACATTTTGTGCTGCTATTTTAAGGTTAGAATCTGTGTTACTAAATCTTAACATCCCGAGGCAGAATTTCAAAAAGAACCTGAGGCAGCCACTCAGAACATTTGTCAGATTTAAGCTGCAGGAGAGCAGAGTTAAAGATTAATGCTGGGAATAGGCCCCATCCTGGGAGGAAGAGTGGTGGAATAATGCAGCAACAGTTCACCAAGGAGCAGCACTCGGCAGGGCAGGAATGAGAGTGACACAGCATTACTTGCAGGTGAGCAAAGAAGGCAATAAAGGTGTGCACGGGCCCTGGGGAGCGAAAGGAGGTGGGTTCTTCATACTTTTCCAAAATAAAAAAGGTGATACTGATTCCTTGATCTGCTGGCCAGATCTGCAAGTTCTCCTGAGTAGCACACAGAGAGTTTGATAACACTATAAACCCAACAGATTTTGAAGTCTCGCTCCATGAGACAAAGAGAGGTAATGGTTTTCACTGCATGCCTATTACTTCTGATGTTAGATGTAGGTGATCCTCTGTGGGAGATGACTTTGGGAAGAACAAACCCCAGCTGCTTCCTCTAAGATCTGAGGGCAGGCTGTACTCCTATAGAAAAAGGTTTTGTTCTCCAAGGAACTCGTGTCCTGGGACTTGGACCCCCTGGACCCTCAACCTCACCATCTCATCCTCCACGCCCTTGTGGCTCTGAGGTTCCTCCTGCCCTTGCCAGGGGTGGTTTGCTCGTGGAGGGAGCACAGCTTGCACCAGAGCCTGGCTGGGTTTTGGGCAGATACCAGCAGAGAGGGGGCAGTGACCTCGGCCTGTGCCGAGCTGCCCAGGCTGCGGGGGCACGTGAGCCCCGGGCTGTGCTGCCCAGCCCTGCAGGGTGAGCCAGCCCTGCCCTGCACAGCAAGGCCAGCCTCAGAGCTCCTTCACATCGGGGCACCCAGCTAGGAAATACTTTCTGCCTTTTAACAAATCCAGTAACAGATTTAGATCGGATTGCAGTTTCCAGCCCCTGCCTGGCTGCTGCTGGCCTGCTGCGTGCCCCTGGCTGTCCCTGCTGTCACCAACCATTGGCTCCTGCCACAGGGAGACCCCACTTGTGTGCCAGTCTCTGTGGGTCACTCATCAACCTGCCAGTGCTGGGAGAAATTATTCCTCTTCATATGGGATAGAAGAAATGGCAAGAAGCAAAAGCTGCATTTGAATATGCCCAGATGACTTTTTTGTGATGTATATTCTCATTTTAACAGTTTTCTTCCTACCTTTATTTCCAGGTTTTCCAAACAGGCTCCTTCCTTGCTGACAGCTGGAAGCTGCCCCAGGTGAGCCCCAAGGCCCTGTTATGGGGGCTCCTCCCTGGCACAGCGCTCAGAGCTCAGCCCAGAGCTGCTCAGGGCAGGGTTGGTGCCAGGTTTGGTGCCAGCCTGGGGTGGGTACTGCTCTGCCCCATCAGCGGGCTGCACCTGAGCAGAGAGGTGATAAATGAGGGGTGCAAGGACCCACTCTCCATCCGTGCGCTGACAACTGTGTCGCCTTCCCACAGCCCCTCCGGAGGGAGGAAGAGGAGCAGTGATGGCGCAGGAGCTGAGCAGGGCTGGGGGCACAGAGGTGCCATCCCCTCGATAGACACACAGCCCTGAACCCTTTGCAGGTGGCTCTGGGGAGCCAGCACTGCGTTACATCCCTGCTCTGCTCCAGGCTGCCCTGGTCACAGCAGGGTCATCTGAGCTGACCCCAGGGTTGTGAGACCCACAGGGTGCCATGGCCCCTCCCCTGGCAGCACCTGCATCCCTGTGATGACCAAAGCCATCCTAGGAGAAACCTGCTCCAGGTTCCAGCGGGGTTTCTCTGTGCTGTGGATGTGTCCTCCCTGTCTCCAGCAGCTGATCCAGTCCCGCCTCATCCCAGCATCACCCTGGCTGAAACTCCTCCACCTCACAGTGACATCACACTCCCACATTACGAAATGATCCTGTTGACTCTGTTGAATCTCCTCTGGGGTTTTCCTAGGGCAATTGCCACTTGAAGGAAATAAAGTCACGAGCAAAACTTGCCCCACTCCTGGAAGCTCCAGGGTCAGATATGAGCAGCAAAACCACGCTGACACTACCAGCCTGGTGACACTGTGATTGCTCAGCACTTTCTCTCCTGAGACACACCAGTCACTCCTCCTCTCTGATGACCAGCTGCTCATCTGCCATCTCCCCTGAACCCTGAGGGAAAAGCCTAGTTTTCCTAAATGAGACATCTATACTCTCTAGTGGTATTTTGGCAAATTAGAGGAATTTCTTTTATTACCTCACAAGTTTACAGGTTGGCAGTTTGAAAAGTGGAGCAGCCACGTGCCAGTGAGCAATGAAAGCCTGTCTCAAGGTGGGGTCAGAGCTCCCAGCAGATGCTCTGTGCTGCTGGTGCAGGGACAGTGGCCAGGGCACGCAGTGCCAGCTCCACTGCCCACGGCTCCAGCCCACGCAGGCGCCTCCAGGGCTCCAGCCCACGGGCAGGCGTGCAGCACTCAGGAGTATTTACAGTCTGGAGCTCAGATAGCACTGCCCTGACTCTGTGCCATGTGCCAGGCACTCTGCTCCTGCTGCCCTGCCCAGCCCTGAGCTCCCCTCTGCTCTGCAGCCAGGCTGGGGCTGGAAAAGAGAAGGCTCCAGGGAGAGCTCAGAGCCCTGCCAGGGCCTGGAGGAGCCTCAGGAGAGCTGGAGAGGGACTGAGGACAAGGGATGGAGGGACAAGGGGAACAAGGGAGAGTAGTTTCCCACTACCAGAGGGCAGGGATGGACGGGATATTGGAAAGAAATCCTTCCCTGGGAGGGTGGGGAGGCCCTGGCACAGGGTGCCCAGGGCTTGGAGCAGCCTGAGGTAGTGGAAGCTGTCCCTGCCCAGGCTAGGGGGTGAAATGAGGCAGACTTGGAGGTCCCTTCCAACTCAACCCAATCCATGATCCTGTGGCTCCCATGATGTCCCTCTGTCTCGGGACAATCACAAGCCGTGCTCCTCATGTGCCAGGAAGGTCACATTGCTGAGTTCACTTGGCTGCTCGGGCAAGGAATCCTGGGCAGTAAGAGGAGCAAACCCCCAACACCAGGGACGGCATCCCCTGGGATGCTGCGGGCACACTCTGCCTCACTGGGAGCACCATCCCGGGGGAGATGGCACATTTCCCATACCAAACCAAACACTGAACTACTCCACGAAGATGCGGTTTGGTCCCATTCTCTTTTATCAGGGAGATTAAAGGAAACCCCTGGGTAAATAAGGGCTAAATCCGAATTACTACCCCTTGCTGCGTGCCGGGTACACCCCAAACCCCTGGCC
>NW_005054399.1:2383276-2385136 GCF_000277835.1 Geospiza fortis
TTGGAACGCTGCTCGGATCTCCTCCCGGCGCATCCCGAGGAACGGCGCCTGGTTCTGCTGCTCCTGCTCCCGTCACGTCAAACGCAGCCCGGGATCAGCGGCACGAACCTCACAGAGTCACAGAGTTACTTGGTTAGGAAGGGACCTTAGGAACAGAATCCTGGCATGGCTTGGGTTGGAAGGGACCTTAAGGTCACCCAGTGCCACCCCTGCCATGGCAGGGACACCTCCCACTGTCCCAGGTGCTCCCAGCCCTGTCCAGCCTGGCCTGGGGCACTGCCAGGGATCCAGGGGCAGCCACAGCTGCTCTGGGCACCTGTGCCAGGGCCTGCCCACCCTGACAGGGAAGGATTTCTTTCCAATATCCCATCTAACCCTGCCCTCTGGCAGTGGGAAGCTATTCCACCTTGTCCCCTTTGTCACCTCACTGCTTTACCTTCCCTGGTGCCAACTGTCCCTGGTGCCAGGCTTTTGACATGGATAAATAAACACAGGTGAGGTGCATTAGTGTTTTGAAACAGTTTTATCAGCTGTTTTAGAAAGATCCTATAATCCTTTTTCTATTTTAAAATAAGAATACAACCTTATAAGCTTGGCAGAGGCTGCCTAGGACAGTAGTGGAATCCCCAGCCCTGGAGGGATTTAAAAGCCATGTGGATGTGGCATTTGGGGACAAGGGTTAATGGTGGTCTTGGCAGTGCTGGGGAAATGGTTGGACTCTATGATCTTGGAGGGTTTTTCCAACCTTAATGATTCTTTGGTTCTATGTTAATTTCTTTTTTTCTGTAAAAAGCCTCCTGTTTGCTCTCCTGCCTGCTGCTGGCAGGAGTTTGAACACCCCGAGCCTGTTAAGTGTGGACTAGACAAGATATTGATTTTCAAACAGAAGGGGCAGAGCTCAGGGCCACCAATGGACTGATCTGGACCTTGATGATCTCTTCCCAGGAGAAATGAGCGCTGTTTCTATAAAATGACAGAATGAAATAAACATGGCAGCAGCTTTTCTGTTTGTTTCAGGGCTGGGAGGCAGCAGCTCAGAGGGGCCAGGGTCCTCCCAGCCCAGCTGTCCTCGGTGATTTTCACGGTGATTAGCATGTGCTTTGTGATTTCATGACAATCTCAATATTATGTGTCTTGCACGCTGACTCCTGTTGATCCCATAATTAATCCCTCGGGGGGCTGGAGAGACATGCCCCCCCTTTTCTGTGTTCTCCTAGCCCAGGGCCAGCCCAGTGTGTGCCACGGGCTGGGATCCCTCAGCCCAGCACCGCTGTACAAACACATTTGGGGGTAAAATCCTGAGCATCTCGAGCGAAGTGGGAGACGTCAGCTCCTCACAACAGAACAGTGAACATGTACAAACCTCCTTGGAACCATAAATCACTGCTGAGGGCACAGCATTGTACTGGGGAATGATTGCCTCTTGCTAGGAGAGGTAATGGCAGATTCTTGTTCAATCAGGACTTGGTCAGACTTTCCCAAATGTCCTCATGTTCTGGTATTTGGGAACAAAAGGGATTTTTATTTTTAACTGGCACAAGTATAGCTCATGCCATTATGTCAGGAGTGGAATGCGGGATTGTGTTTGAGAAGTATCTCCAAGGGAAGCTGGAATGAACAGGTTGGATGGACCAGGACCTGCCGGGTTCCTCTGTCCTGTCACAGTAATTGCCCTGCTGTGGCCACTGCTCTCCCAGAGAACAATGCCAGTTACCAGCTCTGGCAGCTCCAGCCCTGGAAATAGAGCGGCTGGCGTTTGTTCTAGGGTTTGGAACATCAGCTGCGCAGCCAGCAAGGCCAAATGACCTTGAGCTGCTCGACTTTCCATCATCTCTCAATTGTTTTTGAGGAAGTTTATTT
>NW_005054399.1:2385189-2395664 GCF_000277835.1 Geospiza fortis
GCATCCCAGGCATTGTTTCCCCAGTGGTGTGTGGTGCTGGCATGATGCACTGCTGACAGCAGCTAAATACAGCTGGGACACCAGATCCACGGGGAAAACCAGCCCTGAAAGTGACTCCATCTGCCCGATCCACCCCCTTTGAAAAGCATCAACTGCTCCTAAATGTCTCTGATGGAAGGAAAACGTTTTGATGGTGGCTGTGGCTGATACAAAGGCAGCTGGAATTTTGCTGGATGCTGTTAGGTCTGGATGTACAGATGAAGAAGAGCAGATGTGCTTGTTCCTATCAGTCCCCATCAGTCCCTGTTACTGTCACCCACCCAGTGCTGGTGCAGGCATTGTGTCCCCACACAGGGAGGCTGCTCCTGTCCCTGTCCCTGTCCCTGTCCCTGTCCCTGTCCCTGTCCCTGTCCCTGTCCCTGTCCCTGCCGAGGGAGCGGTGCATCCAGCCCAGGCTCACCCAGCACGGTAATTGCCAGGTTTATCTACGGTGTGCACTTCCAGAGACACGCTGTCACTAAATGAAACAGAGTCATTTCGTTGTGACCAGTAAAAGCCCATGAAGTGACAGTGAGCATCTCACAACCACCCTGTGCCGGAGCCCTGTGTCAAACCTGTTAACTGGCCTGTGTTTGCGTTACAAAGATCAGGCAGTAAAACCCAGACTGGTTTTGTTTTACAAGGCGCAGCAGAGGGAGGGAAGGGGCCCCGGGCTCCTGCTGGCCTGGCACAGCTGGGTGGCCCGTGGCACAGCTCGGTGGCCGGTGGCTGGGGGCACAGCTCGGGCTGCTCGGTGCCAGGGATGGACACTGGGCTGTGGCAGCACCACGTGTGGCCCTGCCAGCCCAGCTGGGGCCACAGGGGCAGAGGGAAGGGGCAAAGCCCTCTGGGGCCCAGCTTGCTCAGCCTCAGCACGGTGACCTGGGCACTGAGTCCTGGTTCCCCTGCGGATGACACTGGGCAGGTTCAGCACAACGCTGTGATCATTTGTCACTGGTGGGGTTTCCCCTGACCAGCTCCGCAACTAATTGTGACAGAGCATTAATTGCACTCATCTGCCTTTTCCGCTGTACAAGTTTACTGGAAAAAATATCCCTCCTGCTGTGACTCCAGCATCCTGGGATGTGGCAGCTCAGGTCCTCTGGATGCCCCCAGGCTGCCCTGGTACAGGCCGGGAGTGCCAAAGTGGCTCCAGCAGGATGCAGCAATGTAAAGGTGCCCTGGGCTGGTGCTTTATGGTCCCCTCCCATGTCCTGGGGCAAATGTGAACTATTTTGTGACTGATGACATTTTATAACAAGACCAGAGCTGATTTATAGCAAACCCAGGAGTGATTACCCCTGTGTACCCAGGGGAACAGCTTGTACTGTTCAGGATTCATTATGTAAACTTGGGTGAGAAGGTCTTAAAACGCAGAGGGACGGCACTGGTTGTGACAACAGGGTGATTCACCCCGGCTGGAGCCGGCTGCCACCTCTGCTGTGTTCTGGGTGATCACATCCCGCCAGGACGGCGCTGTGCTCTGCTGCAGGTGAATAAATACAGGGAACACATGGTTTTAATCTCTAGAAACACATTTGGACAAAGCACGTGAGTGGAAGAGAGAGATGTGGCCCTGCATCCCACATCCCAGACCTGGTGCTGGATGTGGCCTGGCTGGCTCAGTCGCTCAGGGCTTTGCGGGTTGGGTTGGGTGTTTGTCACTCTCCCCAGTGTCCCCTCCTGTAGTTTGCATCTCACAGCTTTGGGAACACTGCCAAAGGCAAGGCTGCTGGAGTCACAGTGCCACCGCGGTCCTGGAGGGCTGGCAGGGCTGGCAGGCACATACCCAGCTGTGAGGGAGGCTCAGGTCCTGACAGGGTACAGCTCCCACCCAGCTCCCACCCAGGCAAACTGAGGTAGATGTGTACGACTGGGAGGACAAGGCAGTGCAAGAGTGTTACAGGAAAGTGCTGAGGCTTGGCTGAAGATTCCAGAGGACAGAGGCAGGAACACTCTGTCCACGGCCCTGGGGCCAGGTGTGTTTCCCTGTTTACACCCCCGGCTGTGTTACAACCAGGCCAGGGAGCAGGCATGGCTCTCCACTGCCCCTTGCTGCACGCCGGCTACACCCCAAATCCCTGCCCAGCCACTTCCCCAGGGCCGGGTGCCCTGAGTGCACCCTGCTCCGGAGAGGGGGGCCCAGCCATGTGGGACGGGTGCAGGCCGTGCCCGCGCTGCCCAGGCCGGAGTGGCACAGCAGGCCCAGTCCGGCGGCTGGGATGGCAGTGCCCAAGCTGGCCCGGGGTTCCTGCTCCCCCTCCTGCCTGGGGCACTGCCCTCTCAGTCTGCTTCCAAGGTGAGCCGTGCCCAGTGTGTGCCAGGGGGTGTGGGCAGCTGGTGAGGGCTCCTCATGTCCCAGCCTGTCCTGCTCCGGGGAGATGCCGCCATGGGGATTAGTGTGGGCCGTGTGGTGGCATGTCCCTGCTGCAGCCTGGGTCACACTGCCATGGGGATTAGTGTGGGCCGTGTGGTGGCATGTCCCTGCTGCAGCCTGGCTCAGACTGACTCATCTGGAACTGCTGTGGTGCCACCACCACTGCCCTGCCACGGCCTGGCCTTGGCTGGGGATGCTCCAGCTGCTGGAAAACGCTTCCAAAGTGCTGAGAACAGGCTGGTGGGGATGTCAGGCCATCTGTCCGGTATGGGGAACTGCTCCAGGGCTGGCTCACCCTGCCCTGGAGGCAAAGGGGTAAAATTGAGCCATCCACACTGTCCAGCCTTGTTTGGCCTCCCCAGGGCTGGGCTTGAGCACAAGAGGCTCAGAGCCTGGATGGATTTTCCATTTCCATAGGCATGTGCTGGAGATGCCTTTCCCCAGCCCAGCCCCATTTACATTAATGAGGCATTTAACTCCCAAACCTGTTTGTGGACCACTGGATATCACCCAGATGTCACCTCTCTGGAAGGGACCTGGGCAGATTTTAACCCTGTAGGTGCTGCCTGGCTACATCTGCTGGAAGCAGCTTTGGGCAGCTGCCCCTTCCTTCCACTCTGAGGGAGGCTGGGGTCACCCCTCCAGGCTGACAGCCCCACACGGGCAGGTTCCTGCCATCCAGAAAATCTCTGTGCAGCTGGATTTTCCTCCTCCTCAGCCACTTTCCCCCCACAGCCCCTCCATCACCTCTGGTTTCTCCCTGCTGGCAGTGGCTGTGGAGGAGCAGAGCGAGGTTCTCCTGCTGTGCCTCCTCTCCTCCGGGCCGGTCCCGGGGTGCCAGCAGCCTTTCCCATGAGTCACCGGCACCTGCTGCCCCAGGTTTGTTTCAACACCTCTCCCCAGCCCATCCCTGGCCAAGGCAGTGCCTGCCATGCTGCCGGCACCTTGGCTGTGGTTTCGGGTAGTGCAGCTGCTCCCCGCAGCCCTGCGGTGCCACAGAGCTGCAGCTGTGGGGCTGTGGGGCTGGGGACATTACCATCCCTGCCCAGAGCTGCCCACTGTGCCTGCAGCTGTACCCCAGGGACGGGAGGCAAGCAGGGGCTGTTGTGAGTGAGGAGTGCCTGCTCTGGAGCCCCGAGCAGGGCTGGCTGGGCTCCCAGTGCCTGCCATGGGTCTCCTGGGAGCACTGTCCCCATGGCAGGAGACTGGGCTTCCCACCTGAGCCCAGAGCCAGCACAGTGCAGCAGGGGATGGTGCTGAGCCCTGGGTTTTACAGCCTGTTGTTCCCATAAACTCTGAGCTGAGTTTCTCAGGAACTTTGGGTTTATGGTGTTCAGCGTGTGCCAGTCCTCATTCTCAGACCGTCCCCGGTGGCTTTCTGTGTTTGAGGTGACTCAGGAGTTCAGCACAGTTCAGTGTTTAACTCATGATGAGGTAAGCCATTTCTGTAGCTCCATGGCTCTCTGCCTTCTGAGGATTATTCATACAGAGAAAAGGTGTTGCACCTGCCCAAGAGTAACTGCAAACAGCACCTGCGGAACACCTGTGCTTTTCCAAAGAATTTAAAGCAAGTGCTCTCCCAAAAAAGCACCTGTCAGGACACATATCCTGGGTTTTCAGTGGGAGAGCCCTGACATTTCTGCTGCTGGACCACTACAGGTTAGCAGCCTTGCTCTCCATCAAAGGATATTCCCCTTATTGGAACTGCAGTTCTTGCTATAAAGTCTGACCAGTCCTACACCTGCTTTTGTGCAGGGTTGGCACGACTGTTTATTTTGCAAGGTTTTGTTTTGCTCTGGGGAGGCTTGAGAAGCACAAACCCCTGACCCACCCCAATCTGTACCAGCTGCCAGTGCCTTCCCCAGCCCTGGAGCTGGGCTGGGGGGCTCCCTCCTGTCAGGGGGCTGATTGCATGATCAGCACTCCTGATATAACCCAGCTCTGAGGGCTGCTGGGGCTGGGCAGAGGTGCTGGAGCAGCCTGAGGGGAAGAAGCAGCCCAGTACCAGCATCAAGCTGAGCTTGGGCAGGCTGTCCTTAGCACTGCCTGCAGCAGATGTGAGCAAACCCCATGGAGAGCTGTGGTCTCAGGTGCTGCTGCACACACAGGTACAGATGTGGAGTGGAAGAACTGTGCTATGGCCCACTTTGTGATGTCTGCTTGCTTTCCCCGGGAGGTGAGCCCCCCAATGTTCCCTGTAGGCTGTGCTCCATGGCAGCTGGGGGCAGCTGACCCCTCTGCACTGGAAGGCAGGTCCTCAGTCAGGGGTAACGAGGCCAAACCAGCTCCTGTGCCAGCACCACCAAGCTGGCATGGAAGGGGTTCGTGGTGAGGTGTTCCTTAGCTCTGCACTTTGCTGTTACTCCTGTCCCTGCTGTAGGGGGGACAGCTCATGCCTCTAACACCAAGGGGAGGTGGGGCTGCCCTACTCTGCTCCAGCTCTGTTCTGCCACCACTGCCCATGGGGCAAGATCGCCATGATGAGCTGGTATTTGGTGCTGTTAGAGGTGATGAGGATGAGCTATGGCTCGCCCAGGGCTGCACCAGGGTCTGAAGCACATCTGCTTCCCACTTCTTAGGCCTCCAAGGGACTGCTCAGGTGCAGAGCTGTCTGGCGACACCTGAAGTTCCAGTGGTTTTGGTTTCTTGCTGGTTAACATTGCTTTGTGAAAGGCCTTTTCACTGTTTCTGCTTGCACTCCATGCTCCTCCTGCCTGCTCTGAGCTGGGTCCCACAGAACGGCCCTGCTGCAGCTCTGCTGAGAGGCCTGGGGTATCTGAGAACCTACAGCCCCTGGGCAGGCAGAGACAAGTCCTCTCAGCTCTCAGGATGCCTGCAGGGAACTAACTCCTACCGTGGTGATTTAAAAACAAAAAAGAGCAAAGCAGTTACTCAAAAATATATCTTTATTTTTTCAGTTTATCATATATTTAAATAATTCAGTTAAAATAGGTTTTATTGCACATTAAAGAACCTTTCTGGATTCTCACTGTCCTGTATAAAATAAGGTCATAGAGAAAGGAAAGGAGAGACTCTTCCACTCAGACACCCCTGACACGCTCTGCATGGCTCTGGCCCTACAGACCCCACCAGCCAGTGTGGGGTGGGCTCTGCTCATCATCTCCACTGGGAGCTGAAGGCAGCAGAGTGGGCTGTGGCAGGAGGGAGGCCCCAGCTCCCCCAGGAGCACTCGTGGCTGTGCTGCACAGGCAGCAGCCCCCGGCCCTGGGGGGAGCAGCACAGGAGGTAAAACGTGGGTACTGACACTGCTCTGTGGATGGGAGTGTGTGGGGGCAAGGTGGATGAGGTACACGTGGGGCAAAACTTCTCCAGGCATTGCCAGCTCCAGGGCAGGCAGGTGGGGAACTGGCCGCAGGAGGAAGTCCTTGCCTGGGGTTGAGCACGAAAAGAGCAGCTAGCTAACTCCCTGTGAGGCTTCTGGGAAGTAATTTAATGAGCTCCTTGGAAGTTATGTTTAAGGGCTGCCTGAGTGATGTGGAATGGAACAAGCTTGCAGAGGATGCACTTCATTACTGTGCTCCAAATTGGATTTCATGCCCTTTCAGATGATTCTTTGGGGATGACTCGGGCTTTCCTACCCCAGCTGTGTAGTAACTTGCTCTACAAGCCCATTTCTGGTTGTCCTGGCTTTTCATCTCACAAGAAAGAGCTCCTCAGGCCACCATTGGAATGAGGTTTCTAATGAAAATTCAAGTGAGAGCTTTCCTCTCATGCTCTCTTGTGCTTTACCCAAGCCCCTGTCATGTCCTTCCTACAAATGCCATCCTGGATTCCTGACAGCCTGGGGTTTTTCCCACAAGTCCAGCCACACAGCAGAGAGCAATTAGTGTTAATGCTCAATGTGGCATCAATCTGCTGCTGTGGAGCAATTCCTGCCCACATGCAATGGGGCGTGTGCAGCTGGTGGCTAATGCGTGCCTTTGCCTGGTGAGACATCCCAGCTTAGTACCACATCCTGCTCCAGCCATCTCCTGCCATCATCAACTCGAGAACTGATGTTGCTTGAAGCTCCCAATGTCTCTGAGCCCTCAGCGTTTGTGTCTGAGCTTTGCTCGGGGCAGCTTTGAGTGCCAGTTCAATCCCTGAGTAAGGGTCTGACCTGGCAGCCCTTCAGTGCTTGTCCGGATCGGTGCCTCGGCCCCGGACACGTGAGTCCAGCACCCACCTGGGGGCGGGTGGGTGTGTGTGGCAGGTGTCAGTGCTGGCTGAGCTCCAGCGTGTCGGGCAGCTGCTCTGTGAAGGCCGTCTCCAGGCGCAAAGTGCTGTAGTTGGGCGGGGGAGTCCTGGGCAGGGGGCTGTCCTGGGGCAGCGGCAGGCGCAGGGCGGTGGTGAAGGTGGGCAGGTCCTCGTCGACGCACGCGTGGTTCTCGTGGCCCTGCCTCTCCACATCACTGGCCGTGGCCCGGGCTGCCCTGCCCTGCTGGCGGCCACTCCACCACTTCTTGGCCCTCTGCCACTGGTGGCGCAGCACGATGGACAGAGAGTCAATGAAGAACACCTCCACGATCTCGATGACACACACCACGGAGCAGCTCATCCACAGCCCCAGCTGGCCCCCGAAGTTGGACAGAAGAATGACGAGCTGCAGGAGCAGAGAGCACAAGGTTAGGGTCTGCAATGGGCACGTGGCCATGGAGCCATTACAGCAGGCAGGGAGATGGAGCTGGCGCACCCAGGGCTTGCTCAGCACTCCCAATGCAGTGGGCCCATCTCTGCTGTTGCTCTCTCTGGCTCAGCTTCAGAAGGAGCTTGGAGCTGAGCTTGCTGCGCAGCCCCTGCACAGGGCCTGGGGCTGGACAGGCAGAGACGTGGCTCGAGATAAGGGCTGGAAAGGGCAGGACCAGCCCAGAGGTGCATATCTGTGATCAGCTTCCTGCCCCTGCCCGTGTGGGGTTGCTCCCCTGGGCAGGTGAAAGCTTCCAGCCTGTGTGGGAGGAAGCGCTGCGTCTCCTGGGAGTAGGGACCAGCATGCTCACTCACCGTGTTGGCAGGATTCTCCGAAATGTATCTCTCGTTCAGGTCCTTGTAAAACACCATGAGGTTGGCAAGGTCTGTCCTGGGGAAGAAGGAGGCAGGCAGAGGGTTTAGTAAAACAATAACATGAAACATACTGAAAAACTATGCAAATAACCAGTTGGACCAGTAGGGCTGGGCTGCTCCAAGGGAGCTTTTTCCCCAATTGCCATCATTAGGGCTGCTGAGATCGTATCAGAGCTGGAGGTGCAAGGCAGGAACACACAGGGGGACTTACTTGTTCAGCTTCTTGTTGAGTTTTTGCCCTTTGTCCCAAGAGAGAACTCGGAGCATCCAGTCCTGGAGAACAGACAGAAAATGCTGCTCTAGCTGCAGGTTCTTGTGCAGAGACCCTTGGGAAGAGACTCATGCTCCACATCTCCTTGGGCTAGTATGGGTACCAGAACTGAGTGTGTGACAGGCCAGCTGAGCCCAAGGGGATTTCCCAAGACAAATTTCAGTTTAATGATGAACTCCTGGAGGGGAAGCCCTGAGCTGGAAATTACAGACTGGTCTCTGGAAGTAGTATCACTGAATGCTACTGACTACCCCAGGGCCTCCTGCTTTTGTGCTGAGCCTCTGGGGTTACTCAATGCCTTGTGCCAGGCTGCTGTTCTGGTGGAGTGCAAGTGGGGACTGACCTCTGACACGACGGATGGCCACTGAGCAATGCTGGTGGTGAGCGCCCACTCCTTGAAGCTGCAGAGAGAGGCAGGGTGTCACTCGTGAGCTCCAACTCCCACACACACTTTACCTCTGGCTGTGGCAAGGACTTACCTGCAGGCATCTTTGCAGATCTGCTGGCAGCCCAGCTGCTCCTTCACAAACTTTTCATGCAGTCTGTAGTAGCAGTACACTGCAGGGGAGGAGCAGGATGTGTGTGAGAAGCCAGAAAGAAAACCTGCTACCTGGGCTGGAGTGGGACATCTAGGGCATAGGTGGCCTTTGTGGCCATTGCCTACATGGTGAGGATAAAAAGATTTACCCTATAAATATTGCAAAAGACTCTTGAGAAGTGGCTGTCACTTGATATAGGCATGAAAACTGCCACACCTGGTCAAGCCCTCCACTCGACTGTGCTGTGGTGGGCACAGGTGACAAGCCATCAGGGCAAGTTTCACAAACCAGTCAGTGTGAGCAAGGGAGGCACTTCTGGCTCTGGGTGTGGGGGCTTAAGTGGGTTAAGGCAGATTTGGCTCATCCCAGCACGCTGGGTGTGCAGCAGCTGTGACAGGGACACTGGGGTGCAGGGGACAGGGGCTGTGTGACAGGGACACTGGGGGTGCAGGGGACAGGACTGGCAGCTGAGGCATGTGCAGTGCCAGAGTGTTTCCATACTAACTCCAGTTTGGGTTCTTTTTGTAGTTGCAGTATTCGGCCCCAGCGGGTAAGGGCTGCGCGTACTGGGCACAGCCACACGACTCCACCATGGCCTTCTGGAAGCAGGAGTGCAGGCAGATCTGGGAAGAAACAACACACCTGGGGGCTAAGAGGCAGCACCAAGCTCCAGGCTCCTGTGCACCTAAAAACACCCTGCTTATGACAACAGCAGTGGGATGGGAACCCTGTTTCCCTGGGCCTTCAGGCTCTGCTGTGAGTGAATACAAACACGGTGTACGGTGGAGGGTTGAGGTTCTAGTGCAAAAAAAAAAAAAAAAAAAGGAACGTAATCTTCGTGGAGGATTACATATATGGGGGTTCTATGAATGCCCCCACTTCCCCTATAGCCACCAAAAGGTTCAGTGTTGCAGTTGCTCTTTACAGAGTCAAGGAGAGGGTTTTAGGCCTGCCATGGCACGTGGCCCATGAATCACTAACTAGGTGTGGGAAGTGACTCACAGCAGCAAACGTTCACAGCTTCCACCAAACCCTGCTGGTGCCTACTAAGAGAGGTGAAGCTGGGAGGATTAACAGGGTAGCAGAGCTGTGGCTTGTGCTAAAACACTGGGACATGCAGGAACAGAACTTCTCCTTTAAATCCCAGTCAAGCCTTTCGGTCCCAGTCCCAGCCCTCCTGAGCACTGAGTTTCGGTGAAGTACTGTTATTAAAAACCTGAGATAATGTCTGGGTGATCCTACCTGGCACTACACCAGAGCAGATTTCATATTCCCCATAAAACAGAAATTCAGCCTAGACCTGGGCTTTGTAGCAGGCAGGAGCTAATGTAAGTACATTTCTTCAAGTGGAGAGTGGCAGAACAACTGACACTCTCCAAGAGGACCCAATTACAGAAACCATGCAAAATTAGTGGAAACTTACTCTGTAAACAAACATCCTGCTATCTGGATACTGATTAGATGGTTTCTGTTATTCTTGGAGTCCTAAAGGTCACAATTTCTGGCTTCAAGGGTTACTAAGCTGCAACCTTTACTTGGCCAATATTTTCCAGTCTCACATTGCTTGAAAATTGCCTAATGAGCTCATGTTCTCTCTTTATCTAACAGGGTGCCTGAGGGAACTTCAAACAGCAACCACTTAGGAATAAAAGTTGGATTTTAAGAAGTGCTGTTGCATTTTACATCAGTGGTAAAAGCAACAACCCTGTGCTCAGACTGTTCCCAGTCTCAGGTCCTCAACCACAGACTGTTATAAAGTTTTCATGCAGGTGGTTTTCAAGCAACTGATAAACCTAAATGTAATGGCTTTACCTGGAGTGAGTAGCTCTTGTTATAGAGATTTTCCACAGGTATGTCAGCTCCTGTCTCTGTGCAGTCACTGTAGGGTTTGCTCAACTTGCGAGACTGAGTCTGGGAAACAGAAAAGAAAAAACTTGTGGTTTTGGAGTTCACAGACAAACCAAAGGGTTCAGTGACACTTTATCCCAACTCTGAAACTGTAAGTGATAAGGCAGCTTTGAGTAGAATGTTTACCTTTTGCTACCTAAAGTGATTTGTTGATCCCTTATCAAAACAAGGTTTTTTTTTGTCTCTAATATCCGTTTCCCAAAAAAGCTGCTCTGCTGGGATCCTCCGCGGTCTTCCTGGAAACCTTCTGCAGGAATGGAAGGTGTTGTAATCATGGTAG
>NW_005054399.1:2395701-2401004 GCF_000277835.1 Geospiza fortis
AGGAATGCAAGGTGTTGTAATCATGGTAGTGAGGATTTTTCAAAGCAGAGTAATCCATATGCATGTTCTCTCCTAGTCTTAGGGCTGTGTGTCTTTACTCTGGATGCTTGTGTTCTGAGGGAGGGCAGTTGTTTTCGGGGGTTTGGGGTTATTTTCTGTGAGGATCCCCAGCTGCCTGAGCTGCTGTTGCACTGGCTGCTCCTGTGCTGTGGGTAAATAGCACTTGAGGCTCCACTGGTGCTCAACAGCACCTCTCTCAATCCACTCTAAATCAAATGTTTGTGTCTCCCTCAAACCTTTTTCCAGGTGCTGCTTTGACCCTTCCTCTCAAATGCTAATGACTTCTCCCAATCTCTGCCCAGAGCAAAGAGCTCTGACATGCCAAGTCTGTGCCTGCAAGCTCTGTGAAACCAGGGCTGGGAGCCCTCAAATTCCTGAGATCTGATTCCAGCTGCATGGCCCACTTCCTGCAGACTGCCCTACTTCCCTCAGTCCCTGCTATCTTTCCGCAGTAATTATCCACTTTACAATAGTGGCCTGAAACCACAAGAAACATCCATTTAAGAATCCATTGCCCGATCTTTCTCTACAGAGTTTAAAATTAGAATTTAAAATTCTGCACAAAGGATCAATCCAGCAGGAGCATGAGAAAGGCTCGTTACCCCTGAGGCACTGAATGCAGCTCCCGGGGCCACCTGATAAGAGCATACCTCACCACTTTGTCTACAGCAAGAGAAGGCTCTGGGCCAGTATGGTGCAAGTCAACACTTCTAGAGATGCTTAAATCTCTCTTTGGAGAGAAAGATGGGATTTCAGTACTAGAGATGCATTACTTCTGAAAACTGACTGAAACCAGCTTTTCAATTCCACATGCAATGTAGTGCCAACACACTACCTCAGTCTGCTCCTGGGGCTTCCAAGAGATGATCGATCCTTTGTATAGAATTATTTTGTTGTGGCTTATGCTCCTACAAAACTTACTTGTTCCTTCAGGTTCTGAAATAATTTCCAAACTAAATATTTAACTAAAGCATTGTAACTCTGACCAAGCAATGCCTTGTTTGCATGCCAAACATGTTGGAATATTTTTGGAGGTGGGGGGCAGCCCTAGCAGCCAGCAGAAAGCCATGAGCACTAACCAGACACTGATGGCATGTTCAGAGCCCAGCGAGCAGCACCGTGTGGGACACAGCTGCTGTGTCCTCCTTTGTGACCTTGCACGTGGGGACAAGCACTGACCTGGCACCTCGGTGCTGCAGCCCTGTCCTGACAGTCCTGACCCCCCACCCCCCACTCAGCAGGCTCTCTGGAGTTGTCTTTTCCCAGCAGGACAGTGATCCCCAGCTTTTGTTCTGAGACCAGAAATTGTGTCCAGCTTCTGTTTTGGCTGCCTCACTAGGATGCAATTGGATCCCTTCCTCATGACAAATCCTTTATATGCAGATGTGCCCGATCTTGTTTTTTATACTACAGCAAAAGTTCAACCCTACTGTTGAACATATTACATTAAATATTGAGACTGCCTTGTGTGACAGAGTCTCAGTACGGTGTGATGGTGACAAAGAAAAAAATCTTGAGAGACTTTGAGAGGTTTGGGAAACAGGATGGTGTGAGGAAACAGTCATGGTTGACCACGGAGCTGCTGCCACAGTTTTCCAGACAGCTGGAAGACAGTTAACTATTTGCATTTTGTGAAACATCAGCCCTCTTTTAATGCCTTTTCTAATGCAGAGCCTCTCATGATTCAGCATACCCAGATAAGCAGGATAGCTGATGCTCCACCAGACCACCAGAAAGAAAGGCAGAGCTGAAGTGCTCACTTAACAGCCCATCCAGATGAAAGGGGACCTGGCATAGCTTTCGCTGCTGTGCCGAATCCCCTTGGGCCAAATGCCTCTTCTGAACTACACTAAATGGGGAAAGCGGGAGCTGCAGCTCTCCTTGCCTTTGCTCACTGCTGGCAAAAGCAAAGCCGCTGCCCAGGGGGGTGGTTTACTGCTGGGATAGAGAGAAAACCAGCAAAGTGAGGCTTACATTCACAAAACACTTCAAGGGGTTGTGTTGCCACCATTCCTAAGGACCCGACCCCAGCGCGGGGACCCACAGCTCCAGCTCTGGCTTCTCTGCCTGGGGACCCTCGAGGGATGAAACTCCCTGCTCATTGCTAAAGCCAATCGAGGCACTCGGCAACACATTTCTGTGGTTGTGGATTTGCTGTGAAAACAAAACCAAAAATCCCCTGGAAAGCCAAGGGGTGGAAGAAAAGGGAGAGCAAACAATATCCCAGGCCAGTTTGGTTTAGAAAGACCTGATTTTCCCATGGCCTATTTTTCAGAGAAGTGCTGTCACAGGATTTCCTTCAGGGCACTTCAGCTGCTGAGTGAGAGGTATTTAAAGGCCTCCGAGCTGCTGGCTCTCTGAAATCACCCCATCAGTTCCTATTTACAGCTGTACCAAGGCAGAAGTGCGCCCGAAAAGGAGATTGTTGCCACTCACAAAGTGCATCCCTATGGAGGTGGCTGCTGCAGTCTCAATTTCCGTGCCAATGTCTTCAATGAAGGGATACTCGTTTTGGTCGTGGATCATGATCTTGGCTCCTGTGGATGTCACCAGGAAGGGGTTGTAGTCTGCTTCATCGATGTACAGAACAACCTGCAATCCTGAACCACAGAGACAAGGCAGGAAGTTACACCAGGAGCTAGAGCCACGTTTTCTTGTCAGGGAGGGTAGGGTTGTTTCATTTTATCTGGCCTTAAGTAGAACTGTAATAGCCAAGCACAGCCTCTGCCCAGCCAGACCAAGACACCTGCAGCCAGTAACATCCCTTTGTGGCACTGAGTACAGCAAACAAATAACGTCTGCTGAGAACGTGGCTGGAACTCACTTTAAAAAGTTATATAACTGGGCAGGAGTAATTTCAGCTGGAAAACATTAGTGATGCAATGATATTATCTGTATTCTCAGGCAAGAGTTTGCACTAGTTCAAACAGGCATTTCCCCAATCAGCCTGTACATCTACAGCCAACACATCGCTCACGCTCCAGCAGGATCCAGTTTGCTGCACCACTTGTTATCAAACAGTTCCTCTGCAAACTGCCCTGGAACACCACACACGTGCAAAGGGCCCTGGAGCAGCCCAGGTGTGCAAAGAGCCCTGGGACAGCCCAGGTGTGGTGAGGACAGCCCAGGTGCGCAAAGGGACGTGGAACACCACACGTGTGCAAAGGGCACTCACCGTACTCGCTGCCGCCCGTGGAGGTGCTCAGGATGGTCCCGCTCTCGCCGCTGTTGAAGGTGTAGCAGTTGCCGTGGAGGGGGTGGTGGAAACGAGTGAAGTGTCTGGAAGAAATCGAATATCATGACATTGTTCCCTGTACTTCTGTCTGTGGGAAAAAGGCAGCATATTTGGACTTTGGTTTTGAGAGACCGACCAGGACTGCATGGGGGGTTTATTACTTCTTTTCAAGAAGTTTATTTTGCTGAAAGATGTGGGTCTCTTTCTGAGTAACTTGAAACTACATGGCAGTATGACCTTGTTTAATATTTCAGGAGATGGAAACTCCAGAAAGTTTTAATGTGGGAATGGGGGTTAATAGCATGGGGGAGGCAGATTCACAGAACTAGCAGTGGCTCTGCTGGAATTCAGCAAATACCAAATATTCCATTCCTACATATTATGGACTTGGAAATAAGCTGTTAAGATGGCAGGAATTTTCTGTGCACTGACCTTTTGTCACAAGATAGGCCATCAAAGAAACATGTCAGTAGAAGGTCCTCGGCAGAATAACTCAATTTTTCTTTAATCTCCAGGGGAATTTGTGCCATGATGTTCATGTAATGCAGCTTGTACCACTCCTGGATGGCATTAACCCCCGAACTGAACGTGTACAGGGCACACTCGCTGCTGTTGTTTGCATCACACTGACAAGCACAGAGGGGAGAAAGCATTTCAGATGGACTGAAATCAGGGATTCTACAAGGCAGGTGTAAATTAAGGATTGTACATCTGATAGTGTTTCTCTTCCACAGAAACAACCATGTATGAAGTTACAGCGGGCATCAAAGACCTTTTATGCAGGGCTAAGTGATATATATTGCCCAAATATTTCAGGACCAAAAGAAAGGTCACAGATGACACTGACTCTGGGGAGAGTTCAGGAAGGTACTTCTCTGGAGGTGGATCTGCAGCAGCCATGGAGGCTTAGGCAGAAGAGCAGACAGGGTGCTCTTCACCACTGTGCACTGCAAAGCCACCCGAGCAGGCAACAAAACCTTCCAGAGGGACACTGACCCCAACCAGCCCCTTGCTGCCCCACAGGGAACCGGCTGGCCAGGGCACAGTGACACTCACCAGCTGAAAGCCAATGATGTCATTGGAATCGCCCGAGTTCACGATGGACGAGTCCTTGTGAAAGACACTTCCCTCTATTTTCCTCTTCTGCCCACTGTGCAGTTCAGTGGCTGTCCTGGAGAAGTCCTCGACCTTCAGCAGAGGGATCTGTTCGAAGAAGTCGCTCCCTGTGCTGTTCCAGTCATCCACCGACCGCCGCACCTTGGACTTGCCCTCAGAAAATCCATAGAAAGTTTCCAAAGCTTTTTTTGTTTCTTTATCCAATTCATATAAATATTCTTTCATGGCACTGTACCTGCACGGGAAACAATGTGACAGTGACATCCCATCCCACCGCTCTGCCTGCTGCACTGCAGATGCCATGGCTTGGGACAGAATTCCCTGTGATCTCCCACCAGGTTCTCACATCAGTGAGGGTAGACAGAGCTACATCCATGGAGAGCTCTTGGAGCAGGGACCCCAGGAAGCAGAGCAGACTGAACTACAGAGAAAATTCTCCCAAGACTCTCAAGCTCCTTATGTTAGGAAGTCTGAGGAGGCAGAGTATGTGGAAGTAAGACTTCATCTGTGAAGTGTCATTAAAGAGCTGGATCCCCATGGGGACCGGGGTGGGAATCTGGCAGCAGAACAGAGAGCAATGTAAAGCATGATTTGACAGGAGAAAAAGTATTGCTGATGAATCATGTCAAAATATCCCATAAGGAAAGAAAGAAACAAGAGAGGAGTGAGAGATCTGCCCTTTCCACTTTTTAGGAGATGATGCTGTTTGTAATCCTGGAACTTCGGTCCTGGGAAGAAGGGAATTTGAAGAGAGCCAAAGAGCTGACAGGGACTGTCTGGAGCAGAACCGAGCCGAGGTCAGCAGGCAGCAGTGAGAGGTGAGAGTGTAAGCCACACAGCACAGAGGGGGATGTGGCACAGCAGTTGCCCTACAGGGAAAAGCCACGGTAGG
>NW_005054399.1:2401023-2401265 GCF_000277835.1 Geospiza fortis
CGGCGCTGCGCGGGGCTCCTATCGTCCCGCCAGCCCCTCAAGCCTTACTTGTACGGGTTGATGTTGCAGATGGTGACGGCGGGGAAGGGCAGCTTCTGGAACTGGACGGTGACGGAGACCGAGGCGCTGTAGTAGTTCATGAGGAGCTCCGCGCACTGCCAGAGGATGAGCACCACGGCGCTGAGGGTCAGCACGATCCAGAGCAGGCGGCGCAGGCGGCCGCGGGACACCACGATGCGGCG
>NW_005054399.1:2402859-2435443 GCF_000277835.1 Geospiza fortis
CAGCTGCGGTGGGTATCTTGCCGCTGGTCCGAGCAGCCGCGCCGTGGGAAGAGCCCTCTGGCCCTGCCAGCTGCGTGCCCGTGGCCCTGGAGTGCTGCTCCTGCTGCCAGCGTCCTCTCAGGGCAGCAGACCCTGCTCAGGTGACAGCGCTGGGCACGCATGGCAGCGCCCTGGGGATGGGACCGGTGCTGCTGCCGTGCTCTTTGCTCATGGTGCTTGATGCTCTGGATGGTTTTTAGCGGTGAAAATACCCATTTTTCTGTTTCATTCCTCTATGTGCTACCATTAGGGAAGTTGCAACTAACTGTTGTTTGGGAGTTGTGAGCGTGCAAAGAAGGAGGCTGTTGAGAGCTGTGCCTTGAAGTCTGCTAACCAAGAACGTGTGAGTCGGGGGCTGATTTGGGGAGTGTGTTTCAGGAGTACCTGCTTGTCCTCTCTTGCTCGGACTCGCTGGTGTTTGGCCCTGGGTGTTGGTTCCATCCAACAGCCCCTGCCCTGCCCGGGCCTCGCGCCTGCCCCAGGAGCTGTTGGAGCACAGGGCTTGGTTCTTGTGCTGTGGCATAAAAACACCCTGCCGTGGCTTTGGATGAAATCAGGCACAACTGTTTTAAAAGTGCCCTAGGCCTGCTTTGCCTCCTGGAACAGGGAGAAGTATTATTCCTGGCACAGGAGGCTCTGGCTGTGTCAGAGAATCAGAGGGTGGGTGGTAGCCTCCACACCATCAACTTAGAGACACTTAAGGGAGTGTCTCTACCACTTTTAGGGGTATTTTTCTTGCAGAGTGACTTGCAGAGGAGATGTTCAAATGCATGAAAAGAGTGAGAACGCTGACACAGTCTTGGGCCCTCTGTGTGCAGTTCAGCTGGGGTGCACAGCAGGAAGAGGCTGGGTCCCAAAGTCAGCTCTCCCTTGGCACTGCTGGATGGTGGGATGTCCTAGAGGGTTCTCTGAGGTGGCAGTGGCCTTTGGCACGCTCAGTAATTTGCATGGCCAGACCTCTTCCCTCTCTTCTCTTTGCTTCTCCTGTGCCTTTTGAGGCAGCTGCACCCACCTGTCCTGCAGGGGGTATTCCCTGGGACCCTGGCTGTTTGCCTTCTCTCAGGATGCCTGCCACAAGGGCCACGTGTGGCTCTGGTCTTTTAGGAGAGGCTTTTATGGGAGAGCACTTGGAAAGCTGATCACTCTCCGAGTCCAGTCTTGGCAGCACCACGGGCCACTCACCTTGACCTGTCACTGCTCCTGAGGTGGTGTGGCAGGAGAAGGAATTGTGGATTTCTCCTGAGTAATAGCAGGAAAAACGGTTGTGAAAGCAGGATTGTCTTCTGGCAGTGGAGCTGATAGAAGGGGGAGCAGCTCTCTTTCTAGGCCAGGCTGTGGGAGCAGAGCTGGGACACGAGTGACAGCAGGAGGAAGAGCATCAGGGCCAGGGATTAAATTAAGGCCATGTTCCGCGGGTGTTGAGAGCAGAACTTTGCTGTTTGCAGGCACTGCTGACGGTAAGCCAGTGCTGTTCTGCTTGGGATGGAGCTGGAGCCCATCCATCTCCTACCTGCCAGGCCCCTGGAGGTTTTGAAAAGCCTCTTGCTGGAGGGAATCTGGTCCCAGTCGATCCAGTTCAGCACTGAACAGGGCCAGCAGCCTGGGTCCTGCTCCAGGACTGTGTCATTGTGTCAAGTGCTGTTCCCTTATAGAGGTCAATTGCTTCCAATATGAAATTAATGTTTCTAAAGACAGTTAAGTTGCTGAACCTGCTATTAAATTCAGTTTTTAATTAAACTTTTTCTCAACAGCAGATTTGCACGCATCATTTACACGTGTAAACAATGGGCTCAGATTGGAGAAAGGCAAAGATCAGTATTTTCATTCTGGAAACTGCTGCTTCTCCCAAAACAAGGAAAACATCCCTGCAGCTTGTTCTGCTTAGAGGGTGGAACATTCCTGATCTGCCTGGATGTAATTGTTTTTAAGGGTGTCAAGTGTTTTCACAGAGTAATTTTGGGCTTTCCCTCCAACAGTAATAGCCACTGACAGTAATATTTATTTGATAGGCAAAAGGCTCTTTATTCAGCATGCTTTCAAATCCATGTTTTATTTGCTATTTTTCCTCTTTTGGCACCAAATGTAACAGGGCAAAGGCACTTGCTAATTCCTAAATACTTCTCTACAGCTACTAAATGTCTTTTAGGACAAAGGACGATACTTATTTTTTTGCTCATTCTTGTATCTGTAGGCTTCTATCTTGGAAGAGAGGAAATTGTTTTCAAAGAAGCATGTCTTAGAGTCCTTGTGGACAGGGGCCTTTGAAGGGCTGATTTGTGGCATGCTTTTTACCCTCAGCTGGTTTTCCTTGGTAATGTTTTCTCTCTTTTTAAGTTGGTCTTCAGGAAATAACCCATGTCATGGGTCTCTGAACGATGCAGCTGCTGAAGCTAAGCAAAATGCAGTTCGAACACCTGGTTTGTGATAAATGGTTCCTGTGTAGTTGCAGGTTGAGGGGAGAGCCTGGCAGAGAGCTTGTGCACAGAGAGGGGAGGTCGGGGATGCTGGCAGAGCAGGGGAAAGCGGGGGCTGTCGAAGGCTGAGGTGGTAGGAAAAGGTCCTGGACTGGACTGAGAGGTGGGAGCAGAGGGCTGTGGTTCCTGGTTGGGAACAGAACGGGAGCACCGCGGCAGAGCTGGGAGTTGCTGGGTGTCTCTGCTGAGGGTGACTTTCCCACTGGTGCTGTGCTCCTTTGCTGTTTGCTTTAACAAGCCTTCTATTCCGATTGCTCAGTGGGTTTTGTTTTCCTGCCCAAACAAAGCTGCTGCTTTCATAACAGGGGCCGATATTGCAGCTTGTGCTTCCTCTTTCCCCTTTGTGATGGGGTGACAATGGTGACAAACATCTATTGTATAAGCAGGGTTTTGGGCTTGTTTTTTTGCAGGGAGCTGTCCCGTCCTGCCTGCAGAGCTCCTGGGAGTGTCAGACAGGGAGCACAGAGTGCCCTTTGTGTTGCAGCACTCGGAGGTGATGGTGGGGGTCAGCGGTGAGAAGGATTTTGATTTAAACTAATTGGGCTTGAAAAATTATGTTCTTATGCAAATCCTCTGCCTTCTGTGGAGTGTGGGCCTTCTGTGAATGATGAGGCTCTTACTGTTTTGAGACTTTCTCTGAGGCTCTAGGGCAGTTGACCACTGAAGCATGCCACTGTTTAACAAGACCCTTTGCACACCAGAGCTGCGATTGCATTTCTCATCCTACAAGAAGATGGCCTTGGCTGTGACCTGCAGCATGTTCAGCAAATACAGCACAGTCTCCCTAACTCAGTTGGGTTGGATTGTCAGAATTGGATCTGAACACAGAATGAATCCCTGTTGGTAGAGCAGGGATTATTGTGCCAGGTTAAAAGTGCTGCTTCCTTTTTTATTTATTTATTTTTAAACTTATGTTTGGTGTGAGATTTCCAGGTAGCTGTTTGAGACTCATTTCAAGGTGTTTTGGGAATGCATTTGGTGCAAATATCTCACTTTGGGACAAGCAATCTGCCAGCTGCGTCGGGCACTTGTTTGGGAGTTAATCACTAACTCCTGAGTTATGAAGGAGCTCCTGGAAGTGTTGACATGGTCAGGTCTTTGCCTCCTGTTGAAGGTGCAGGGAGAGCAGCTCTCATTGGGGGCTGCTGGGGCAGTGTGGCTGTCAGGAGCCTTTGGTCCTGCTCACAGAGCTGTCAGCCCCAGGCCCTTCTGATCCCCAGAGCCCTCGTGCCTTGCTAATGGGGCCAGTGATGTGTCAAATGTGATCTCCTGGATTGTAATGAATTGTCTTGCTCTCTGCCTAGCACAGGATCAGTTATTTTATTCTGGGTAGGGTCAACTGCTTATTCCTAAGATATTTTTGCAGAGAGCAAACTGTCCTCCCTCTCCAGAGAGGGATGGAAGAAAGGGACTTGAAAGAATAAATGTGAGACCCTTCACCCTTCCTTCTGGTAGCTTGGCTGTTGGTCCGTGGTGCTTCAGTTTCTGTGCTGCTCTGAAGAGGCTTGGAGTGGGTTAGGTAGTATGGGATGTTGAAGTGCTTGTTGCAGTTCAGTGCAGGTGCTTCCAGTGGTGGCATCATACTGAGGAGATTTGTCCTAGGGCTGCTCTGGGAGTTGGGGTTGAAACACTTTCCTTGAAACAAAAAGCAAGATACAAATTTTCTACATAATTTTTCTGATGGTGCTTGACATCACAGAAATGTGGTTCACTGGGATCACAAAGGTCTGGCAGTCCTGCCACTTTACACCTTTTTTTTTCTTTTAAATGTTCATTACCAATAAGATGTAAGTCCATTATTGCATATACGGTTTGTTTTGTTTTGCTTATTGCCTGTTTTTCCTTACAATTGCTTTACTCTCTTTCTACACACATACTCCTAAAGCCCTTGGGAAGGGTTTCCTGCAGCAGATCTGGTTGCCTTAAGGCAGCTGTCTGACTTACCTGTGAAATCCCAAGGCTTTCTGGGGATTTCTGTGTTGTCCTTCAAACTTTGATCGGAGTGAGCGCAGCATGAGGCTGGGGAGCTGAGGCTGAACAGCAGAGTCCAGAGGTCGGATGTGGTTTGCTGAGGGGGCTCTGCTAGAGGGGCCAGCAGAAATGTGCTGTGGGTGCTCCTTTCCAGAGCACAGGGTTGGCTGAGGCAGGACAAGAGACCCCAGTGTGGAACAGCTCTGCTGCACCACGGCCAGGTGGCCATGGGGGTTGGTAGGACCCTCTGTGAGGCTGGAGGGCAAGTGTACATCATTGCCAACATGTGTTTTTTGTCTTCTGAGCTTCCAGGTTTTTATTTCCGTGCTGCTTGTGCAAAATGACACATGGTGAAAGTATGAGAGCTGTGTGGTACCTGGCAACCTGTGGAAGCGGTGAGGGGGATGCATGTTCCCAGGCAGCTTAGTTGGATCTGTGCTGCCCTGTGCTTTGTACATGGCCACACTTCATTGGAGTGAACCCATTCTCCCTGCTATTTCAGCAAAGCACTGCTTAATGAACTTGTTTGCATATGGCTGTGTCACTGAAGTGAATGTTTGTTGTAACGTGCAAGGGGAGGCTTCTCAGAGTGGTAATGATGGGATCCCCCCATCTCAGTTTCTGTGTCCAGCTTGGGACCGGCAGCAGAGCCTGGAGAGAGCAGGAGAGGTGCAGGTGTGCAGCTCCTTGGTATGCTGAGCCCAGCCTTCCTGTCTGCCCTCTGTGCCAGCATTTACTGATAGTCCTTTACTGGACTGCTTCACGTTTGTGGCATTCTCCTGCTCCTCAATCTCTCATTCTTTTCAATCCCACCAGTTGCTCTACTAGTGTAGCAGGAGAACAAGTTCTTGCTGAGCGATATGGGATTTCTGCTCTTTGTAAGGGTGAATTCCCCCGGCAGCCAGCACTGGCTCCTGGCAGTGCCTCCTGGCAGCAAGAGCTGCCCTCCTGGGAAGGGCCTGCAGAGGAGTGTGCCAGCTGGGGAATGCAGCACCACATCCTGCCTCTGTGGCTGTGCACATTCTGCAGCCCGGGACAGCATCATCTGGGCAAACTTCACTCTCTCCTTATGGCTGAAGGAAGGTGCTTAATGAGGATTAACAGCCTTCAGTCTGGGAGGATGAGAGTAGCTGCTGGCATGAGAGGTGTTAGGCAGGGGCAGGGTGATGATGCTTCTTGTCTGGGCTTGTTAAACGTGGTGGAGAATCCCTCTGGTGCTGCTGTGCTGCTCCCTGTAGTGCTCCTCACGGCTTTGCTTCCTGAAGTATTCTCATAAGGGCTGTGCTTATTCCCCTCTGCATTGCCCAGGGCAGGACTGTGTGGGGACATGGGCTGCTGCCTCCAGAGCCCTGGTGCCTCTGGCTGCCCAGAGGGCAGGGGAGGAGAGTTTTGTCTTGCTCTGGCCGCTGTGACAGACCTCCTGTCATCAAAGCTCCCTTTTCCCTGTGTGATGCCTGTGCTAAGGCCAAGTCCACAGTGATCTCTTCTGCCCCTGAATGGAGGAGCTCCCTTCCTGAGCCCTGGGGCCTGAACCACACTGCTAGCTGGGTACTGGTCTCCCCAAAAAAGATCATCTCCAGAGAGGGGAAAGAGCTGTCTGTGTGTGAGCAGAGAGGGCAATTCAGGTAAATGGTTGTCTGCTGTAAACTTACTCAAGCACAAAACTGTGGTTGTGGGCTTGAACAAGAGAAATAAACGTGCTTGAGCATAACTCACTGTTGAACAGAAGATAAAGAAGAGCCTTTCTCTCCTGCTCATGTGTGTCATTGGGTCAGGTCTCTGCTAAGCTGACTTTGTATCTGCAAATCCTTCCACAGTTGCTCCCTAGCAGGGCCACACTGGAAAGTAGCAGGCTGGCATTTTTCCTCTAGTTGTCTTTGTGATCTGGAACAATAATAGCAGCAAAGAAGAGGCCAGTAGTTCAGCTCTGTTTTGATCTATTTATTGCATCTATTTAGAGCAATAGATGAATTATTATTAAACGTTCAGTGGCCTGGTAAAAATGGTAATGTGTCTTTGCTATAGATCTCCTTCATGGACAGGCAGGGACTGATAGGGTTATAGGGTGCTTGCATTAGGGGTACATAAGTGGGATTGCTGGGAAATTTTGATTTTCCCCCTTATCTCTTTGGATGGAGCCACTTCACTCAGGGTGTCTGTGTACTGCTGCATGCACATCTGGTGGAATGGAGGATCCACCCACCTCCTGCCAGGCCCACAAGGGCTGAGCTGAGGAAAGGGCTGGAGGTGCTGTGCATCGTGGAATGTGTTGGGTCAGAGTGTGTGAAAGTGTCAGAGTCCATGCCCACTCCTGGTGCCTCACAGCTGCACCAGAATTGTTCCAGAGTCATTCTTAACACCCTGTGGTGCTGGACAGAAGCTGGTCAGATGTGCCAGCTCTGCTTACAGGAGAATCAGATTAGGGGCAGAGGATTAATGGCTCCTGGGGGTTGGTAAATGTGGTGGTTTTCATGTGTTTTTAGAGCATTTGCATCCTAACCCTGTATCTGAATCCAGTTACAGTTGCTGATGTATTACTGCAGGACCAGCAAAATTAGGTATTGTCTTAAGTGATGAGCAAAAGAGGGGTGAAAGTTTAGGGTTATGGCAAGAGCAAGAAATCTTCTGCTGGGCTGGAAGGGCAGACTTGGAAAGTAAATATGGAGAGGTGCTGGGTGGCCAGTGCTCAGTGATGAGGTTCTTGCTTATTTGTCTGCTTTGCCTGTCAAACGTTCCTGGAGCTGTTCAGGAATGGCGAGTCCAGCTGCTGAGAGGCTGCAGTCCCCCATCCACAGCACAGGGCTGTGGGGACCCCCATGCTGTACAGCCCTGTCTGTAGCTGAGGGCTGTGGGGACCCCCATGCTGTACAGCCCTGTCTATTGCTGAGGGCTGTGGGGACCCCCATGCTGTTCTGCCTGCTGCCCTCAGCCCACCAGGGAACAGGGAGGTGTGTGGGGCTGTGTTTGGTGCTGACCCATCAGGCTGGGGGCCTGCACTACAGGAGTTCCTGGTATTTGTCTCAGTTGTTAAATTGTTAATTTGAGTCGGCACCTCTGTCTCTCTCAGATTTAATCACATCCCTCAGCACTGACTGTTCTGACTGTGTGTCCATTGTTCCCCCCACACCCTGCGTGTCTGGGGTTGCTGCCACAGCCCCTGACAGGGGCTGGGAGGAAGGCACACACACAGAGCATTCCCTGGAGCAGCAGTCACAGGGGTTTCAGCAGTCACAGACCCACCTGTAGCCCCTGACAGGGGCTGGGAGGAGGGCACACACACAGAGCATTCCCTGGAGCAGCAGTCACAGGGGTTTCAGCAGTCATGGCACTTGTAGCAGTGCTGGCAGGAGCTGTGAGTGGTGCTGGGAACACGCTGCTGATGCTGGAGTGTTTGTTTAGCAGAGCCTCTCGTGTGGAAGTTGCATCTGATATTTCGTAGTGCTTCCTGAATCACTTCCAACATCTTGTGATGTGCCTCCACAGGCAGCTCTTTATCCTTAGTCCACTCAGGCTGCAAGAGTGCTGAGGAAACCAGAGCAGTTATCATGGAGATGCTGCTGAGCCGAGCAGTGGCACAGATACAGAGCAGGGCACGTGACTGCTGTGCATCCCTGGGTTCCCTGTGCTTGGAACTGGTACAGGCTGGCTGCTCTCTGGGCACGCTGCATCACCAGGGACACCCATCAGCAAAAGCGAGGGAGGCTCTGGACTGGAGGGATGTGCCTCTGGAGAAGAGGCAATAACAAATACTAGCCTGGATTGCCAAAGTCCTTATGTTTCTGTACAGAACCCCTCCATGTCCCCTTTTAGAGGTGCTGGGGTCACACGAATGTGGTACAGAGTGTTGGCTAGGGACCACTCCCATGGTTCAAGCTGTGTGCACATATTTTATGTGGGAGAGTGCTGGTCCCTGCACAGCAAGGGCAGTAAATCTGCTGTCAGAAGGTCTGCACATATGTAATGAGAGCAGATTATTTCTGTTTCCCATTATTTTGCAGCCTTGAGACAGTGGACAGATTATAGAGCATAGAGGGTGTATGTTTATCAGTCCTTTCCTGCCTCTTTCATCACCACCCCCCTCTCTGGTGACCCCATTTTCTGAGGGATAAAGCGAGCAGCCCAACCTCATTTCTCAGATCTGTTGCAAACTCTGATTAGAGGGGTGGAGGAGCTCTGGCATGAGGCACATGTGCAGCCTGCTGGGCCCGGGCTCCTCAGCCTTCCCACCCATTCCTGCCCTGCAGGTGCTGTCTGGCCTCTGCCCTGCCACTGTCTCTCTTGGGGACCCTGCTCTATAAGTCAGAGTCCTGTGTGAACAGTTTTTCTCTCCACAGGTGTGCCAAGGATGTAGGTGCAGCACAGCATGGGATGGGTAATGCTCCAGCATTGGGAGCATTGGCTCTGGGATGCCATGGTTCCTTGTGTCCAGGGGAAGCTGCACCTCTCTGGCTGGGATGGCAATAGAAGATAGTGTTTAGGATGAGAGAGTTATGCATACTGGAGTCTTGATACCCAGTGGAAAAAATTCCGTGGTGGCTCGTACTACTCCTGTGCTTGACAGGGTGCTGATGGGAAGTAATTTTGCTCTACCTGCATGATGGTGATCAGACTGTAGAAGCATCTGTGATTTAGATGTCCTGATCCTGGCTAAGTCCTGGAACTGTAGACCTAGATTAGCATTGATCACCTGCATCAAGGTTTTGGGAAATGTGTGACCCCACCAAAACTGCAATGAGCAAGACAGAGTGTGTGGGCATTAGGAGACTAAATTGTTGTTTTGCTTCAGCTGGAGCAAAGAGAAGGTTTCATGAGGGCAGCAGTGTCAGGTGCTGTGAGGCAGGGTAGGTGTGCTAGAGCAGCCTCAGCTCTGCCTGAGCTGTTGCTGCAGTGTCTCTTCTCCCCACAGAACATCGTGTCCAAGAACGCGATGCAGTACCGCGGCAACGCCCAGCACGATGCCCAGGAGTTCCTGCTTTGGCTGCTCGACAGAGTCCACGAGGATCTCAACAACGTGGTGAATTCCAGTGGCATGCCTCCACTCAAGGTAAGGGATTCTGCTGGGGGACACTGTGGGAGTCTAACTTTGCACACAGGCTTTCCTTTTAAAGTAGCTCTCCCCATTGGCTTCTCAACTTCAGTAGTTCAGATGGAACAAAAGCTTGGGTTAAAATAATGTTTGTTTCTGCTCTGGAATGCAACCAGCTGTTCCACTAATCCCTGGCCAGTGCTCCCTGGGGCAGTTGTGTTTGAGTGGCTCTGCAATAGCCAGGAAGTGTTACTGGGGGCTGCCAGACCCTGTCAGGTATGAGCCCCGTGCCCTTCCTGAGGCCGCCCTGCCCACCTCACCTTCCTGCATGCCCACCCCTTGGAGCAGAGTGTGGCTTGGTAGTTAAAAATGTCTGTGGCATTTTTCCAGTGATTTTGGCTAAGGAAAGTACAATTTGACTGGAGTTCTGGAGCCACCTGCTTGGTGCACCCCCACACCTGGGTGTGCCTCAAGGGTTCGTTCTCTCTTTTAGCCGCCGCTGGAGGATGATGTGCTGCTTGAGGGCCCAGCCTTTCCCATCAGTAGCACTTTTGTGCAGGAACTCTTTCAAGCCCAATACAGGTATGGTATTTTGTAATTTTTTTGAATGTATGTGTGACCCCAGTATAATTCTAAACTGACACTGGCTCCCAGTACAGTTGGGACTGGTGTCACTCTGTTAACAACTGCTTCTGAATTCCCGCTGAACTGAGACCTTGCTCTAGAGAAAAGAGAGAATTTCACTGCTTCACAATTGGTATATTCTGTGTAAATCTGCAGTATGTACCGCTACACCTCTTCCTGTGCGTGAGTCAGTGCTTCATGGGCAAAGGCTCAGGGAAGCGTAGTGCTATGGGGCTCACCCTGACTGTCAGAGGGAAGAACCCATGGCAGGATCTAGAGGTGCCTGGGAATTAGGGATCCCCCAGTGTGTGCAGAGTGCTTGTCATCTGGCACATCTGGGAATTCTGAGTGAAGTTATCACTGTCCCTTCAGGGCTTTCCCTTGTGTTTCCCCTCTTTCTGGGAAGAGAGCTTCCTAATTTCAGAGCTATTGGAAGAGAACAGCTGAATCACCAGTGTTCCTTGATGACTTGTGCCTGTACTGCTGTAAGAATTAAATTGCTGGGCTTCCTCCCCAGTATTTGCCAACTTTTCCTTTGCAAAGGCAAAACCTTAAGCCTGGTCTAAGACAGAAAGTCATTGTAAGGCAAGATTGATTCTGAATGAGAATGAGAATGGACTCTGGTCTGGAGCTCTTCCTGTGTGAGGGCTGCGTGCACCCCAGTGCTGGCTCTCTCTGTCCCTGTCCTGTAACTTCACCTCTCTCCAAAGACAAAACCCTTCCAGGGTTTCCCGTTGGATCTGCTGGTGGTGAATATGGGATTTGATGGTTTATACATTCCCAGTGGGGTGAGGTGTAACTGTGCCCTGTTATCCATGTTGTCCCAGGTCCTCCCTGACGTGCCCTCATTGCCAGAAGCAGAGCAACACCTTTGACCCCTTCCTGTGCATCTCGCTGCCGATCCCTCTGCCGCACACCCGGTACGGAGCTGTCCCGAGCTCTTGGCTCTTCCCCTGCATGTCTGTTCCTTCATTTGCTGCTGCAGCAAGACAACACCAGCAAAATTTCTGATAAGTCATGAAAAAGATAGATGGGACCGTATGGGGATTAATGTTTTGCTTTGCAGGTAAAATGGAAAATTGAGGCTTTTACTTGAAAGGCCTATCCTTCCTATAGAATTAATTTTGGGAGAAAAAGTCTTTGCTTCACATAACCAAAATATTTTGCTGTTCACCTGATTTATAGCATTTTAAAATTAAAAAATGGAAAAGGATGAAACACTGTTTTTTTGAGAACAGTCTCACTGATCAGTCCAATTTCAAAAACTGAAGTTAAAATCTTTCCTGCAAAACGTTTTGCTTTTTTGAAAGACAGCTGATGCAAATAAAGAAAAAACTTCAGGGGAAGCAAAAAATCCAGATAAAACATTCAAAGTGAAGATAGAGATGCGCAGCAAAACTACCTGTGGTATAAACAAACTCCTTCACCTGGTGTTTGCATCCAGAAAACTTGTGTAGGTTCCAGAAGTAATGGAACAGAGTGATGATAAGGCAGATTAAACATTGCTGTCCCATTTGCTCTGGAAATCCCTGCTTCACCACTGGGTGGAGGCTGAGTGGGCTGTCCAGGGAAGGTGTCCCCTCCCTCTTCTCTCCCCAGTAGTGCTGCTGGCTGCGGTTGGAGGCAGGATTGAGGCAGCCTGGTCCCAGTAGCAGCTCTCCAAGTACTTCAAGGTGCTGTTTTATACTGACCGTCCCAAGCTTCCTTACTGGATCCCTGATGGAAACCTGATTGCCTTCTCCTAGACAGTTTTGGTTTTAACTTTGTGGGCCATTTTGAGATGTTCTGCATGTGGGAGCAGATAACACCAGGCCATATAGTAGGAAAGGAGTCTGTAATCAAACATCCTTGTTGGGCTGCAGCCGAGTGCAGCTGCAGCGAGGTGGATCCGGACAGTCAGGAGGGCCCTGTACCTGGTGGGCAGCCTGGATGTGCCCAGGCTGGGCTGAGGCTGCTCGGGCAGTGCCCAGAGGTGCTGAGCCCAGCCTGGCAGTGCTGCCATGCTCTCCACAGGCCTCTCTACGTCACCGTGGTGTACCAGGGCAAGTGCTCGCACTGCATGCGCATCGGCGTGGCCGTGCCCATCTCCGGAACCGTGGCCAGGCTGCGGGAGGCTGTGTCCTCGGAAACCAAGATACCCACGGAGCAGGTAAGGGGCTGGGCTGCTCACCTGTGTGCCCTCCCTGCACTGGGAGGGAGAGGGGAGGCTTTTGTCCCTCGTTGGATGTAGAGGAATTGAAATTGGCTGCCCATGATTGAACGGGGAAGTGAGGTAGTGGTGGAAATCTGGATCATTCTTTTCCCTGTGCATTGGCTGTTTGGATCCTAGTGATGTTGGAACAGCCCTCAGTGCACTGTGCAGACCTGCTTGACCCCGTGGTGTGCATGCTGGCAGCGAGGTAAGCACTGGGCACCTACGGTGAATTGCTCTGTAGGAGGAGCTTCAGGAAAGCTGTTGAATTCCACCAAAACGTCTCCATGTGTTGCTTTTACCTCAACTTCTCATTTATGGCTGTCCTTTTCCCTGTTCCTTGCTGCTGGCTGATGACAGGGTGTCTTGAGGAGTGCCATCCCTTAGCAGGAAAATCCCAGCTGAGAGATGGGGCACTGAGCTGAAACCGTGGGTGGTTTGATGCGTTCTGGTTTGCTCCTGGTGCCTGCAGATCGTGCTGACAGAGATGTACTACGATGGGTTCCATCGCTCCTTCTGCGACACCGACGACTTGGACACCATCCACGAGAGCGACTGCATTTTTGCCTTTGAGACCCCAGAGATCTTCAGGCCTGAGGGCATCCTCAGTCAGAGAGGTGAGTCAATAACTCTTAATGCCCACCTCGGGTGACTAGTGAGGGAGGTTTGTGTGGGAAAAGAATGAGTCCCACAAGCTGTTGATGTTCTGGTGTATTGATTTCAGCTCTGACTTTGTCCAGGCTCATTCCGGAAGATTTAATAGTGTTGTCAGCTGGGAGGTTATCAAGCAGTGTTGTACACTCCTTTCTGCCTCTTCTCAGGGCTGATGCTGCAGGCCAGGCTGGCTTAATGGGAAATCTCTTGTCAGGCTTAATTTAAAGGCCTGCTAGGGACCAGATGAAGCCACTGAAATTGCATTATTTAAAATCAGATTGCTAGTGATGAATAAACAGTCTCAGGAATGAATAAACACTTTCTCTTTCCAAGCTCAAACTCCTCGGCCTCTGCATGGTCCCTCAGTGAAAGGTAATCATGGTATCCTGGGCAGATGGAGTGTAATCAAAGGCAAATTTTATTATTGAAAGTAACAAGTTGGGTTCTTGGCTCTTTAGTGTTTCTTGCGGGCAGTAAAAGCTGGAGTGCTTGTACAACATGCTTGTACAACATGGGAAAAATCAGATGGGGAGCACTTGCATATAATGTCCTTCTCTAAAGAAACAGACACTGTGAAAGGAAGTTGCTCTTTGAAGCCTTTGTCCAAGTGATGCAAATGCTCCTGATTCCATACTGACCTGCTCCTCTGTAGCCCAAGGAGGGCTTCTTGAGGGGGGTATCAGGGCACTAAAGGCAAATGACATAATGAAATGTTTCCTTTCTCCTAACTTTTCAGGAATACATGTGAACAATAACCTGAATAACTTGAAATGTGGCACTGAGCACTCCCGAACAATAGCTTACTCTCAAGGAATGGTGAAGTCTGGAAAACTGGAACAGTCCTCTCCTAAACTAGCAGCAAATGACAAGATTGTCTTGCTGGTGTGTAACAGAGCGTGCACTGGACAGCAGAGCAAAAGGTGACTGGCAGCAGCATGGCTGGAGTTGCTCTTCTGGCTGCTTCCTAAACTGATCTGGATTTTACTGTCCTGTAGTACAGGCTCCAGGTGAAGGAGCATCATCGGGTGCTAAAGAACACATTGATCAAAAAGCATTAATGGGTGCAGCAAAATATTTCTAATTTTGGTGAACTTCAAGTATTGCATTACTGCAAAGAAACAAATGCAGCCCAGTTGAAAGGGTACACCACCTTTGTCTGGTTTGAGAGCAGCATGTTTGACCAGACCCTGTTATGGGTGGGAATTTTTAATTGGCGTGAAAATGGGGGGAAGGAGAGAAGTGAGAAACAACCATGGCAAAGGCATTTGTATCAGCTGGAGGCTGAGAACTGCCTCAGCCTCTGAAGCTTCACAAAACTTCACATGAAGTTCTCCCATGTAGTTTGGGGTTCCTATTGCTGAACAGGATAATCTTTTAATTGTTCCTCAAATGCTTCTCCTTTCCATAGGTTTGGCTTACCCTTTGTGTTGCACTTGGAAAAAACAATTGCTTGGGATATTCTGCAGAAGGAAATACTGGAGAAGATGCAGTATTTCCTGCGGCCTGCAGCCTGCTTGCAGGTGAGACAAATGCGAGCTGTTGAATGCACAGGTTCCATTGCTGTGCTCAGCCCTCTGTCAGCTCATTGGCACAGGCCTCTTTGAGACCTTGTACATTTGCTTTGTCATGTCAAACATGTTCTAGGGTGAAGTCTTTGTCAGCCAGGGGCAGGTTGGGTTGGAGGCACTGAGGTGTCTCTGTTCTCTGATTGCAGGTTTGCCCATTCAGCTTGCGAGTGGTCAGTGTTGTGGGCATAACATACTTGCTACCTCAGGAGGAGCAACCCCTCTGCCACCCAACAGTGGAAAGGTGAGCTGGCCCTCAGTGCTGGGTGCTTCCCAGGAGTGGAGAGAGGTGTGTTAGCTGGGAGCTCAGTGTTTACCATGCAGAAATGAACAGTCCTGGGGAGGATGTGTGGAATGCACTGCAGGGGCCTCAGGAGCAGGGAAATGAGGGAGCATCCTTAGGAAGCTGTGTGAGAATACCTCAGTTGTGTGTCATGCCATCTGGAGTCTGTCCTCCCTGGAAATGGAGAACAGAATGAAAATATTACTCTCACTATTTTTAATTTTTTTCTTGTGCCTGTTATTCTTTGAAATGTTGATAAATGCCTGATCTGTAACAGGTGTATGTTGCCTTACAGAACTCGCATACTTGGGTGAAGGCATTTACCAGCTTTGCCAAGTGTTTGGCTGTGTGAATTCCTTACACTCCTTTGCAAACCTCAGCTGTGGGAGTGAAGGAAGGGTGAAGGGCTTGTAGAGAGAAATTACATGCATGTAGAAGATAATGTAAACTTTGGATTGAAAGATGGTCTGACTTATTTCTGCTCCTCCCTGCAGGGCATTGAAGTCATGCGGACAGGGGGGAACTGCTCATGTGAAATTAGTGGTAGAATGGGACAAAGAAACTAAAGATTAGTAAGTATGAAGTAAAAAACCTTAAACTGTGTTCACCTCACAATTGCTGCTTGTAGCTTGCTTGTGTGAACTGTGCATCCTTCAGCAAACATGAGACCACTCAAACTCCACCTGTGCCCAGCCCCTGCCTGCAGGGACGGCCTGGGGAGCAAGGGGATGTGCTGGTAAATGTGGTGTCTCCCTGATGCAGCTTGTTTGTGAATACAGAAGAGGAATATATTCCAGACTCTGAAAGCGTCCGCCAGCAGAGAGAGCTTCATCATCAACCTCAGATCTGCACTTTATCTCAGTGTTTCCAACTGTACACCAAAGAGGAACAGGTAGGTACAGACTGTGTACGCTGGCTTGTTCACATGCTGCAGGAACTCCCTCACTCCCAGCAGCTCTGTTGTGCAAACAGTGATTCCTTGTGACAGGAGAATAGATTTGTAACACAAGATTAGTTGTCTGTGCTGCTAACGGAGCTCCTCTGCAGTGAGGAGGTTGTGGGAGGTCCTGCTGCTGGGTTCTTTGCTGCCCAAATGCTGATACAAGAACTTAGTCCTCTCTTTGGCAATTTCCTCTGTGAAATATTGTGACTATTATAAAGGGTCAGGACAGTGTGGCTTCATGGGTTCAGTTCTGCAGGAAGGTGGCTGCTCCCCTGCTCTGGCTGTGCCCGTTGTGTGAGGCTGGAGAGACAGGAGCGGTGGTGTGCCACAGGCAGGCTGGAGAGGGCTCTGACCTGGCCCCTGCCTGGCACATGGAAGCCATCGGAATTCCTTTGGTGGTCTCTAATCTGCTGCACAAAGGGCTCGTCTGGAGGTAGTCTTTGGACCCAGGACTGAGCTGTAATAATTTGGGAGTCTCTTTTTGGTTTTTTCAGAGGTGGGAGAAGAGTTGTTTGACAGCTTAAATCTCTGTGTCTGCTGAGTTCTCTGAGCACTGGGCTGTGGACGGAGGCTTGGGGGACAGGGAGAGTCTTCAGTGTGTAACTCTGTGCTGTTGGGACTTCAGAGGAAGGAGAGGGTTCCCAGAGGGCAGTGAGGTGTCAGAGGGGCATCCAAAGCACACCTTTCTGCTTTCTGTTCTGATTTTTTTCTGCTTTTTTATCCCTGCTTTTTTTCTACTGCTGGTTTTCTTGTGGCAATACTTTTCAGGCTGCCAAGCCTGCCTGGTTTTTGCCTTGGTTTTTCCTTCTCCTTCTTCTCCACTTCCAAGGCACTGGCGTTTATAAGGTGCAAAAAGGTCCTCTGCACAGCAGCACTGGCTGAATTCTGCCTTGCAGCAGAAAGTGCCTCCTGAATGAGACACAGATATCTCTGCTTGTCACTTTGAAAAGCATCATTGGGAACCCTGCATTTCCAGTGAGCTTGATAAGTGCTGGAGGGAGATGAGGCAGAGGGGTCAATGTCTGCACTGGGCTTGGGGCAGCAGGGGAGCAGTGGTGTGGTGGAAGCTGCCTTGGAATTTGAAAACCAAACTTCACTCCTGCCTGTTCCTTGTAGCTTGCCCCAGATGATGCATGGCGATGCCCACACTGTAAGCAGCTGCAGCAGGGTAGCATCACACTGAGCCTCTGGACCTTACCTGATGTTCTCATCATACATCTCAAAAGGTTTAGACAGGTAAGGATGCGTGTAGTGTTGCTGAGGGACTGCTGAGTGATATGAGTAGACTCCCCTCTTTAGAAGCAGCCATTCTGCCCTATCCCAGGTGTTCCTCGCCTGGGGTTTTCCCAGGCATGGTGGCCTTGGCCTCTGCAGCTCATGCTCTTCTCTGTACACAGGAAGGAGACCGAAGGATGAAACTTCAGAACATGGTTAAATTTCCCTTGAGTGGCTTGGACATGACTCCTCATGTTGTGAAACGCAGCCAGAGCAGCTGGAGCTTGCCATCACACTGGTCACCTTGGAGGAAACCTTATGGCCTCGGCAGGGATCCTGAGGACTACATCTATGACCTGTATGCTGTCTGCAACCACCATGGCACCATGCAAGGGGGACATTATACAGGCAAGTGTCCTGCTGTGCTGTCTGTGGGGGAGCCTTTCACAAAGATGCTAGTTATATTTCTGTATGGAGTCAGAAAGGGAGTCACTGGTGGAAGCAGTGTCACAGGTTATAGAGGGTGAAGTGAATGGAGCCACCCCAAATGATGTTCTGTTCTGAGTGGTAATGATGGACCAAGAAAGTCCTGAAGTGTAAGCTGTTTATTATGTTCTGGCAGCCTGAGGCTTCCATCTTGCCAGTCAGACTGGAAGATGATGCAAGAATCCATCTGTTCCTCGCATTGTCTGAGTCCATCATAGCAGATAAGGTTATGTTAAATGTCATACAGCAAACCTGAGAGCAGTAGGAGTGAGAGAGTCTTACAGTAATGTATTATTCCTTAGCATATTGCAAGAATTCTGTTGATGGCCAGTGGTACTGCTTCGATGATAGTGAAGTTCAGCAGCTTTCTGAAAGTGAAGTCTGCAAGCAGACTGCCTACATCTTGTTCTACCAGCGGCGCACAGCGATCCCCTCGTGGTCTGCCAACAGCTCCGTGGCAGGTAAGCCCTGCTGGCCCTGTCCAGGGCTGGCTCTAACTTGTCTTCTTGGGTAGTTTGTCCTTCTGGGGAATTTTCCACCCAGCTCTGCTTAAACCCCCATTCTTGTGTCCCAGAACTCAGCGAGGCTTGTCTGAGTCTGTGGCTGGGTGTCAGAGGCCACGGGAACTTTCCAGCTCTTCTGCTAAGGCAGTGTTGGCAGGGAGATGGGGGAGCCCCTGTGCCCCCACGGGTGACTGCTCAGAGCTGCCCTTGTGCAGGACACCAAATCATGACTCACTCCTTCCCTATGGCAGCACTGAGTCCCAAGGAGGCACCCATAGTGCATGTGTTGGTGGAATCCAGGGTGAGCTGTGGGCAGGTGCAGGCTTGGTGACCTGCCCTGGATAAAAAGGCATTTTTGTGGCCTTGGGGTGGCAGCTGAAATGCTGCCAGTGCCTGCATGCTGGTATTCACAGCACCCTGGGACAAGTGCAGTTCTGACCATAAATGCTCCATAAGAGTACAGCCCCATTCCCTTGGCAGTGTCTGGGTGCTGGGCCCAGCTCTGCTGACGTGTGTGTGTCCCTGCAGGCTGTGAGGGCTCACACCTGGCTCAGGTGTGACCCAGGGCAGGGCAGCAGTGCCTGACCCGGGGCTGCCTGGCTCTGCTGACGTGTGTGTGTCCCTGCAGGCTGTGAGGGCTCACACCTGGCTCAGGTGTGACCCAGGGCAGGGCAGCAGTGCCTGACCCGGGGCTGTCCGGCTCTGCTCACACGTGTGTGTGTCCCGCAGGCTCCACCAGCTCGTCGCTGTGCGAGCACTGGGTCAGCCGGCTCCCGGGCAGCAAGCAGCCCAGCGTGGCCTCGGCCGCCTCCTCGCGCCGCACCTCGCTCGCCTCGCTCTCCGAGTCCGTGGAGCTCACTGGGGAACGCAGCGAAGATGATGGTGTGTATCTCTCCTGGGGGCCGCTTGTCTTTCTGTGGCAAGATCCTTACTAAAACAGCTGCAAAATCTGTGGTTGCAAGGGATGCTTAGTCCAGCTGAGAGAGGCAGGAGCTGGCTCGGTGGGAGCATGGATGGGCTTCTGTCTCATAGGAAAGGGGGAGGACAGCAGGCAGGAACCATAAGGAATCTTTCAGAGAAAGCAATTGCCATCAACAAAACCTCTAAATCTGGAACTTTTCTCGCTAGTGTTCTCTCTGGGTATCACTGCATCACCTTTGCAGGGTGGCTGACACAGTCCTGGCAGATTCAGCATAGGCACTAATTACCTGCTGCTGTGCTTATGGATGGCCCCAGGGAGGGAGATGAAAACTCACCCATGTATGCAAGTTACTGTTCAGTTCCTGGCTTTGCCTGGTTCCTCCACACATTGTCTCGTAACTTCTGAAAATGCAGAGCTTCATGGGTCATTCAGAACACTTGGAAGCTGGTGTGGAGATGTCCCTGCAGCAGTGCTGTGACAGCTGTCAGGTCCGACCATGGAAGTCCTACTTCTAAAATACTTATATTTTGTGTTTCTAAATACAATTACATCACTTGATCTAGAGGTAGGAATCCTACTTTGCCTTTCACAGAATGCTCTGAGAAATATTCTTTAATACAGAATCATAATCCTAGCTGGTGATCTTGCCAGTTTCAAGGACTTTTGAGGTGCAAGCCTTGTGTTTGATCTGCTGCTCAGGGATGAGAAAAGAATCTGGGTTATCAGTTAGAGGCTTCAGAAAGCTGCTCCTGGGTGACCCCTAGCATGTAACACTTGTTGGATTCCTCATTCAGCTTTTGTGCAAGAAACTGTGCCTGCAGCCTGCACGGAGAGACACAGTGTGGTGTGGGTGGGCTGCTTGGCTCTCCTGGGGAAATGTGGATGGGGGGTAAACCAGCTGCAGCCTTGGCTTTCCCACTGAGACTGTCACTTGCTTTCTCTGCAGGAGGATTTTCAACTCGACCATTTGTAAGGAGTGTCCAGCGTCAGAGCTTGTCCTCCAGATCCTCTGTCACCAGCCCGCTGGCAGTGAGTGAGAATGGTGTCAGGCCTTCGTGGTCACTTTCTGCAAAACTGCAGTTCCGCTCCAACTCCCCATCACGCTTCTCTGGAGATTCCCCAGTACATACCTCTGCTTCCACTCTGGAGAAGATTGGGGAAGCTGCTGACGATAAAGTTTCCACCTCGTGCTTTGGCAGCCTGAGGAATCTCTCTAGCAGCTACTTGGAGCCCTGTGACAGCAGTCGGCGAGAGCACAGGACAGCTCGCAGAGCCCCGTTGGCTGTCATGGAAGGGGCGTTCAGGGAAGGGTCCGTTGTAAGGACATCGAGCTCAGACCTTTCAGATGGCTATGGTAAAAGCTCTGTGCAGCCAGACAGGAATCACCCTGCTCTGGACCCTTTTGATAACAACAATCAAATCGCCTTTGTTGACCAGAGCGATTCTGTGGACAGCTCCCCAGTGAAGGAGGTGAAAGCCCCAGCTGGGACGGGGCTGGCTGCAGAGAAGGCACATGACACCCCTAAGAAGGGTCACAGCTCCAAAGGAGCTACTGAACCAGACAAAAGTTTGAGGAAGGGAAGGACAGTCTTAGCTACCCAAGAGACCAAAGTCTCTCACTCTTCTCCTCCACTGAAGAGCTCTCAGAAAGCTTCCCGGTCTCGAAGTAAGGCAGACTCCTCGAGGGTCAGCGGGCGACACGGGTCTCCTGCTCCCACGCAGGCTAGGAAGGACCACAGCACAAAGCCCCTGGAGGCATCTGTCCCTTCAGCTCCACAGAAGCAGAAGTCAGGTTCTTCTCCATCCTCCACAGCTGCCAAGAAAACCCCATCAGGCTCATTGACTAAGGGCTCTTCCTCTGGGAAGAGCCGGACTTCAGAGCGCAGCCTCAGCAGGGAGGGCTCCAAGGTCAGCCTGGGCTCGGATAAAACGAGCGTTACCAGCGGCTCCAGGACGAGCTCCCCGCGCATCAGCCACTCCAGGAGTGACAGCAGGGCAGTGGACAGCAAGCACGTGCGCAGCTCCTCCATGGCCAACCTGCGCTCCCCGAGCGCTGCGGCGCGCTCCGGGCTGAAGAGGGACAGCAAGTCAGAAGAGAAGGGTTTGTCTTTCTTTAAATCAGCCTTAAGGCAGAAGGAGACACGGAGGTCGGCAGACCTGGGGAAGACAACAATGCTTTCAAAAAAGACAGGGAGTGTCAGTTCCAAGTCAGGCAGTAAAAATGTGCTGGAGGACAAACCAGATAAAGGTGGTGTCCCACCAGCCTCTCAAACCAATGCCAACATTACTACAAAAGAAAAACTTGTCTCAAAAGATGCCACATCTAACAAACATTCTCTGCTATCCAGTCGCAAGTCCAAGTCTTCCCAGCTAGATCCCAGAGTCCAGTCTCCTCCTTCCAGTGGCAAGCAGTCTGCTGACAAGCCGCTGAAAAAATTACCTTCCAGCATGCAGGTGTCTGTACGGCCTTCTCTGGAACCTCAGTGAAATGCTGCAATCCAGGTGTCTTTTCTTCTGCTGAGAAGCTAATTTATTCTGAGCTCTTGTTTTTTGTTCATGTGCCTAATGTATGTTTTGAGGAGAAGTTAACTGCAAGTTGTTAAAGCGCCTTTGATTCTGCCATCAAACCAAATAGCCACAGGCAGCCAGCACTGGTGCAAGTAGCCTAGCTGGAGTCGTTGTTGAACATGAATGCAGCTGTCCCATAGCACTTGTACAGGAGTCTCTGTCGAAAGTGCAACAACTTTCTTCAGATTTGAGGGTTGGGACCTGACCCCCAGTTGTACTGACACTGGTGTGCTTTGTAGAGCTGTGAACTGATATTCCTTTGGTCTTGTTCTGAGTGGGCTGTGTCCACACTGGTGTATGGCCTTGTTCTGAGCTGTGGAGGATGCGAAGGAAACTGGAGAGACTGTCGCTTCTTTCTGCTCTCAACTCTCTGTCCCTGCTCCCCTCCATTTCCAAGCTTTCTAAAGGGCAATATTTCAACACTAATGTTGTTTCTCAGGTATATACTCAGCCAGTATAGGAGGGACTAGCATTAGTGACGGACAGAAAGGTACCTGTGTGTCTCTGTGCACGTCTGTGTAATAGATTTCCTTTTTGCATTCCAACAGCAGGAAGTTTGAAATGTAACCTGCAGTTTTTGTTGCTATGTCTGTGAAGAATTTTGCTTTGTCCATACCTAAGGCAACCTCTAGCCTGTCCTGTTTCACTACTTTCTTCTGAAATGCTCTGCTAAACAACAGAAGAAATCCCTGGGCAGCAGCTGCTGGCCAGCTCGTCCTGTGGAAGCAGTGCCATGGGAGAGTTACGTCCACACACCTGGATGGCCATGATACTGTCAGGATGCCCCTGTTCAAACTCCTGGGAAGCATTTCCTAATGTGCTCAGACCCTTATCGTAGTGGTGTAATTAAGCCTCCATTATCTCTAGGGGTGATGTTTAGATCAAGTGTCATCCTGCCCTCTCTGAGCATGCTTTGACAGGCCCCTTTGTGTGGCTTGGAGGGGCAGTTTTCCTGTTCCCCAGAGTGCTGTACATTCTTCCCTCTGGCATGCCTGTCCCCTGCCCCTGGGTCTGGCTGCCACATGTCCCTCAGTGGAAGGTTCCCCTTCTTGTTTGGACGACAGCCTCCACCAGGGTCAAAACACTACATCTACTGATGTCTTTGTTTACATGCCCTTCTTACAGGGGAGATTCCTCAAGTTCTGTAAGGTTCCTCTTAAGGTGGATTTCTTAAGTCCTTTTACATATATGTAGTGTAATCCTTTTTTTTTAAATCCATGAGTTTTTATTGATGTGCTGCATATCCTTTATCCAGAGCCTGTCATGTAGGTTGTGGCAAGCTGGGCAATGTGCTGGGCACGCTCTCTGCTGAGTGAGGTCTGTGCCTGTCCAGCCCAATGGCAGAGCTTGGGGCCAGGGACGTGTGTGCTCTGTCCCATCAGTATAACAAACTGGCCTCTGCCACCTCCCTTGCTGAGGTCCTGCTTGCCCTGCAGGCAGCCTTGCCCCCAGGACACCTTGCTGCTGCTCTATGATCAGTTTTCTGCTCACCACACACCTGCAGCAAGCTTGGGAGGGAAGGGTTGGGGGTACCAGGCTCCTCGTGTGTGGGGCTGAGCTGGGAGTGCCCTCGAGCTGGGGTCAGTGTGGGATGAGCCCACCTGCCATGGAGCCCTTGCAGTGTCCTGGTGATGTCCTGCTGCATCCCCTGCATGTGCTCCAGCAGTGCCCACAGCCTGAGGTGTAATGCCCTGCCTGTTCCAACCCAGACATGACTGTCCCCCCATGCATTCCTTCATCCAGGCATTGTTTCAGTCTCATTTATTGCAGCAACGAGAAGCAAAGATTGCATTGCTTGCTTCTGAAATGTATGACTTGGATTATTCATGGATTATTTTCTGTTACATCCAGCAGAGCAGATAAGACTTGCTTCACATTGCAGTACTTAAATTACTCCCTGAAATGTTGATGTTGAAGTATTTGTTTAAGGTTTTATCTGTATTAAGGTCTTACACTGTCTTGGCTCTTCTCTTGTAACAACTCTTCTAGCAAGAATGTAATTCCGGTGGCTTACGCTGGCTCGGTTTGGGATCTTTTAATAGACAGAAATACTTTCTGTGCATTTTGCCATGGACATTTGTGAAAGGTTGTTTTTATCAAATGACATTCTTTTTCATGTCATCATTCACTGGAGGAGTTTAAACTGGAAGCTGGTGTGTGGGTTTTGAGGTGGTTTTCCTCCTGTGCTGCATGCCTGACTGAGGGGAATTTGAAGGCATGTCCAAACCCATGTTTTAGCTGAACACCAGTTCAATGTTTGTATCTGTAGCAAGATAATGGTCCTTGGAGCTCTCATTTGGGTAGAAGGGAGATGGAGGTCCTGGTATTCCAGCAGCTGATAAAAGTAATTGAACCTCTGCAATCCCATGAGAAGCCAATCTCACTCTCTTTCTGCACATTCTCCACAATTCTTGATGCTAATTGCTGCCAGCTCCAGTACTATCTGCTCTCTATGCAGCCAAACTGGATTTCTGTCCCTCTGGAAGGGCAGCTCTGTGCACAGGCTCCTTGCTGTGCAGTGTGAGTCGGCAGGAGGGGCTGCCCTGGCAGTACCCTTGTCTCTGAGTGGGTGGGTGCTGCTCCTGGTGGGTTTCCTGCTCAGGGGGACTTGCCTTGGGGTGTCCTCAGGCAAAGGGGTTTGGCTTACCAGGGTGCACCAGGGTTCGTGTGGGACATAAGACATGCACTGGGCAGAATGTGGAAGTGTGAGCCTGTGGGGAGTGCAGTCCTGCTCGTGTCTGTGTCTGTACCAGGGCCCTTGGGAGCAGCCACTCCTGTCACTGCACAGCTCTGCCTGTCCGTGTCACACATCTTCAGTAGTCAGTGAGCTTCCTTGCACAGGACAGGGTTGAAGGGTGTTGGTCTGGGAGTCTTAATCAAAGCCTTGTTGCTGTTACAGTCCTGGCTCCATCAATGAAGTAGGATAAATGTTTCTGAAATGGAATGTAGGTTATTACAGGCCCTACTTAAAGGGATTTTGGGAAAATCATCAGTCTTCTCTCCTTGCTTTAAAGCACACTTCTCTCTTGTCCCTTTCATGTGTAGGAGCTCCTGTCCATGGTATTGTGTTGCCCAGCTGCCAGGATGTGGCATGGTACCAGGGAGCACTCGAGAGAGGGATCTGCCAAGTCCTAGATGCCAACACCACCGTGGCTTTGCATATGGATCCTTCAGGCAGCAATGGCTTGAGGCTATTCTGGAGCAGCTGCATGTACATGGTCACGTCTTAAAGTTCCTGTTGGCCATCAGAAGCACTCATGGCTGTGCTGTGAGGGAGGTGGGCTCTGCCATCTCCCAGAGGCTGCTGCTGCCCAGGGACCTCTGCCTCCCCTGGGTGGTGGCATGTAGGGCCTGGAAGTCTCACTGGCATCTGAGTGCGGTGGGAACAGCTCTGCCAGCTCTGTCCTGCCCAGCCTGGCTGGGCTGGCAGGGTCTGGGGCCTTCCTGCCGAGGTCCTGGAAGTGAAGGTTTGGCTGACAGTGATGGGAAATGCCTGGGAAAGGGAGGCTCCCACGCAGGTGAGCTCCAAGGCAAAGCAGGCGTTCAGGCAGAGTGTTTCCAGCTGGCTTTGGGTTGGTTTGCCTGTGCCAGCGTGTGACCTGCATTTCACCCACGTCCCCAGTCTGCCACTTGCTCTTGCTCCTGGAATTGGCTCCTGGGCGCAGGAGAGCAGCGCCTTCATTCCAGTGCTCAATTCCTACAGGAGTCACCTAGAGACTTTTTTTTACCCTTTTTGGGCTGTGTCTTTTGGACAGTGTTTAGTAGTATTCAAGTTATAAGCACATTTTCAATGACGTGTATTGAAGAGGCACCTTTTATTTGTATTAATCACATTTGATAGACAATTTGGTGCCTGCAGTTCTCTGTAACTTGTGTCTCACTTTGGGTGTGTAAATTGTTAACCCTTTCACACTTATCAAATATGGATTAATAAAAACAAGATGCTTAGGATAGAAAGCTAGCAGCTTAATTGCACTTCTCCCACTGCAAGTGCCCTCATCCGCCGTCGCTGCAGGGGTTTTGCTTTCTGAAGCTGAAACTGGAGCATGCCCAGCATTTTCCTCGGTGTGAGGCAGCCTGCATGGCCCTGCTGTCCCCCTGCATGTCCCTACTAACTATGCAATGCTCTAGCCCAGCCGTGGCTCTGGAGCAGGCTTGGAGCCTGTGCTGGCCTCGGTGCAGCTGCTGCTGGCACACAGGAGCATGTCCCTGGGTTCTGCTTCCTTTGCACATCTCTGGCTCTTTCCTTTGCAGGATTCTGCGTTACTGACAAGGCTGCAGCGTAACGTAAGGTTAGAGGGATTGGAGCAGGGAAATGAGAACAAACTGATTTCTATTTTGTGTTGTTTTTCCTTTTGTTAGCAGGGCGCCCTGCTCGGGGTTCTGTGTGCAGCCTGGCATTGCATGCAGTGTGAGGGGCTGTGAGCAGGGGCAGGATGGTGCCCGGGGCACACAGAGCTGCTGTGAGTGTCCTTGTCAGGCGAGCTGTTCCCTGCTGGCCTCCTGCTGCCCAGGCTGCTCCTGGGGCTTTGCCTGCCTCTCTGGGGGAGCCCCTGTGCTGCCTGGCCGTGCTCAGAGTGCTGTGGTGCCCTGGTGCTGGGTTGGAGCCGTGTCCTGTGGGCAGCCCTGTGTGCTGCATGGCCAGGGCAGCCGCCCTGGGCTTCCTGCAGGTCCCAGGACTCCTCCTGATTCTTGGCCCTGCAACTTTGGTGCCCTCCCCTTGGTCAGCTGGCATGGAGAGGCTGTGGAAACAACATTCCAAATAATTTCACTGTTGGGTGGTGTTGTTTTTTTCTTTTGTTTTTTATTTTAGATTGGTTTGGGTTTTTTTTAATCTTTGTCATTTGCCTACTAATCCAAAAGAATTTGGCAGTATCTAATGATACCTGTGGAGGGAACTGAAATTTAGTTTTAATCTGTGGTGAGATGAAAGTCCTCATGGTTTTCTCAACAAAAGCATCGTAAAGCAATTACTGTTAAGAGCTTTATTTTGTAGAAGAAAAGCACCTGAAGACTTGTACGATGTCTGTGTTAGACCTGAAGGCTTAGGGACTCTAGTTTTTAAAAGGTGATAGCACTCAATTTATCTGCAAATAGTGTTTTTTAAAAGACACAGATTAAAACTAAGTGTAACCACCAGTCCTGGCTCACTCAGCCCTGCAGTGCGCACGTGCTGGCCTCAGGCTCGTGTGCCATTTGTGAGTGCAATAACCCCTTTGGAGGTGCTACACTGCCTTGGCTAGGGTAACACAAGGGAATCCAGGCCACCGGTGGCTCCTTTATTGTCCTGTGGCCTTCCAAGTATGAATTTGTACAGATTTGCTCACCACCTGTGCCTCACCATTGGTTAAAATTGAATTTTAAGTCCTGTTGCAAATGCAATTTCTCTTCTGGACACAATGCCAGATTTTACACTGGAATATCTACAGTTCTCAAACTGCATGTCACATCACTGTACCTGGTACAGGGACGTGGGGCTTTCCCACACCTTTGATATTCTCCTCTGTATTTTAATGTTTTTGACCTGTACAGTAATTGGAAAGCAGGCTGTCTACTTGGGGTTGAACATTGTACCATAAATTTTAAATTATTTGAGGACAACTGCATGAGACTGTGTCAATGCCTTTTATTATTTATTTGTATGTTTTATTATTCGAGGTGTATGCACTTTTAATATGCAGAATTTATATTTTTATGTTAAAAATCATTTTCTTTCAGAAAGAAGAGTTTGAATATGAGGAATTGGAATTAAGTGCAAAAAGGGGAATATGTAATAAAATACAATAAATTTATTACTAGGCATCCTGCCTGAGTGAGCGTTTTTCCAGGCTGCAGCTTCAGCCTTGCTGTGTTCCTGCTCTGGGCCCAGGGTGGGGGCACGGGAGCTTCCAGGGCTGCTTTGGGGACACCAGAGCCAGAGCGTGGCTTGGGCACAGCCTGTGTGCTGGGGAGGGGGGGCTCGGGCTCCTCCTGCCCCTGTGCTCTTCCTGATGCTTCTCTCTCCACAGACGCTCAGCCAGTGCTGCTCCGCTCGGAGGGGTGCGGGACCTGCACCAGAGCCACGTGCTGGTGAGTTGGGGCCCTGAGCCCCAGGGCAGGGGGATGTGCTCGGGTTCCTCTTTGGTGCTGGAGGGCTCACACCTGCTCAGGCAGAGCTGGGAGTGCTCCCTGTCCGTCCGTCCATCCATCCAGCCAGCCATCCAGCCATCCAGCCATGCCTCGTGTCAGCCCCCCAACATGAAGGGGCTGCTCAGTGCCAGGGCAGTCCCCCGCCACCCCCAGCCCTGCCCATGGCCCCTGCCACCCATGGCAGTGAGGCCAAGCTCCCCACAGGAGGGACACGTGGCCCCAGGTCCTGTGGCACTTGGGCCAGGAGACCCGCAGCCAGATCCCCACACATCCAGGGGACCCTCAGGCCACCCCTGCCTACAACGTGGCCAGAGGTATTGGGGGCCAGGGTGGCCTCAGGGGCTTCTGCCATCACCAGACACGGGAGGCTTGAAGCTCCTCCAGCTCTGTCCTAATTAAAGATCATTTTTCCCTTAGCAGGGTGAGCAGCGGTGGCTCCAGACGTGGAGGAGAGTGTGGATGGGCTGCTCCTGCTGCCACCCCTGAGCCCAGCGACGAGGAGGATGGAGCAAGGCAGGAGCAGGACAGGCTGCCTCTCCTGGTGCTGAATGGAAAGCCTCTGTTCTTGGTGGATGGTTTGCAGTGGCCCACCTGGGCTGGGAGAGCTGCTCCAGCTGCCCCAGCTGCAGGCACAGCCCCTGCTGGGCTGCCCAGTCTCGGGGCAAAGGGGGCACAGATTGGGCACCCCAGGGTCTCCTCTGGGCCCAAGGATGGAAGATGACATGGTCCCCCTGTGCCTGCAGCCCTTTCTGCTGTGCACTCAGATCCTCCTGCTCCAGTGAGCCCTTGGATCAGTGCATCAGGGGCTGGCTTGGGCGTCACAAATTCACCTTTCAACATGATTTTTGATTCTCAAGGGTTCATTTTCTCTCTCCTCCTCTGTGCATATTTTTGCAGGAGGGGACTGTTGCACAGGTGAGCAGCATTATCACCCCCATGCCCTTCAGTGCTCACCACAGGGGAAGTTGTCAGTGAATCCCCCTTGTTCCCCAAATCCCCAGATGGGTTGTCCTGTCCCCTTGCCTGGTGGTGGTTACAGAAATGGTGATGTTGGTGTGTTCATCAACAGCTGTGCTGCATCACCCCGTGCCCACAGGGTCCTGGGGCCCTGGGGACTGCATGGCCCCTGCCAGGGAGCCTTGGTCTGTGTTTCCATCCATCCATCCTGCTGGCAGTGGTGAGCTGGAGCTGAGCCCTGGGTGCTGGGCTGAGGAGCTGGCTGCTGCCCTGGCCAGTCAGGCACACGGGTCCCACCCCTACCATGTACCAGAGGCACTGCTTCACAGCTTGTGTGGAAATGGGGATGGCAGATGTCAAATCATGGGGTCATCATTTATTTATAGGTGATTACATTAAAGAGAGATTAACATAGCCAAAGGCTTCGCAGAATTAGAGTTAATGTACTTGTGTTTATTATATTTGCCAACATTTCTCCAATCCAGCTGGGTTTTTCTGGCCACAGGATTTAACAGTGAGCCCACTGCCATCCTCCAGCCCGCCTGGGAGGGGCGTGCAGGTCCCTGTAGAACACCTGAGAACTTTGATCTTGGAGTGCTCGGTTCTGCTGCCTCCCACTCTGAGGGTCCGTGGGCAGCGCCTGGGCCATGGGCAGGACTCAGCAATGGGTTGGGAGGGGAGCCCAGGGCTGGGGCTCCCAGCTGGCGCTCCCAGGCTGGGATTATTCTGTGTTTAACTGGGATCAGACTATGCAGAGCTGGGCACAGGGCTCTGGCGCCCTGGGGAGGGGGTGTGTCCCTGAGGAGCCCCGGTGGGAAGTGCCAGGTGCTTCCTTGGCCCTGTGCCCCCAGAGCTGGGTCACTTGTCACTGTCCCATGGGCTGCAGGGTGGTGCTGCCAGCTCAGGGGGCACCAGCAGAGCTGCCCTGCTGATGGATCAACCAGAGGAGCCAAGAGCAGCCTGTGTTTGGCTGGAGGTGCCAAACCACACAGGAATGGTCCCTGGTTGTGCCAGTCAGGACTGAGGGTGCAGAGTGGGTGTGTGACTCCCTGCTGCTGCCTGGTGGGACGCCTGCCTGCCTCTGAGAGCCACAACAAACCCAGGCTTTGGGAGGCTGTCAATAAATTGTAACACATTAGGCACTGTCACCCCTACCCCTGGACTCTTAAATTTTGCTCTAATTGGAGTATTGCTTTTCCTTCCTCAGCACTTTTTCCCCTCGGCCAGGTATCGATCCTGGCTCTGTGGGGATCTGGCTAACTGTTGGCAATTTATGGGAACATAAAACTAGTCCATCGTAGAGCAAAAACCCAGCTTTTAATAAGAAATGGCAACATCAGCCAGAAGCTGATTCCAAGGTGGGTTTACCATTTTACAGTGGGTCCCCAGGTCAGGGGAACAGGAGCTGTTGAGGGAAAGGGACCTTTAGAAGCCCTCTGGGCTGGGCAGCCTTGTGGGCAGGGGAGGCCTGAGGGGCTTTTGAAGATGTGGGGGTCTCCTTTCTGGTCTCCTGTGCCCCTTCCCATGGTGGCTGGGGGTCTGGCTGGGGTCCCCTGGCCCCACAGGACCTGGGTCCATAGTATGTCCCCTCCTGCCTGGAGCTTGGTCACTGCTGTGTGTGACAGCAGCTGGTGGGCAGCAGGCTGGGCTGGGGCTGCAGGACATCACTGGCAGTGAAGGGCTCTGGTGCTGGGCAACCTCCTCAACCCTTTCACATGTCCTTGCTCGGCTCCCCCAGCCCCTTGGGACTCTCCCCTGGTGATGGATGCCGGTGGCTTTGCCGGTGGTTGTGAATTCCCAGACCCGTGGGCCTTCATCCCCCTGGGGTGTTCCTGCAGCTTTGGGGGCGTGGGGTCCTTGGGGAGCAGGACCCTGGGATTAGGAGACACCTGGCACTCCCAGCCCAGCTCCAGCCCCGGCAGAAGCTCCCGAGCATCCCTCACTCCCAGCCCAGCTCCAGCCCCGGCGGGAGCTCCCGAGCATCCCTCACTCCCAGCCCTGCCTCCCAGCCTGCAGACGGTCGCTCTGCCCTGTCTGTGTCACGCAGCGCCAGGGCGTGTTGTGTTGGGTGTCCCGGTGCTGTAACAGCTGCTCTCCCCGCCATTTGCTGCCATCTAATTGTGGTTTTATTGAAATGAGTCTAAATTGTCTGGGAATACATTAGCTCGCTGTGTCTCTGTGGCGCGCACTCCGCATGGATGTGAGCACTCCGCAGAACGCTCCCGTTTTTAATCTTGCAGAACCGGCTCCCTGGAGAGCGGCTGCATTTCCCAACAGCCCTGATGAGTTTCCAGAGCTGGGGTCAGGTTGTCTTGGCCGTGGTAATGGGGCCGGGGCTCGCCCGCAGCTCTGTGCTCCAGACTGTGAATAACCCGCGGCTGCTGCCCCGCTCCCTCTGCTCCAGAGTGAGCACTGCAAAGCAGCCCCCAGGACAGTCTTGAAGTGCTTTAATATTTCGCGAATGATTTATTGAGGGTAACGAGCAGATGATAGACTGCATTTCAAGGTGCGGATTATCTATTAGAGCTCATGTTGAAGGCATCTGCGCTGACAAGCTGCTGCCGAGCGAGGCAAGTACCAGCGATCTGTTGTGTGGCAGGAGGGGTCAGCACCTCCTGCCGCAGCTCGGAGACAGCCCAGTGCCCTCCCGCTGCCCTGGGACAGCGCTGAATTCCTGTCCCTGGCCGGTGGCCCCGGTCCTGCCAAGGCTCAGAGCTCCTGCCGTGCCCGGTTAGGAGGAACCTGGCGGCGGTTCCGTGGTGCTGGATGGTTCATGGGCTGTGGCATCACCTCTGCAGCTCTCAGGGAGGGAGGTGGGCAGCTGCTTCACTGATTTCCCGGGTGATTTGTCTTGCAGGGCCGGTCGTGCCCCCGGGAGCTGCGGTGCTGCCGCACCCGTGACCCGGCGGGGTGCGCGGTCCCCAGGAAGGCGCTGGCTGCGGGACACGAAGCTCTCTGCCCTCCAGGGTCTGCCCTGCACCCTCTTTCACACCTTGTGCAGTCGGTGCTGCCCGTCCCCGTGTGGCACAGCCAAGCTGGGCCAAAAGGGGGCCCTGTGGGCTCAGAGTGGCCGCGACTGGACGTTGTCCCCTGGGTACCCCTTCTCTGCTGCGGGAGAGCAGGGGCTGCCCTACTGCTGTGCTGGCTTCGTTGCAGCGAGATTAATGCTGGTTATTGGGAGTTTTTATCACCTCAATGTTTCCCCTCAGCTCCTGAAACCAGCTTCTGCCCGGATTTATTACCTGGCAGATAAATACAAGTGCAGGTTTATTTTGTCTCCCTGTTCATCAGAAAGGAATGAAAATGTAAGCAAAATAGTAAAAATAAAACAGACTCGGTTTTTCTTTAATTGACCTTTGATTTTTAACGTAATACCTTCCCCATGTTGCTGCTTCAGCCTTTAATTTCTCTCGGTGAAGTGGCTGTGTTCAATGATTCATTCTGTCCTGAGGCAAAGCACACACTGTAATTGGTTTTTAACTTCCTGGAATGTCAAAGCCAGGATTGAAATTTTACGTATCACACCACCAATTCAATACTGGCTTTAATAATAATGTTGCAGAAAGGAAAGCAGATTTACAGCTGTAGAAAAATGTAATCAAATTTTGAGCCTGAATGCAGTAAGTCCAAATGCTAGTTTTCATTTGGAAACTTGTTAGATAAATGTGACATCACCTGAGTGGTTCCCAGCTCATTTCTGCTTCTCCGAGCCGCAGCCGGGGGAGCTTGGAGGGCTGGGACGAGGTGGGGACTGCGGCTCCGGGGCCAGGTGCGCTCGGCCGGAGCCGCTTGCGATGGCAGCGGCCCAAGGTCCGGCCCGAGATCCCACCCGAGATCCAGCCCGAAATCCGGCCCGAAATCCGGCCGAGATCCGGCCGAGGTCCGACCCGAGATCCGCCCGAGGTCCGACCCGAGATCCGCCCGAGGTCCGGCCCAGGTCCGGCCCAGGGAGCGCTGCCGCCGCCGGGGCTGTGCCGGCCCGGGCCGAGCTCTGCCGGGGCCGCTCCGCCGGCCGGGGCTGCTGGGGGGAAGGA
>NW_005054399.1:2435675-2436327 GCF_000277835.1 Geospiza fortis
CCTGCCGTGCCGCACCCTCCATCACAGCGCGTTCCACAGCGCCTGGCCCTGGCACCCAGCAGGGAGCTGGGCTCCGTGTCCCCGTGTCGCCCCCGTGCCGTGCCCGGCGCCGCCGGAGCCGGGCCGGGCCCGCGGTGCCGGTGCCCGGTGCCCTTTGGCCGCAGGCTCTGCGCATCGCCCCGCAGCGCCGCGCTCCCTGCTCGCTGCTAGCATGTCCTAAAAAGCTAACTAAGCTGAAATTATTTTCTTTCCTTGGAAAAGCCTTTAAATAATGTATTGCCCTCAGTTGCTGTTACTGAGGGTTTTTTTAAAACCCAGGAAACTTTTCCTTTTCACTTGTGCGTTGCATCTGTTTGTTGTAGGCTGTGAATTCCCTTGGGAGGATCACTGGAAATGCCATCTCAGCCCTGAGCTCCCAGCCTGGCTCCTGGAGCGGAGGGCTCTGGAGTGGCCCCTTGCAGGGGCCGAGGGGAAAAGCTCCCGGCCTTGTTTGCGGTGAAAAGAGCCGAGCAGCCCCAGAGACAGCGGGGAGAAGGATGGGAAGGGCCCCGCAGTGCTGCTCCCGGCTGGCAGAGCTCCATCGCCCCGGCCTGTGCCTGGCTGCGGGCTGGGAAGGCTCCCTGGGCTCCGGGATCGTCCCTCCCAGCCAGCG
>NW_005054399.1:2436337-2448705 GCF_000277835.1 Geospiza fortis
ATTTCCATGGCTGCTAATGGTCTTTTTCATACAAGGAGAGGCTTTTGTGGGGAGAACTTAATCCAGTCCCATCACTGGGTGAAACTGTGCTGCTCACTGCTCAGATTTCCAGGATGTGAGCTACTGTAATAGCAGAGGGAGTTTTATCTAATACATTTAATGCTCCAATATTTTCATGGCATGACAGGTTCTAATTGCACTGCTGCAGTCCCAGGAGCATGAGAGCCCAGGGTCTGCGGGGTGGGAGGGAGCTGTGCTGGCACATGGTGGCTTGTGGGCACCTTGGCAGCATGGCTGTCACTGTCACCAGCTGCTGTGCTGAGCCCCAGTGTAGCCACCAGCACAGATTATTGAGGCGATGATGAGGCTGGTGCTGGAGATGATGGAAATGCGCAGGGAACAGGAACTTGGTGTTCCCCAGGGCCACTTTTGGTCTTTTCTCTCCCCAGCAGAGCTGCTCTTGCTGCTGGACGTTTGGGTTGGGGCCAGGGCCAAAGCCTTGGGTCAGGCGGGGTGACAGAGGTGACACCTGCGGGGACAAGGGATGCCAGGGCAGGGTCAGGTCCTGTGTGCTCTCGTGCAGGGCAGGCTCAGGGCGGGCAGGACGTGCTGACCTGTGCCTGTGTTGCAGGACAGGCTCCCTTGCCATGCCCCCGGCCTGTGCCAGCCCAGAGCTCTGCCAGCTGCACCAGAGGCAGCCAGCCCAGCTCTCCCCTTGTGGCCCAGAGCAGAGCTCAGGGCTTGGCTTGTGCAGGGCTGGAGATGTGCTCCTGCCTTTGAACTGATGTGCAGGGAGGTCTCATGGACTGGGATGGCCATGATCAAAGGTTAGGAAATTTCTCTGCGTAACTTATGTAAATGAGGACTAATGAGGTTTTCATGATTACTTTTAATTAGCTTTTCCACAAGTAGCAGAGGTTTATATGGCCAGGACGGGTGGCACATGCAGGTATGTGCGCAGCCAAGAACCTTCATTAAAAACATTTTTAAAAAATTAATCTGCAAGATGCAAATTATCTATTAAATGCTCAAGAAGAAGGTTTCAAATGGGGAAAAAGCACAAGGAAAGCAGCAGCTCTGCAAGCCCTCCAGGGCTGTGGTGTGCAGAGCAGCAGGGCAGGCTGTGCCACACAGGGGACGGGTCTGTCCTTGAGGCTGCGTGGCAAGCACAGAGCTGGTGCTGGGTGCTGCTGCAGGGTCCTGGGCAGCCTGGACCAGAGAGATTTGTACCAGGGTCAGAAGCAACTCCCCTTGGAGCTTCCCTCTTGATCCTGAAGAGCTGGAGCCTCGTGTTGGGCAGGAGGAGAGAATAAACGAAGAGACAGCAGAGTGAGTGAGTGAGTGAGTGAGTGAGTGAGTGAGTGAGTGAGTGAGTGAGTGAGATGGTTCAGACAACTGCATCCAATTAGCCTGACATTAATCCTGGGCAAACATGTGGAAAAATCACTGCAAAATTCAATTAATGGGAGAATTAGAGCCTGGGAATATAAATTCATGCCTGTCAGCGTGGTTGAGCAGAAGTAGGTCCTGTCAAACCGACCTGATTTAGTTCTTTGATGAGGTTCTGAGTTTGGTGGTGGCACAGCAATGGCCTGTGCTTCCCTCAGTGCCACAATGCCCTGGGGAGTAAGTTATGGAAATGGATTGGAATGCAGGACTGAGGAGCGGGGAGGGAAAGCCTTGTTCTGCAGCTGGGGATGGCAGTGTCTTCCTGGGGAGCTGAGTCTCCATCCAGGTGTGAGAGAGTGGGGCAGGAACGCCTGGTGCTTGGGCAGGGGGAGTGGAGGAGAGACACAAGTGCTGCTCCTGCTGCTCTGGGGCAGGGAATTGCTTGCCTGGCATGGGAGCAAGAGCTCCCCTCCCCACAGCACCGGCTCTCCGCGGAAAACGTGTGTGCACAAAACATTAAGTTTGCTTTATTCAAACTGTTACATTAAAATGATTCTGAGTGTTCCAAAAGCAGCAGGAACTGTGCCCAAATCTCTGTTGCCCTGGCAGGAGATGCCATGGTGAGGTGGCATGACACAGCCAGAGCACTCTCTGCCCCTTGCCTGGGCACCCTGTGCTGCCTGGCTGGAGGATGCTCCTGTCCCCGCTGCCTGCGAAGGTGACAGGCAGCCGGGCTGCAGGAACCGCTTGGCTCCAGCACTGCCACTAACGTTTCCAATTTCCCTCTGGAAATTGTTTCTGTCAATATTTTAATTTCATTTGGGCTGAGCAGGTGGAGCGGAGGCAGCGCATCCCGAGCAGATCATTTGTCTCCTGCTCTGGATCTTGGCGGGGACCCGCCACATGGCACACCGCCAGCAGCTCCTCATGGATGGAGCCAGGATGGCCAGAGCAGGAGGGCATCGAGCCCTGCTGCCCCAGTGCCCCGCTGCAGGGCTGGGCTCCGGGGCAGGACTCACAGACAGGGACCCTGGTGCCTCCTATGGCGCCACCACGCTCCCCCCGTGCCACGGGAGCACCATCAAGGTGGGAGCCTGGCTCAGCAAAGCCCCACAGGGCAGAAAGTGCCGGAGGTGGCAATGCCGGGGCTGCGGGAGCAGCGAGGCCACGGAGGGCAGCGAGCCCCTCGTGTTCCTCTGCACTCCCAGGTGCCCCCGGGCGCTCTCCCTGCAGCGAGGGGCGTTTGTCTGGGGAGAGGAACAGGTCTCACCAGATGGTGGGGCTAATGAATTGCCCAGGAGAAGCAAACTAGTACATGCAGCTCGTGTTTCCTCTGCGCCTCCATTGCAAAGTGCCAAAAGAAATCTGTCTCAGGAATTATTTCAGGGAGGGTAATTTCTGTTTCCCAGTTGCTGTCATACATTAGAAATATCTGAAATGCCTCCGGTTGGTTTCCAGTGGTGAGGAGCAGCCAGGGGCTGCCATGGATGAGAAGCACTAAAAGAAAATAAATTAGCCTCTTGCACTCAGCCCTTCTCAGCACCGCACCACGAGTGACGAGCAGCTGCTGCTTAAGTAACGACCAGAATAATGAGCAGAGCAAGATCCGCAAGGGAATATTAACTCTGAGAAATAACATTTTCTCCCCCTTTTGAAGTTTGCCCTGTCCTGGTGTGGAGGTGAGCCATGGCTGCTAGAGCTGGCCGGGAGGGCTGCGGTGCTGTTCTGCAGCATCCTCTGCCCCACTCCACCTGTGCCAATGCTCTTCCCTTCCTCCCCTGTCAGTCCCAGGCCAGTCTGTCTCTTCCTGGCCCAGCCAGGTGCAAACCTGCTGTGCTTCCCATGGCTACCCCATCACCTGCAATCCAACAGGATTGGCACTGGTGTTGGGGCCAGGCCATTCACCACACTCTCACCCCAGCTCTGCAGCCAGGGACGAGCCTGAGCAGAGGGGACAGGGCCATGCTGGGCTCTGAGCTGAGCTGTGTGTTTGCAGGCAGGCTGGCCCATGCTGATTTGAGCAGGTGGCTGTGGCAGCCAGAGCTTCTTGGTGGCCAGGAGTGAGCCCCCGTGGCCTGGCACAGGGGTGGGGGGAGCTGCTGGCACCATGAGCCCACCTGTCCCTGGGTTTTCCTGCTGCTGTTCTGCATTTCCCAAAGCCAAGGGTGTGCTTGTCTAGCCCGTAACAGGAGCGACCCAGTGCTGAGCCCTGCTGTGTAGCAATGAGTGCTTCAGGAGGCTCATCCCTCTGAAGATGTAAGCCAGCAGCACTCGTGAATTTCAATTCTTTTATCTCCTCTGGTTGGCTGAGTCATCCAGGGACCATTCCCCTGACGTATGGCTCCATGTGTGTACAATCCCCATTGCACAGGGCTGCAGTTTGGAGAAAGTGCCTTTTTTCCCAGTGGTGATTAATGATGATAATCTCCCCTCCCACTGAGCCTCTCAGGTACCTGTTGCAGAGCCACCATCCCCAGAGGATGCTGTGCACTTAATGTGCCACCGTTAGGAAAACTGCACATCCTTCTGCTGAAAAAGACACTGAACAAACCTGAATGGGCTGTAAGTTTTCTTTGTCTTGTTTCCCACAACACCCATTTCATCTGTCCCACACGGGTGAGCAATGGGGAAGCAGCGGGTTTGGTGTGCCCTCCCAAGTACATGGGGGGATCCCTTGGCTGATCCCGTGGGGCTGCACGTGGGGGGATCCCTTGGGGGGATCCCTCAGCTGCTCCCCGGGACAAGATGCCATCAGCAGTGGCTAATGGTGGCCATTGCACTGATAATTTGGACTTGCAATTTTTGCCAGGGCTGCTGGTCCCAGGGAGGCAGCCCTTTGGCAGAGGCAGCCCTTGGCAGGGTCTCTGCCTTGACAAGCTGCAGGAGTGAGGGCATTAAAATGCTTGTGTTGATCTGGCAGAGACAGCGCTGGGACAACGACAGGCAGTGATTTGCTGGGAAAGAGGGAAATGACAATATTCTCCATCAACAGCATTATTATAGGGCTGTGCCTCAGGGTGGACAACCCAAGAGCTGCGAGAAAGACTTGAATTTGCTTTTCCTCCCCAAGGAGACCTAATGGCGTTTAGTGCAGCTCTGGCCACCAGCCACCCTTGGTGCCGCTGGGGCACTGAGCACCCTGAGCGCCACACCATGGCCGGGCTGAGGGGATTGTCCCCAGCTGGGGCCGCGGCTGGCGGCGGGGGAGGGGCCCCCCTGCTCCACTCAGCTCGGCAGAGACACAGCACATCTGAATGAGCTTGTCAAATGAAATTTTCTGTCTGGTTAGAAATGGATTTTCGAGCTCCTCACTCACATGTAAACATTTTTAGTGGTCCCCAGCCAAATCAGAGCCAGTGAGAGCAAACATCAGCCTGAGCAGACCCAGTCCCTGCAGGGAAATCACTGGCCACGGAAGGAAACCAAATGCATGATGGCTTCGAAAGGCATCCATTAAAGTTGTGCTGAAGTGATTCATGGTGCTGGTAGTTAGACTTTAATTAGATCTTAATCATGTAATTTTATCTTTGTTTTAGAGATTAGAGCTAAATGAATGGATTGGTCTCATAACAGCGCTGTGACTAAACACAGCACTGCCACATGGCAGCTCCGTGGCAGGCAGAGATGGGGTTCAGAGCATCAGCCTCTCTGGGTGCTCTGAATGAAATTGGTGTGTTTTAGATAAACAAAGAAATTTATTTAAAACACATAAATTCACCAGGACCTGCCAATACTTTCCCTCCTGGGTTGCTCTGTTGGGCACCCACAGAGCTGTGGCACAGAGCTGCTGGGCCCTGCAGTGTATGCGGATGGACATGGGGATGAGCATGCCCTCAGTGGCAGTGGCAGCGGGGCCCATCCCTCTGCTGGCATGCAGGAACCCTGGCTGTGTGTCCCAGAGATGGTTTTCCTCCCCTGCAGGTGTGGGATCTGTCAATATCTGCTCTGCCTTGCATCTTGCTCTTCAGTTACTTTATTTGAGCCATACAAAATGGGTTCAGATTTGCAGAATTAGTCCCTATGGGTGGCAGGACTGGGACAATGCTGCTGAGCCACAGCCCAGCTTGTGGGGCACAGAGCCCATCACCAGGGCTGCCCTGGGGCTGGCATTCACCCATGCCTGGCACAGGGGCCATGTCCTGAAGCACATCCCCAGCAGCCACGCCCGGCTGGGGATGCAGCAGCTCCATCCAAGTCTCAGCTTTTGCCTCTCTGAGCTCCCTGAGCTCTGCCTGGAGCTGAGCTCTGCCCAGGGCTTGCCCCTGGGCTGGCAGGGAGGCGAAGTGGCAGCTCTGTGCCCCACGGTGCTCCAGTGCCAGCTGCCCAGAGCAGAGCCTGCTCCCCTGTCCTTGAGCCCTTGCCCTTGCTGCAGCGCCAGCGGCCCCTTCCCACCTTCCCTCTCCTGCTTGACATGCCACAGGAGCCACTCGAACTCATTACTGTGGGAGATTATAGGTCCCCAGGTAATAACGAGTCTTCAGATAATTACTAACAGATTCTCTAATAGGAATGAACTCGGTTGAATCCATTCAGTCACTGGGTAAATATTTATCCCTAAGCTGTCCTTATCTCCAGCCACTGGAGCGTGCCAGAGACGCTTTGCTGTTCTCACTGCAGCAGCCAGCTGCGGGAGCGGGGCGTGGTGAATGAGCGAGCTGAGGTCCCTTCACACCTTGGCACACCTATTCACACACCTATTGACACACCTGTTAACACACCTGTTAACACACCTATTGACACACCTGTTAACACACCTGTTAACACACCTATTCACACACCTATCCACACACCTATTCACACACCTATTCACACACCTATTCACACACCTGTTAACACACCTATTCACACACCTGTTAACACACCTATTCACAACAGGGCACCTGCGCTGACCGGCCTCATGCCGCGGCTCAGGGCTGCCCGGGACCCAGCATCACACGCTGTGAGCCCCAGCAGCGATGTCCCCTGTCCCTCTGGGAACTGTGCCATCAGCTGTGCCATCCAGCCGTGCCAATCCAGCCGTGCCCATCCACCCATCCAGCTGTGCCCATCCAGCTGTGCTGGGCAGCTGTGGCAGAGCCCTGAGTCACACCAGCCCGTGCTCCTGTTCCTTGCTGCAGCCTGATGGAATCATAGGAGGGAACTTGACCTACCTGACTGTGTGTGATTCCCAGCTGCCCTGAGCGTCCATCATCACCGAGGGCTTGGAGGTCTCCGTTAATGAGTGTATTTACCTGCTGCCCACTCTGTGCAGGGAAGGAGGTGAGTTAGGAGCACAAGCTGAGCCTTGCAGTGGGGACACAGGGCTGGGAGTCCCCCACAGCCACTCCCAGGACTCTGCCTGCTCCAGAAAACATGGAGCCAGCACTGAAATGCAATCATATTAGCTCAATAAGAAGTTAATCAAATTTTCTCGGTGCTCACAGTGCTGTGATCCTGCCGTGGTCAGAGGGATAACAATGCTCCTTGTGCACCTGGAAATACCAGGGCTGAGTTTAACGAGCTGCTCCAGTGACCACGGGGAGACCCTGGAGTCGTGGTGCTCCCAGGGCTGCTCCCCCCGGGCCAGGGGGTCCCCATCAGGGACAGGCAGGGTGAGACCTGGAGGGGACGCTCTGCCGAAGGTAAGGTCCCGACTGGGGTCCCAGTGGGGAAAGGACCATTTTGGGAGGAGAGGCTGCTTCCAGCAGGAGCAGTGCTGTGGCTCCGTGGCTGTGCCAGTGGCTGTGCTCTCCTGGGCAGGGCACTGCCCACTGATGGGAACGGGCCAGGGAAGGGCCCCCTTGGCCCAGCTGGTCTCAAGAGCTCTTCAGCTGGATCAGGGACCACTTAAACCACATTCACTACGTTTAACTATTTATGAGCTGATAAATATTGAACAGCTGCTCTCTGGGGTTCAGGCCTGAGTGAACCCATCAAAACACAGCACACAGGACGGGGGTGGCTGCTGTGGGGACAGCTGGGGCCGTGCTGTGCCAGGGATGGCTGCTAACAGTGGTGTGACAGCCCTGAGAGCAGAGCCCCTGTCCCGTGTGCCCTGCCAGGCTGGGCCAGCACGGGGGCTCCCTCTGGCAGCCCCTCTGATCGGCATCACATCTCCAAACCAGCACCACTCCATGTCCTCACCAAACCCTGCCATCCTCAGCAAACCCCTGCCCTGCCTCCTCGGCATGCAAATTGCCTGCTTGGGGCTTTTAAAGCCATTTTTAAGAGCTCCTAATGTGCTCTGCATTTTCAGTGCAGCTCTGCCTGTGCCCTCATTTGCTCACCCTTTGGAAAGCTAATACTTGATTTAAGCACATTTCTGCTCCCTCCATTTGTAAGGACAAATGTAAAGTAATTGTTTGATATCGCAGCAGTTTCCTCAGGCTCCAGCTCTAATTTCCCACTAATACAGTATTGTCAGGAGGATCAATCTAACCTGGCACCTTCTGCCTCCTTGGAGTGGCTTGGAAATGGCTTTTCTACTGTGAGGCTGGGATTTGTGAGTCTCGCTGTGAATGTTTTTCTCCTTTAAAGGAAAAATCATACAAGCAAATATCCCATTTTCCTGGCAATGGCCATTAATTCCCATCTCTCCCTCCACCTGCCCATACCTGCCTCTGGGTCCCCTCTCTGCTGTGTCTTCTTCTGCAGCTGGCATTGGCAGAGATGCAGATGGGGCTCTCTTAGGTGTCCACTAATTAACTCCAATTTTTTCCTATTAGAGCTCACTGGTTACTAATCACTCTCAGTAAGGCCTTGCAAACTGGTCCATGGTGTGTTCCATCCCTGCATGGTCACTGTGCACCATTGTGAGACATCCCCAGCTCCAGCCAGGGGATGAGCCTGGGCAGCCCCAGGCAGGGCTGTGCCACAGGCTCCCCTTGGTCATGTTGGGCTGAGCCCCTGCCCATTCCCTCGCCTGCCTGGGGCTGTGGGGGCTCCCCATGGCCCCCCAGCTCTGCCCAGCCCTGTCCTAAGAACAGCCCATGCATACGGACTGGTGGAAGCCACTTTATTTACACGAAGGGATCACAAGCTGAACAAGGAAACTAGTGCCACTGAAGTACCCGTAACAGCAGGATTCTGTGCTTTATTCACAGGACAAAATATCAGTACAACATTTTCCATAGATTCTTTGCTAAGCAGATACATCTCACTGTCCTCGGGGGTACACATGGCGCGCAATGACAAAGTGCAGCTTTGCCTGCCCGGGACAGGGCCTGGCAGGGACAGTCCCACTGCCACTGTCCAGGAGCACCCAGCTGCTGTGGGACACAGGGGGATGTGCTCTGGAGCAGCCTGAGCACAGGCTGCAGATGGGGCCACCCCCATGGCCCTGGGGACCCCGTGGTGCTCAGAGCAAGCAGGACCCCACAGAGGTGGCTGCTGCCCCGCTGGGACAGGCAGTGCTGCTGGGCACTCATCCCTCAGCTTGGCAGCAGGACTCTGAGTCTTCCTTATCTTGGTTCTCCGGAGCACTGCAGACTCCTAAGGGAGAGGAGAACCCCTTTCCTGGCTCTGCCCGCAATTCTGGGCACGATGGGCTGAGGGGTCCTGGCTCCAGCCCCTTGGGCCCTCCTCAGAGAACACTGCAGCTTCCTGTCAGTGCAGCTCTGCTCCCGGACTCTTACTCCCACCTGAAGTCCTGCCCAACTGTTTCATAGAATTTGATGTTATAAGGTCTATAAAAGTCCCGAAGCTGCTCGATGACCTCGGGGTCTATCTGCACGTGAGTCCTGCCCTTGGACTTGCCAAGGCAGCGGGGCAAGCCGCTGCTCTCTGACTTCTTCAGGCACGGAAAGCCTTTCGTCTTGTTGAAGTAGAAGTGCTTGTCTGTGATAACCCGTTTGATGCCCAGGAAATCCTGGACTTTGCCCATCTCCCCCGCCGGGTCCGTGATCAGCCTCTCGCCGCTGACAAAGTGGATCTGGGACAGGGGGAAGTACTGGAGCCAGCTCTGCAGGTGCACAGCGTACATGCCGATGCGGATGGCGTTCCAGGAGGTGTCCACCAGCCCCAGGCTGCGGTTGCGGAAGGTCAGCCCCTCGAAGGTGGGGATGTCTGGCTTCTTGGACAGCGTCTGCGTGTAGTCCGAGATGGCGCGGGTCACCGGGTTGCGCACCACCACGATGAGCTTCGTGTCCCGGGACATGTTGAAGATGCGCCGCGGGGCCTCCTTGGTCACAAAGTAGCTGGGGGTCTTCTCCACCGTGATCTGGCTGTCAAGTGTTCGTGGCATCAGGCTCCTGCAGGCGAAGCAGAGGGGATGGTAAGGGAGGAGCCGGGACAGGCACCAGGAGGGGATGACAGCGCCATGGGGCTGGTGACTGTCCCCTCCCAGTGGGACCAAGCAGGCACAGGCCCCTCCAGCAGCTCTGTGGAGGACCCTGGCCATGGACGGCTTCCAGGTCCATCCCCGTCCCAGGGGACAGCCTGGGCAGAGGCTGGGGGCACTGGCAGCCCCACACACAGCAGCAAGTGTGTGTCCAGTGCCAGGATGCAGGAATGGGATGGCTGTGCCACACCAACACCACCACAAGCAGCCTCGGGGAGCAATGGACAGACCCCAGGGGGCTGTGCCGCTCTGCTGGTGGGAGCTGGGACAGGGGGCTGCCCAGGGATGTGGGGCTTGTGCCCACCAGGGTATCACCCACCCCACCAGGGCCAGGCCCAGAGCTCCAAATGGGCTCCTGGGTACACACATCTGTTTCTGGCACTGGCAGCTGGGCTGCAGGCCAGGCAAGGAGCACCAGCCTGGGGGAAATGCAGCATCCCTGCAGCCCAGCTTAGCACTAATTAAATCATTTGCTTTGACATCTGAACATCCAAATCAAATAAAAACTAATGGGACGGAAAGATTTATAAATTGGTCTTGTATTACTAGAGTAAACTATCAAATCCACTGCAGTCAGACTCATGGCACTGGAGGTCCCCTGGCTGGAGCAGGCAGGGAATGCCTGGCTGGAGTGGACAGGGAGCTGCGGCAGCCAGGATGAGGCCAGCACCCAAACACCCCATCCCTCTGTGCATCCCTGCCTGCAGCCATCCCCCAGAAAGCCCGGGGCACTGGGCTATCCGTGCCACAAACCCAGACAGATGCCAGGGCCACCAGGGCTCCCCAGGCTGCGCCAGCCCAGTGACCGGGACCTGGCATCCCTTAAACACAGCCCATGGCCAGCAGCTTTGGGCTGATGAAAGACCTGACTGGGAGGACGAGCAGCCCACAGCACCTGTGTGAGCACAGCACAGAGGTGGCAGAGCAGAGCCAGGGCATGGCAGGCAGTGGTGGCACCTGCCGAGGGCACCATCCCACACACCCTCATGCGCCCTTGACCAGCCTCCTAATTTGAGAGAAAACAAACTAATTAGTCAGCATAAATTAGCAGGGCTGGTTCACTGAGGTACCTGAGCATGGATGGCGCTTAATTGGCCTTTCCCACTGCTCTGCTCCAAACCCCATAAATCCCGATTACGATTCCCATTGGCTAATGACTGTCAGGAAGAGCAGGCACATGGTTTTATCTCCACATCACAAACAAGTTTCATCATAAATCAGCACAGGACAGCTCTGTAAGTGATTCACTATTACAATATATTGTGGAGGATCATAAAACTGCTGTTTCATTAATGGCTCATCCTCAAGCCTGTTAGATTTTCATTACGTGAGTTATTAGGTCCATGCATTCAAAATACAAAATTACAGGTTCTAATCCATTATGAAAAACACAAAACCTCTGCATAGTAAATTACTGAAATGAGACAAGAGTTGTTTTTTTTAAATGGACTCCCAGTGTTTGCTGCTCATGAGCAACAGAGACTGCTGAGACAACAAAACACAGCACGGGCAGATAAATAAATCACCAGTGAAGCCATGCAAGGGGGAGAGATGTCATCCAGGCATTCATTTTCCCGCTAACAGCAGGATCCCCAGGGCTGCAGGAGCAGGGAAATGCATGGCAAACTTAATTACACCAGACTTTAAAATAATATTTTTGGACTAGTGCACTCACAGGGTTATTTGCATACAAATAGCATGTCACGCAGCTCTAGGCCCAGGCTGGCAGGTGTAGGTGTGAAGGTTCTTGGTGCTGGCCCACAGTGCCACAGTGCGTGGCCAGGGCTGAGCCAGGAGCTGCTCCTGCTGCTCCAGGGCACGTCCTGTGGCTCTGCTGATGTCCCCAGCTGGCCTTGGCGCTGGCCCCTGGCATGTGCTGAGCCAGCTGTGCCAGATGGGGACAGTGGTGTGTGAGTGACACGGGCAGGGGGAGGACGGCTGGGGCACTCGCTCAGCACATTGCTCTGGCTGCAGGGACAGCATTAATTCCTCCTGAGTTAGAGAGTGCTTTCACTAGAGCTGCCCAATTCTTAAAGCCCTTTATTGCCACTTGATATGGGCACTGACACTCCCTTCCGCCCAGATTTAGAGGCTGCCCATGTTAGTGACATGGGGACACATTGGGTACAGCCCAGGAGAGCTGCTGTGCCCAGCTGTGCCCAGCTGTGCCCCCACCAGCCCAGAGGTGCTGGGCAGCAGCAGCAGAGCCTGGCCTGGCTGTGCCAGCATGAAGGCAGTGACTCGCCCTGAAGGGGTTAACTCCTCAGCAGCACCTTCCCGAGCCTGAATTATTAATTTTGTTATAATCTGCCTTTGGGCACCCTGCGGCCCCTACAACACTCCCACATTAAAGAAACATGCACTCCCTCACTGCTGTGCTGCTTTGATGTCGAACATGCGTGAAACACTCTCCCAGGGAGGAATTTGTACCCAATCTCATCAAACAATTGAGATATTGCAGATAAGAGCGGGGAGGGCAGTGCCCACTGATAATCCCATCACAGCCCTGCCCGGAGCAGCTCTGGGTCAGTCCCTGCTGTGTGCAGAGGTTGGCCTGGGCCATCCTGGGCTCCATCTGCTCAGTGGCATGGAAACAAACTGCTTAATTTGGCAAGAGCCCCGAGTGCTGGCTCCTGTGGCAGGGGCTCTGCCCTCCCCCTGT
>NW_005054399.1:2448777-2450615 GCF_000277835.1 Geospiza fortis
GGGAGGAGCGGGGGCTGGCACTGCTCCTGGCAGGGCTGAGCTGTGCCATGCCGTGCCATGCCGTGCCACGGGTGCACACACGGCTGGCAGCACCCTCAGCTCCTGCCCGGCACCTCTGCTCAGCAGGACCGCGGGTGGCAGCGGTGGATGAAAGCTCCAGCAAAGCTACTTCTGGCAGCTTCGGGAAGTCTGAACAAAACTGGTTAAACGTGCGAGAACCGAGGTGTGATGGAAATAAAAACCTCTGGCTGAGAGATATCCCAGGGGACACAGCGATGAGGGCTGAGGGCTGCACCGCCCTGCCAAGGGCAGCGAGGGGTTGAGGGGACAGAGGGGATCCCCAGGAGCTCTGCCACGCTGGCAGCCCCCAGGCTGGGCACTGCCATGCCCAGCAGGACACACTGGCTGCATGCCAGCCTGCAGACAGCACCATGGCCACAGCCACAAACACCACCCGAGGGCCCCTGGCTGAGCCCCACGGCCCCCTGCCACCACCCCACACCACTGCAGCCAGGATTTAATGACGGAGCAGCTCCCTTTAATAAATGTTTATGTTCAAAGAATTTACACCAGTGCTTGCAGACAGCTAATGAGGGACATTTCCATGCATAAAAGCAGAGCGAACACAGTAATTAACTTTGTTGCTGATTCATTTTTAATCATTTAAATGCTCCAGAGATTTGCAGTGTCCTTTAAGTCAAGAGATTCTTTTCCAGAGGGCATGCTGCCATTGTCCTTCACAGACACACACCTATGTGTGACTCTCACCTTCCTCAGCAATCGCTCAGCACTGGTGGAGGGCCTGGCAAAGGCCAAGGCCAGCGCTGAGGGCAGTGCAGCTGGCAAGGAGCAGGAGACGAGGGCTTCCTGCACAGCTTGCACAGAGCCCAGCTCAGCCCTGCTGGGGCCTGCTCTCTGCTCATGGACTGGCTGGAACCCACCCTTTCTCCTTTCCAAGGCAACTCCTTCCACAGGGGAAACTCCAAAACGAAATACTCGTTTTTAAAACCTCTGCCTGTGCCCCAGCTGCTGCAGCAACTCCCAAGCCAGTGACCTGTGTCAGAGCCACGGTGGCCACCTGGTGACCTCCCTGTGCCAGCTGAGTGCAGATGGCACACGGACAGAGCCACCAAGCACAAACCCCTCCAACCCAGCAATGGCTCCTGGGGGCTCCCCATCAGCCAGAGGCCCTGTGAGCAGCTCTGGCCCTGCTCCCCGTGTGCTCACCTCTGGGCACACACTGTGGGCACAGCCTGGCCCCACCAGGGCCCGCTGGCCTTTTCTCACCACAGGGCAGCCATGCCCATGGTGTGCCAGGTCACCAGCAGAATGTGGTGCTTCCAAAGCAAGGCGAGAACGAACTGCAGATTACAAGCAAGGCGAAGGAACGGAGCCGGGATACACATCTCTAATGCCAAAGGCGAGGCACCCACGTGAGCTCATCTCCAGCATCTCCCCCCACTCCTCAGACAGGGAAGCCCTCCCGGCCCGAGTGAGGGTCCAGCAGCGCCTGGCGCAGCCCGGGCAGCTCAGCAGGAGCTGTGCAGGGGCAGGGCAGCGCCCAGGGAACGCTGCCCAGCACAGCCTCATGCAGCACTCCCTGCCACGGGCTCCAGGCACATTCCCCAGAGCCAGGGCACTCTCTGAAGTCAAGGAAATTTCAAAGCATCCTTGAAGCTGCTGCCTTCCTCTCTTCTCGCTAATTAACTTCACCCAAATGCACTGTCAGTAAAGCCCACAACCATGTCCCGGGCAAAGCCTAATGGGCTCCCATTTGTGCGTGTGCCAGCCCGGCCATTAGCCGGCAGCAATTAGCAGCGGCCGGGAGCAATTAGCGT
>NW_005054399.1:2450768-2454287 GCF_000277835.1 Geospiza fortis
TGGAGCACCCGGAGCCAGGGCAGGGCAGGGCCGGGGGCAGAGCTGCAGCAGGGCCGAGCCCCAGGAGCTGTCCCGGGCCTACAGGAGAGCCAGGCTGGGCCCAGGTGCCATCCCTGCGATCAGGGCATTCGGGCAGGCGGGCCTGTGCAGAACCGGAGGGCTCTGCCCTGTGCCAGCACCGCCTCAGCATGGGTACCAGCCAGGCTCGGCCTGCTGCTGCTGCAGCCACAAGGAAAAGCCCCTCTCTGTGAAAACAGCTCCGGGGCACCTGACAGGACCACTGAGGAATCCTGAGCAGGAAAACTGCACCCTGAGATGCTGCAATCAGAGCCACTACTCAAAGTTAACAGCAATTTAAATCACACCATCTTCCCTGTGTTCTGGAAAATATTGAAGGTTATTGGCCCACACTACTTGCAGCAGGGAAAAGCTCAATATTGAACATTTAGTGCAGGATTGGTAATGAATCGATATTCCCCAGAAGCTGCTGTTTGGTTTCAGTTGTCTTAAAACAGACCTTGCTAAAAATATCTTTCCTGTAGTGTATCTGTAGCTAATGAGGTGGATTAGAGAGTGATGGGAACGGGAGCAGCACGGGGCTCAGGGTGTGGAGCCAGCGAGTGGCAGCCCTGGGTGCTCGTCCCACATGGGGGAGCCCGGGTCTGGCATTGCCCAGCCCTCATCCCCCTGCACAGGACAGCCCGGGTCTGGCTCTGCCCAGCCCTCATCTCCCTGCACAGGACAGCCCGGGTCTGGCTCTGCCCAGCCCTCATCTCCCTGCACAGGGGAGCCCGGGTCTGGCTCTGCCCAGCCCTCATCCCCCTGCACAGGACAGCCCGGGTCTGGCTCTGCCCAGCCCTCATCTCCCTGCACAGGACAGCCCGGGTCTGGCTCTGCCCAGCCCTCATCCCCCTGCACGGGGGAGCCCGGGACTGGCTCTGCCCAGCCCTCATCCCCTTGCACGGGAGAGCTGGGGCTGCTCCGGGCCATGGCAGCAGCTGAGGCAGGAGGCACCATGAGAGCAGCTGTGAACAAGCATGACATTTGGAGAGGCAAGGGCAGGCAGATGAGGTGTCCCCTCCCGCTAGCTCCGCCATCTCTGCGTCAGACAAATGCCAGGGCAGGGGAAAACGTGAGAAAATGATAACCAACATTTCTGGAGCATCAGAGGAGCTCAGTTCTCACGCTACTTGCAACCACTTGGTCTCTCCACTTGGGTCCAGAGACCACTTGGTCTCTCCACTTGGGTCCCCACTGGGACACGAGGGAAAGACATGGCTGACTTGGCATCAGCAGCCAGGGCTCCCGCAGGCAAAGTCTCTACTCACACCAGGGAATGCCTTTGCCTTTCCAAGGGGTCAGTGCTCTGGGCAGCCTGCAGTCACCACCCTGCACCAGCCTGGCAGTGCCTGCTCTCCCCAGCCAGAAGCTGGAACACAGCCCCAGCCAGGCCAGGGGCAGCCCCCCACCCTGGGGTCCAGGCAGGCACCCCCTGCAATCCCTCACAGCCCCCACATCCACTGCCCCAGCCTCTGCTCTGTCCTTGTGGGCCACGGGCAGGACTCTGCTCCCTGCTCCCAGGCTCTTGGCAGAACGACAGCAGCTTATCCCACTGTGGGTTAGACTGCTCCACATTAATTGCTCCAGTTGCAAGGAGGAAAATCAATTCCACGTTTTATACTTTAGCAGCCTCTGTGCTTAAGTTTTGGCACATTTGTCAGTTAAAAAAAAAAAGTAATAAAACCAAGGAAGTGTCATTTAATTGTTTTAGCTGAACTAATTTGCAGGCCCTGCTGCTCTGGCATGATCTCTCTATTGATCGAGACAGAGCTGGGCCCTGGGGCAGGGCGCTGCTCACCTGGCCACGCTCCCACTGCTGCTCCCACTCGCTCCAAAACCACACAGGCTGCATCCCTCCTGGTCATGGATAAATCCCTTCACATGCAGAATCCCAGATGGAACAACGGCCCAGGGTGGGAGGTGTCTGCTCAGCTGCACACTGCTGCAGCCCCTCAGTGCCAGTGTGAGGGGAGAGGGCACAGCTCCTGGCCAGCACCATCCCTGGTGTCCCCAGGTGCTCCTACACGCCCCAGGCAGGGTCTGTCCCTTCATTCAGGGCAGGCTCCGTGTCCCAGACCTCGTAAGGGAGGAGTGTCACAGGCTCAGTCCTGCACTGCCCATGAGGCTCCCAGCCCCACATTTCCCACACTCACAGCACACAGGGGAAGCACAGCCCACATCAGTCACAGACACAGGGATGCAGGGAAGGATCCCAGCTCTGGATCTGGGGGGGTGCTTCCCAGCTAGGTGCTGAGCCCATGGAGCTCCCCTCTGAGCCAGGGGCTCAGCCAGGACCCATCTTCTGCTCCATCACCCATCCTGCCACTCTGGGTGTCTTCCAGAGAAAGCACTGTCCTCACATGCCTGTGCTGCAGGGCTGCTCACAGCCGCAGGCTTTTGGGGGCTGCAGGAGGGGTGACAGTGCCTGATGTTGGGGGAGGACGTGGGAATGACACAGACCCGCCAAGAGGCAAGAGCAGACCAAGGGTATTGCTGTAGCTACTCTCTGGAGGGCAGGAGGAACAGGGCGTGCTGCAGGACACCCTCAAGAGAAGGAAATAGCTTCAGTGAGCTTCACCTGTGCCTGTCCTGGCTCTCCTGTCACCTGCCACCAGTACTGGCACCAAAGGATCTGAACACAGGGCAGCAGCGCTGCAGGTCTCCATGCATGCCTGCACGGCCTGTCAAGGCATGAGCTGCAGCCACCAGGACCCGAGCAGAGCTGGGAGTGAGCACGGTGTCACACTGACTTCCCACCTGCCTGCCACTGGGCACTGACCTGCTGTGGAACTGGGGACATCTCTGCCAGGAAAGCGCCCTAAGGATGGAGGCAGGAGAGCTTGGTGTGACCCACAGGCCGCCTCCTCTGCCCACCACGGTGCTCTGACACACACACAGAGCCCTTTCCCCTGCTCTGAGCTACAGGCAGCCGGGGCCCGGCCAAGCTCCCCTCTGCCTCCCGAGGCTGATGGCAGCAGAAGCCCCGTGGCCTTGCCCAACGCACCCAGCGCTGTCCAAGAGCACAGCGAGCACCACCGGTACACTGGGGGAACCTCAGGGGCTGAGCGCCGGCAGCACCGCTGAGCCCACGGGCGCTGTGACCTGCTTACAGCAGCACTGCCTCTCCCGAGCGCCCACTGCACCTCACAAAAGCCCTTAGGGAAATTAAAATCCCACCATCTCCTGCTGGAGATACACTCGCTGACCGCTGCAAATGATTAGAGATTCCATATAGATCCACGGCCACTCGAGTTCAGAGAGAGGGGATGGCAGAGCACAAGGACTGTCCCTCTCAGGAGCCAGCGATCAAAGCCGGCAGCAGAAGCGTGCCGGGGCGCACCGAGCAGGGCTGCGGGAGGACAGCGCGTCCCGGGCAGGCACTCACGCGTTTTGGAGAACCGTTCACCCAGGCAAACGTTTCCTCAGACGGGATGGAAGGGATGCCCTGGCATCGTCCCG
>NW_005054399.1:2455852-2461068 GCF_000277835.1 Geospiza fortis
AAGCCCACCGTGTGGCAGAGTCTGAATGCGGACTGCTCCATCCCCATCCCCGGCTCCCCTTCCCTTTCCTTTGCCCTTGCACCCCGACATCCCAGGCTTCCGCTTGGCTGCTCCTGCTGAGCCAAAGGGCTCCGTGCGGCACCGCTTAGCCGTTAGCAGCCATCGCTCCTGCTTTCTCAGCACTAGAAGCTTGATCGGCTGCAGAAAAGTACTTGTCTCATTCCTTGGGAAGAAGAATAATGACAGGGAGAGACAGGCAAGAAGTGCCAGCCCGACACAAATGAGGATGCCGCAGGCTCCCGGCTGCCAGTCCAGGGCGGGGACCAGGTTCTCTCCTGTGCAACACCCAGAACTCGGTGCAGACCTGAGAAACAATGTAAAAAAAAAAAAAAAAGAAAAGCAGTGCTGCCTGCAGCCTCTCACCTGGGCTGGGGCGAGAGCCCTGGGAGAAGGAATGGAGTTTCCAGGAAGACATATCCTGTTGCCTCAGGAGAGCTCTGGATCTAGAGGATGGGCTGAGTCCTTGTGGAGACAAACCTCATCATCCTCAGTGACCCACGGGATTTTCTTTTTGGGACATTGGGTACTGGTCTGTGTGGCAGCAGGTTGTGGCAGGCAGGGCTGAGCCCCAGCCCCTCTGTGTGGCTCAGAGCAGGGGATGGAGCCACGGGCACAGCACCAGCCCAGAGGACAGCCCTGGGCGATCCCTGACCGATGTGAACGCACCCAGGGCTGGTTCTGCCCCCTCACATGCTGCACCAGAGCCAGCACAGGGCCGGGCAGGGCCCTGGCACTGACGGAGCCCACGGAACTTCAGCTCCAGCCCGGGCAGCAACAGCAAGGGTGGAGGTACCTGAGGGGCCAGGCATTGGCAGGTTCTGCTTTCTACGGTGGAAAGTATCTGTCACTTAGTTCCTCTCCATGACAAACTGCCAAATCTGTGGAAAAGTTGCTTTTTCCGTTTTAGATCACCACCTCCATGTGGTGATCCAGCCTCGGCAGCAGACACATTGCCTAAGCATGAACATTAGAGGCGTCTGGATAAATAAAGCTGCTGCGGATGCCTCAACACCTCCAGGTTTCTCTGCTTGCAAGGGAGGAATGTTTTGTAAAGCCGACAATTTCGCTTCCAGTCTTTGTATCTGTGCAGGGCACGTCTTTTCCATGACATGTTTGCTGTTTACGCCCCACGCCACATAAACAACAGCTTTCTGGTGCCATCAGCACGCTCCTGGCCCTGCTGCCTGTGCTAACAGAGCCCTGCGAGCCAGCCTGCAGTGGGATCCCCAGGGTGGGGTGCCAGGCTCTGGCATTGCAGGAGGAAAGAGCCCACTGGATCACTGCAGAAGATTCCCTTTCCTCAGCCAGTGCCTTGCAGCATGGAGGGAGAACTGGAAAACATCCTGCCTCCTTCTGCCCCCTCACCTGGTCCTTTGTGGAGCTGGTGCTGCATCCTGCTCCCAGCCTGATACCATCCTCTCCTTCATCTTCTCTTCCCCACCTCCCTTAGCCACTTTTCAGGGTCTCACCAGTGTTCCCTCTCGTCCCCATCCCTCTGGGGTCCCTGGCTCTGTTCCCAAGCAGATCTTTCCCATCTTGCCTCCTTCATCACTCCCAAGCTCTCCAGTCTCTGGCTGTTCTGGGATCTACCAAAGCAGCTGGAAACCCCACAGCCTTGTCTGACATTAACCCTGAAGGACCCCAGCCTCGTGTCCCTCTCAGGCCACCTGCAGCTCCTCAGTGCTGCTTTGCCCCGGGTAGTTTCTCCAGTATGGCCCTGGCAGCCTCTCCTGCTCCTCCCTGCTCAGAGCAGCACTTGGCTCATGGGACCGTGGGGCTGTGGGCGAACAGTGCTCATGACAGACACCACAGAAGGGATTTGGAGCCTGTCTTCAGGCCTCAGACCAGCCCCTTTGCCTTGTTTTCCCTCAGAGAGACTGATCTCACCATACAGCAGCAGGAACCACTGCTGGGGGCTCACGGATCTGTGTTTTTCAGGGAGGACCTGGTCCAGGGCTCATCCCAAGGACAGACAGCTGCCAGGCAGGCAGAGAGAAAAGCTCCCTACAAAGTGTAGGGATCAGCAGATTATTATAGAAATACACAAAGTTTGTGCCAGGAGCACATGAAACCTAAAAGAATAGGGAAGCAATAAAGTGCACACTAGAAAGAACAAATAAGATTAAAAGTGGTGTCCTGCCCATTATGTCTCCTTGTTGAAGAGAAGTTCAGAATAAGTTTAGAGTTTATTTCCAGAGCCAAAGAAAGTGTCAGTGCCAAAGTGTCACTGTTAGTCCAGTTTTCTGTGTCTAATATTGATGTCATTAAGAACCTTTTGGTTCTGGGCTGACTAACTGCCCCCTACCCTTGTGTTGGGAATCAGAGGCTGAGCACTGCATGTGCAGGGACGGGGAGATCCTCAGTGCTGCGGGGCAGCCAGAGCTGAGTTGCTGCAACCTCTTGGCCCTGATGAGGTCCTGAAACAGACACCAGGCCCGTTGCTCAAGTGCCTCCCCGTTCTCCTTGTCCTGGCAGGAAACTTGGAGCTGCTAAAAGGACATTTTGGCATTTTGGAGTTGGGCAGTGGAGCAGAGGGATGCAGCTGAGCCGGATCCATGGGCAGCTGTGAGGGGCCAGGAGGATGCAAGGATGGGGATCGGAGCTGATGGTGCTCAGAGATTTGCTACACATGCCCAGGACACTGGGGGGGGCACAGGCCAGCAGGACTGGGCCACTCCCAAGCACTGCAAGCACGCTGGGACTGCATCCTCACTGCCAGAGTCTGCAGGATCACTGTGGCGCTGTCAGCGTTCCAGTGGTGGCCTCCCCCCGGTGCAGCCTTGCACCATGCTGGCCTGGGGGAGCCGCGGGCTCGGTGCTGCAGAGGGTGGCAGTGGTGCTCAGTCCCAGCTAATGGCGCTTGAGCTGCTCCTGGGGCTGGTCCTGGCTGGCGCAGCCCCTCGGCTCCTGCACAGCCCTCCCAGCACTGGCTGGCACATCTCCCAGCTCTGCACTTCGGGGTCTCCTAAGGCCAGTGGGGTCTCAAAGTGCCCGTCAGACAGCAGGATGGAAGTGCAGGCTGTGGAGCTGCCTTCAGTTGGGTCTGAACTCCTGTTAAGCCTCATTAATCAGTTGTAAATGCACTGTATTCTCAATAAGGTCAGAAACAATAAATTTAATTTTGACTCTGACTCAAGCTACTTTGGTCCTAATTCTGAGCCTCCTGCCCAGCCGGAGCAGCCAGCCCTGGCTGTGCTGCACAAACTCATTTGATTCTGAAATGCATTTTTAAGCAGGATGGAGTGGTGCTTAAAAGCTAAATGGCTTCCCCCGGCTGTAATCACTGCTAAGAGTCCTGGAATGAAAGGGATAAACTCTGGGGGCGGGGGGAGGTTTTAATCTCACTGAGTAGATTACAGAGATTACTGCAATTTAATCCTTACGTATCTGTCACTGACGCTGCAAAGACCATAACCGAGGTGGGCACGGGTGTGCCAGCCCCCTCCCAGCTCCTGCCCCTCTCTGCTGCCCACCACAGCCACTGCTGCTCCTGCTGGGAGGAGGCCCGGCAGGCACTGACCCCGGGGCTGCCAGCTGGGGCTGCGGCCCCTGCCCCAGCCGTGACCACCTGGGCAGGGAAGGCAGCAGCTCTGGCACTGCGGGCTGAATCCGTGGCACTGGGCTCCTGCTGGCTGTGCTGGGCTGGAAATGCACCAGAACCCGAAGAAAAGGAGGGAAGGGCTCCGGGAGGAGGCAGTGCAGGCAGGCGAGGGTGACCCACAGGGTCCCTGTGTGCCGTTGCCCAGGGCGGCTGGATCCTCCCTCTCCCCATGAGCATCCCTCCCGCCCCGAAGGAGCCAGAGCCGCCTCCCTGGTGCCGGAGGGCTCCAGGCGGCCGTTCCGGGTCTGTCAGCGGCAGGCACGGTGTGAACAGCACAGAAATGATGCAGTTGCGGGGTTCATCTGCGTGCTGCGGCAGGCGGGGACCCTGTAACCATCTCTGCTCTCATCACACACCAGCACGGAGCTCTCCCGGCTCTCCGCAGCGCCTGCTTAGGGTAAATCTCATTATCATTCCTCGGGGATCACAGGGGCAGGAGCTAGCTCTCCAATAACTAGAAATATCTCTCTGGCTCACAGACCTTCACAATTATATTTAACTGCAAATGAGGAATCTGTACTCAAACACAAGCTGGTAAATTTTTTTTGAAGCTTGTTTTCAGTGTCACCTCATGTTCAGCCCAGCTCTTCCACAGCTCTGTAACCCCGTCCTTGCCTTACGTAAACTCGAAGGCAGAAAATCAGAACTGAGCTGCCCCGTTCCCACTGAAGGGACAGGACTGGGTCACTCACTCTTGTTCCCAACACTGCTGCCTCCTCTGGCACCATCGCTGGGGGGAGGAAGCCCTGCCCTCCTCTTCCTCATTTCACTGAGGGTCCCCCTCCACCTGCCAGGAGGTGCCACCGCCCATGTTGAAAGCTTTGGGCTGGCTAAAAAGCCACAAAGGACCAGCAGAGCAGGAAGAGCTGGCAGAGGTCTGGGGCTGTGGAGGCAGCAGCGCCTCTCCCAGGAGGGGTCCCTGCAAAAGCAACACCAACCCACCTGTGCCATCTTCGGGGACTGCTGGGCATCTGGGAGGGGGTCCCTCCTCTTGTCCCCTCTGGGTGACCAACCTATGGCTCCGGTGCAGGGGGAGCTGGGCACAGGACAGGGGACCCACCTGGCCTCCACAGAGCCAGCACACGTAGAAGGTCCAGGCAATGCCAACCCCTGCACTGACAGCCCTGCACTGCTGGAGGCTTTTAAAGCTTCCCCAGGAGCCAGTTGAGGTGTCCTGAGTGACCTCACCTGGGGCTCGGGGCCCCAGGGGGCACCTGCACCTGCACGGGCTCGCTGTGGGGATGCTGGGCAGGGGGATGACTGTGGGCTCGGGGGGCAGCCCCGGGAGGGACAGGTACACGGCTGTACCAGGGAGGGACAGGTACACGGCTGTACCAGACACGAGAGGTTGTGGCAGGCAGAACAGCAGAAGCTTTGGTGGCAGCTTTGCACTAAAATTAACTCGTTTGACAGCAGTTTCTGGTGCATTTCCATGGGCTCCGGAGCTGTGAGCGAGTGCAGGGCACAGGTGGGAGTGAAGAAGTGACGTGCTCCCGTCCCGGTGCCTGTGGCAGGCCCCGTGGCGCAGCTGCCGGGCAGGGACCGTGGAGCAGAG
>NW_005054399.1:2461614-2467058 GCF_000277835.1 Geospiza fortis
CGGGGTGCGCTCCCTGCCGAAGGCGCGTCCCCACGAGCGCGCATCCTTCAGATCAGAAGTTCTCTCCAGCAGGAGTACTTTGAACACCCCGCCTGCTATTTTTAATGGGATTGAAAAGAGAACAAAACCATTTAAGAACTTGAGGAATCAAAGCAAGTGTCCCCACATCACGCCCAGCGCTTGCAGCTATATCCTGATTAATGACAAGAAAGAGTGGGGAAACAATATTTAATCACACCCTGTTTATACTAGAGCCAAAAATCAAAGTGCTGCATTCCTCTTTCATGAGAAAAACGAGGTGGGCATTTCCCCTCTGGTGATTAAGTTTCCTACTACAAGCACATCAATTTCCTTGATTTGGCATGGGGTCCTCCATCATGCCACAAATGAGGGCTTCCTTAGCAGCAAAATATTGCAGACCCCCAGCCAGATCCATACACAAGCCACCGATGTCCATCTATCATTTGTCTGGATTATCTCCATACACATCTCCTCGGGGAGATGGAGAAGAGGCAGCGGCAGCCAAACCACGGCTAACGATTGGCACAGCTGCAGCAGCCGAGGGCACCGCGGGGCTCTGGCCGCTGGCCCCGTGTCCTCTGGGCGCTGTGATGTGCTGAGGAAGGGTGCAGCAGGGCATGAACACCTTGGTGGGCTGGACCCAGTGGGCTGGAGGCAGGACCCTGCAGGACCAGACCTTTGCAGTGCCGGTGGCAATGCTGCAGTTCTGTCACTGGCCAGACCCGCAGCAGGACCCAGGTCCTGTGTCACTGTGGCCACACTGACTCCATGCTGAGGAGGGAGCAGAGCGGGGTCCAGCTCTGCAGTGGGCAGGGGGTGATGCAGACAGAGATGCTGCTGTGGGGACCCCAGCCCTGCTCCCAGCCCAGAAAAGTGGGTCAGGGAACACATCACCTCTGCAACACCCACTCCCTCTGTCCCCTGACTCCCCCCTGCCTCCATTGATTTGCTTGGGATTCCTTGATTAATTAATGTCAGAGAAATGCAAGGTCTGTTAATTACCTCTGATTAATTAGGGTGAACTTTTAATTGTATCCCTAAGCTGAGATACGCTGTTCAATAGGCTCCGTAATTAGTGACCCAGCAATCTCTGTTAAACCAATTAGCCCGGTGTAACAAGTGCAAGGAGCTGGGGGCTGCCCAGCGGGCAGGGGTGCTCCAGCAGCCTCGCACAGGGCCCTGCCAGGCAGTGCCATCTGTGCAGAGCTGTGCACATACTTTGTGTCCCACATCCACGGGAGATGACGGCTGGTCGCGGTGGGCTGGCCCTCAAGTGCAGCGGTGGCAGGGGCTGAAGTGACCTGCACCGACTGGGATGCCCCATGCTCTCCCCAGGGACCTCAGGGGGTTCCAGGTCCCCAGGAAGCTCCTCTGTAAGCTGTGAGGTAACTGGTTAAAAGCAACCCAGCCTCCATCCAGAGGTCAGCCCATTACCTGGCTCGCTCTTTTTCATGATGTCCTTCTGTCCTTCCATCCTTCTGTCCTTCCTTCTCTTCTTCCCTCTGCCTGGCCCTTGCTCACTTGAGCAAAAGGCTCTGGCAGGCAGAAGAAAACTTTCTTCCCATTGACATATTTCATCATCTAGTGCAGTTTAATATCCAGGTCAGGAAGCAGATGGCGAGTGGCCCGGCTGTCCTGGCAAGCGGGGACAGGAGCGGCTGTTTCCCAGCGCCTGCTTGGCTGTGCCAGCTCCATTAACTGTGCCAGCAGCACCAGCCCTCGCCCACCCCCACGCCTGCTCTGCCCTCCAGCAGCACCCAGCAGGCTGGGCCACGAGGCCACGCCACAGAGATGGGCACTGACAGCACAGAGAGGCTGGGGCACATTCTGCCCCAGGGACAAAATCCCTCAGGGAAATGGGGGCAGTGCCCACTCATCCCAGGGCTGGGGAGTGCAGCCACGGTGAGCCCCCTGACCTGAACTCCTCCTGGGCTGGGGGGGCCACATCTCAATGTGGATAAGCAGGAGCTGGAGTTGGGGGCTGCACGGTTCCCCAAGCCCAGCTCTGCCAGGCTCTCTTGCAGTGGCCGTGTGGCACACAGCCCCAGCAGGGACCAGGTTGTGGCCTCTGGCTCCACACTTTTGTCCCACTGGTGAACAGTCCCCCTGTGCCTGCCTGGCGTCACCGGCACTGCCGCTGCCTGGAGACTCTGTCAGAACCACCCAGGCCCCAGGAAGTCATTAGTAATTAATTTGGTTTCTAATCTTCTAATCCAGCTGCTCCTTGATTTGATAAGCAAAAAATCTGCTTTGGCCACATGGTCGCTGTTGCATGCGCTGTGTCCCCACAGAGAGACCAGCAAGGACAGTGCCACCCTGAGCCCGAGGGCCAGCATGGCCCTTTGCTGTGGCAGAGATTCTGGCCCTGCCCAGCTGTGCCCTGCCATGCTCTGCTGTGCTGTCCCTGGTCCCAGCCCTGAATGAGGGGGCTGAGGGTCCACATGCCCCACCTTGCTCTTTCTGGACCTGGAGCTGAGACAAGACAATTTACACTTCTGTTTGAGGCTGGGAGCCATCATGCACCTCAGGGGACCAGGAGAGGAGCCTCCCCTGTCCGCGGTCCTGCTGTCCATGGTGTCACTGTCCCATGGGGTGGGCAGGGTACTGACTGCCCGTGCTGCAGTGGCTGTGGACCACCCCCGTGGGCTCCGTGCTGCAGCAGTGCCCTGGTCCCCAGTCCTGCCCTGAAGCAGCACAGTGACACGGGGCAGGTGTGCCTGGCTGGGCACCCCCGGCCCCAGCGGGCACGGGGCCAGGCAGTGCCCACGGCGCCAGCAGCTGTGAGCTGTGCCCACAGCAGCCAGCAGCAGGTCCACAGCGCACCAAGGGATGAGGGAGCATCACAGATGAGAGCCCAAATCCTTCATTAAATCCCACATTAATCTCTAAGAACAGCCATGTCAAAAATCTTAGCAGCAAAATTAAATTGTGTAGCCATATTTCAGCTGCACAAAATCAATATTAATTATGGTGGGACAGACATTGCTGAGAAGGGGTCTGACCCAGTATTTACCGCTGCAGTCCAACTCCAGCTTGGCAACTTGTTTATATAAAACAACAGCACGTGTTTTTGTGGCAAACAGCCTCAATCTGGCGGGTGTTGGGGCTGAATACAGATGTGCTGGAACAACGACCCCCCCGCAGAAAGGACACGGGAGGGAGACCCTGGGAAGGCTGTGTACAGCTGAGCAGGAAGGGGGGAAGGTGGCCATGGTCCCTAAAAGGGGTCTGCAGGTGGGCTGTGGCCTGGCAGCACCGTGTCCTGCTGGCATTGCCACCCCAGTTCTGCCCAGCTCCCCCAGCCTCTGCACAGGGCTGCGTGCCCTCTGCCCTGGGCTCTGCTTCCCGGGGATTTACTCTCAGCTAGAATGAGGATCCTGTCAGAGGGTTAAATCCCATGTTCAAGCACAGGTTTTCTCTTAGTTACATTAAAACTGAGTGTGAGCAGGTCAGAAGTCCATGTGGGCCCTGTCAAGCTCGGCAGCTCCCGGGAGGACTGCTGCCTTCCTTCGGAAAGGCTGTTTTACCCGGGTGTACCCACCCTGCCTCGGTGAGCTGAACCAGAGAAAGCTGAAATGTGGTCTGCAGCTGAGTCTGCCTGCCCACCCTGTTTGCCCTGCCTGCAGGGAGGTGGGATGGCTTCAAGGGAAGGGATTGGATTGGAATGGCTCCTATCCAGTGTGGGATTTGGGGGCAGACGGAAATTGTTGCAACTTAGTCATTGAAATGTGACTTGGTGCAGGGGAAGCTGTGCAGCAATACTCCTGGTCAGGCCATTGCAAATTGATGCCCACCAAAAATCCAGACCTTGGGCTTGCAAGGAGAGGCTGTGGGCTGAGTGTCCCCATGGGCACTGGACGACAGCTGGGGGACATGGGGAGGGGGACATGCACAGGGGGACATGCACAGGGGTACACGCAGAGGGGGACATGCCTTGCCTGGAGCAGGGGCAGGGGCCCATCTGGTCGGGCTGGGTCACACCTGGCCAGGGCAGAGGCCCTGCTGGCTGGATCTCAGGCAGCCTGTAGGGGAACAGGGGTGTCCCCTGACTGCCGAGCCCGTGGGGCTGGGCTGGGCTCTGTGCTCGATGGCTCCAGAGCTGGCTGGGTGGTGTGGGGCATCCCCGGTGCCTGTCTCAGGCAGTTAGCGTCACATTATGAGATGATCCAGAACAGGGAGACTGGGGCAAAGGAATTAAAATGGGAGGGAGAGTTTTAATTAGAGAAAGAAGTCAGAGTCCGTAATCAGCTGGGTGAGTGACTGCCTGCTGTGGGGAACTCTCCATATGTCAAATGGCATCAATCAAAATGCCACTTCTTATACAACAGCCTCTGTGCAGGAGGAGGGGCTGCTGGCCCTGTGCTCAGGGCACTGCTCTGCCTCGGGCAGGGCATTCCCCCCTGCAGCCCCTGGGTTCCTGAGCGCCCCACGGCACAGGGGAGCAGGGCCAGGACCAGCCTGCCCTGTGCCCCAGACTCCTGCACGGGGTATGGTGGCAGTGCCATGGGGGGCTGTCTGTGCCCTTCCCCAGCCCCCAGGCCTCCTCCAGGCCAGTGGAACAGAATGGCTTCTTGGGGGCCATAACCAGCCCCCGTGCTCTCTCCAGGTTCATCACAGGTAACATGAATTGCTGCAATCCTTTGTAAAGGTCAGCAGTACAAGGGCAGCACGTGTCCTGGTGTGCTGGGGCAGGACAGGGTGTGCAGTCAGCAGGAGGCTGCAGTGTGGGTCCCTTTGGTCCTGTGTCCACCCAGAGCTCCAGAGACCCCTGGTGATGCCTGTCAGCAGCAGGGCCCAGCTGAGCCCAGTGTGACAGTCAGAGCCCAGAGGCAGTGCCAAGGCACGGGAGATTCCAGTGGGGCCCAAGGGCTGCCCTTGGCCTTGGCCTTGGCCTTGTCATTCCAGGCACGTCCCTCCAGCCACACCTCGCACTCCTGGCAGGCTCAGTGGATCCCCCATTCACGCTGGGCTGTGTCCAGGGAATGTCTGTGGGTGTTCCTTTAGAAATGTGCTTCACGCACCAATAGCTTAACAGTGCAGCGATGAAATGGTTCATGCTCTACATTTCTCCAGCAGGAGAGTGGCTTTCCGGGAGATGGAGCAGTTGGAGTGGGAAGAGGAGCCCTGCCGTGCTAGGACTGAGCAGGATGTGTGCAGGATGTGTGGAAGCAGGAGTGACAGGAAGCCAGGGCAGCCCCGTGGGGAAGGGTCCCCCTGTGGCACCGACACTTTGGCCACTGAGGTGCCACATGTCGCAGGGTGTCCCCTCCGTGCTGCCTGAGGATGTGCTCCAAACATGTCATGGGGGGCTGCCCCCCGGGGCACCCTGCCCTCTGCCCCTGCTCAGGGTGTCTCACTGTGCCAGCAGCTGAGCTCAACACTTTTGACTCTATTTATTACTAAAAATTATGCAACTGGGTCGC
>NW_005054399.1:2467076-2474159 GCF_000277835.1 Geospiza fortis
TGCTATTTTTTATGCATGAGCCAAGCAGCAAATTCCATTATTTAAAAAAAAAACTGTTTTAGCTAGTGATGCACTAGACCACGCAAGTAAATGCCCAAAATAATTCCAGCTGACACCTTTATGAAGGCAGAGTGAAGTTTAAAGTCTACACAAGCCTTTCATTTGCAATTTCCCATCCCTCCTAACAAGCACCTGGGAACTGTGCTGCCATCTGGCTCATGGATCCCCTTTTCTGGCTGTGCCTGTGCCTGTGGAGGGTGCAGCCCCCTGACCTCCTTCCCTCATGGGCAGGCCTTCAGCCTGGAAACTCTGCTGTGACAGCAAACATCTGCAAACATCTGCAAACAGGGTGCAGGACGAGGGACAGAACAAGATGTTTAAGGGTAAAAATCATGCAAAGTGATGGGGAGAGGCTGAGCTCCCCTGGCAGGGGGATCCCAGAGGAAGCTCCTGGGTTTTCCTGCAGCTGCCTGGGCACCCTCTCGCCCCTGCAGGGCACACAGGGGACCATGGGACCCTCCCCAGGCAGGAGCAGCACCCAGTGAGGGACAGAGACAGGCTAAGAAACACAGGCACTCCCTCTCCTTGCTGTACATCACCTCCTCTGCCGAGTGATGGGTGGATTTTGGAGTTGCCTCTGCCTGTGGTTGGTGGCCAGTGCTTTGTCCCCTGAAGGGTGCCTGTGCCAGAGGCTCACTCTGAGTGGCAGTGAGGCTGGAGTTAATCACACCAACCTGATTATTTCCAGCTCAATTCCACCCTTTGGCCTGACCTTGCTACTTTAATGAACACAATGCTGAGGTTTGTCTTACCATAAAAAATTTTGGTTGACCCCAGAAGTAAAAGGCGACAAACAAACTCTGACATAAATAACCTGGCCTCTGTGGAAAGCATCAAAGGTAACTCACCAATTAGCCCTTCTCTCACCAATAAATCATCATGCTCTGGCACCTGACCCTGGCATGGCCGACATTTCTATAACCCATTTGCCACTGTTCATGTATCAAATGGCTTTCAGTCACCCTAAATTTGGAGATTCTAATCTCCTATATTAAGTCAGTGGTTCTTAGTAATTCTTAGTGATTTTATTTTTATTGGCTTTGTAAATCAGAGTTATCCATGTCAGTGCCCATGGTCAGGGAGAGAAGCGTTTGTCTGTGAAATTGGGTTGACACAGCCCATTGAGTGTGATGATAAGAGGTGATTTGCAGGGCTGGCTGGACAAGCCATTTACACCCAGCAGATTATCATATCACAACACAGAAGTTTTGTTACTGGAAGAACAGAGGAAGCTGCAGCACATGTGGAGTGGGGATGGGGCACTCCCGCTTCTCCACACTGGCGCTGAGCCCCTGGGAGGGGCCAGGACTCATGAGAGACACAGCACAGGAAAGGAGGAATAACACCTCTGCCATCAGCCTGCCAGCACTGTGCCAATGCCCAGACACAGCCGTGTACAGATCCTGCTGATGACTGACCTGTGTGCCCCAGCCACCAGGAGCATCCTCACCTGGAAGAAGAGGGGCTCCCAGACACTGAATCTGCACTGTTTTTAAGAGCTATTGTGATATCTAATTGGTTTCAGGATCGACACAGATTCCTGTAGAGAACTCAGCGCCCCCGGGGAAACAACCTACAATTAAAGGGACACCAACCCGAACTGGCACTGCCATCGAGCACGCTCCAGCCTCAGCACCAGCTGATAGTGATGTGAGCCCAGTGTGGCAGTGTCAGCCTCTGCCAGATGCACCTGAAGAGCACCTGAGCTGCAGCAGGCTCCCTGCAAGGGCAGGGCTGAGACATGCCTGTCCCCACAGCACGCCTGTGCCCCCGTCCCCACGGAGGGGATGGAGGGTGTGGGGGCACCCCAGAACAGTGTGTGCTCTGAGTGCCTGGGGCAAGCAGTGGCACTGAGGCACAGTTCCAGTGGCACCGTGCTCCCTGCTGGAACAGCCGTAAATCTGTGGCTGAGCAGTAGCTGGAGAGGCGGCAGGGAGCAGTGCAGCAGGGAGCAGTGCTTAACGGAGCGTTAGAAGGCATGTCAGCAGCCTGGGCCAGCCCTGCTGGGAGCCCTCACTGAGGGCTGGTGAGGCTGAGATTTACACACGGGGCTGGGGATCACCGCCTCATCTCCTCACGCTTTTGGGATGTGTTCCAGAGGGTGCTCCATGGATTGCAGGGATAGGGCCAGAGCTGGCAGCGGCTCAGCTTGGGCTGGGAGCAGCAGCTCTGGGATGAGCCTGACTGACCTTGGGGAATCCCAGCTGGGCTGGGCTGTGCAGGGCTGAGCTCCCAAACCAATGCGTGCCCAGGAACTGAGGCACCGAGCCCCGCAGGGAGCTGCAGCCAGGGAGAGGCAGGCACAGAGCCGGTGGGCAGCTACTGCCTCTGTGCAATGCACTGTGTATACAGATTATAACATAGGTGAAGCACCACACACCTGCCTGCAACGGGAAGCACAGACAGTCGGTCATTCAACAGCCCTTCCCAAGAAGCGCAATGAGGGCAGTGTGGGTGACTGTGCCACTTTGCCTGCAGACTCAGGTAACAAGGCTTGTCTGGAGGCATTACTCATCCCTGTGGAGGTGCTGGGGATGCCCGGTGCAGCTGGAGAGATGCTGCAGGACTCCACAGCTGCCAGTGAAGCACATCGGCAGGTGTTTGGGAACAGCAATTCCCCGGCTGAGCTGAATAATGCCATCAGCTGTTGAACACGTGTCAGATGACCTTTCCCTGCACTCCTCATAAAATCCCATTAATCAAAAGAGCAGAGCAGAGCTAAGAACCCTTTAACAAAATTATTGTAATCTCTGGGTTTCTCATTCATCACGCAGCAGCTCAGCAGCCTCCACGTTCCCTGGAGGGGTCAGAGGATCCCCTCATCTCTGCTGTGCAGCACCTTCCCCTCCTGCTCTGTCCTTCAGCTCTGCAGGCTCAGGGCTCATTTCCTACTAGAGCTTTGCAGATTCCTGCTCTGTGGGCTTGCAGGTCCACTTACACACATCTTTCTGGGCAAAGATCTTCCTTGACTGTTGGTCATCACAAACCAGGACAAAGTCAAATTCTCATGTATCTTGTGGGTGGGGCAGCTGGGGAGAAAGTGAGTTCATAGGCTGAGGAAGGAATGTTTCAGTGATAATGTGAATGTGATCTTGTCTCACAGAAAATGCTACAGGGAAGCTATAACAAAACAGTCAGGAGAGCTGTAATGAAAGCTGGCATTTATACTCAAATCATTGCCAGTATTTTCCGCCGAGAGTTTCATCAGTGCTGACACTTTCCCTCAGAACATCTCAGCATCAGCATGGGTGGCGATGGGGCAAGCGCCTCCTGCCCACTCCCACCACAGGGCCTGGCAGCTCCTGTCCCTGCTTCTGGGGACCTGAGCCCTGAGTGGGCCTCCAGGGACGGGGTTATGCTTTGTCTGTCCAGTTCTGATCATGTGTGTTGGTTATCATGGGCACTGACATCCATGGTGGACACCTGACCCCAAAGTCCTCGTGTCCCCAGCACACGTGCTGCCCTCTGGAGCTCCTGTCCAGGCAGGTCTCCACCCTGGAGCAGCTGCTCCGTTAGCTGTGACCGATCCCAGAGCTGCTAATTACCAGCTCCAGCCTGGCTCTGCCTTTTAATCCACACAACATCTCAAAGAATTAATTTTCAGCAGTAGAGCAGCAGTCAAAAATGTCCCCCTGGCATCTCCCTGTTCAGGAAGTCCCCACATGCAAGCTCTGTGCTTAATTAGTCGGTTAAACACTCCCCAGTTCAGCTTGGCTGTTGTAACTCGAGCCCTCTCATGCCGTGGGTCCCCATGGGCACTCTAGGCAAGGGGATGCGCTGTCCTTGCTGCAGATTGAGCCAAAGGCTCGGGCAGCTGATGGGATGGATGCACCTCACCCAGACCCCCACTGCAGGCTGGCCCCTGACACCAGCTCTGTGGCACAGGGAGAGCTCTCGAGCACTGAATTTTGGATGCAGGAAACAGAAGCAGGGAGCAGCGTTTCTAGGGGGAATTTCTTCCCCCCTCAGAGTGGCAAAGATGGACTGAGGGGTCTCACTTGCCCCCTCCCACCCCTCACTGGTCTCTGGTCCCAGAGCAGGAGGAGTGAGCACCACTGGCACTGGAGTGCTTGGTGATGCCCGGGTCCTGTTGCAGTGACAGGGGCCATGCTTCAGCATCAAGCCAAGTCCCTGCAAGGTGCCACAGTCCCTGTGGCAGGCTGCAGCCTGGGGCTGGGCTCTGTGCCTGAGATGACTCATGGCAGCCCACACTGACCTGTGCTGGCCCCCAGCAGAACTGCCTAGGCCTTGGTGACAGTGTGAGAGCCAGGGCCCCTCCGGCAGAAAGGGGTGCTTGGAGGGCACATGGGGACTTTCCTGGGACACAGCTTTGCTCTAAGGGAAGGGCAATATGAAAGCAGCAGCAGCGGTGTGGCTCTGCCCATTGGATTTGCCAAGTCAAGGGAGTGGAAAAGTGGGAAGCAAAGGACAGGTAAGCCACAGAACCCATTGGAACGAAACACTGACAACTCAAATCCAGCAATTTCAAAAGGTATCCATCATGGCAGAGCAGTCTGACCTCTGGCCCCAGCCAAGGCCACTTATTCATGAGCCATCAGCAGGTATGAGCAGAGCCCGTTAATAACGCACCTATCGATCGGCTCCTGTGCTGCTCCGGCTGCGCTCGGATCGATGGGCCTGCCTAAGTACCTGCACCACAAAACTTCCAAGAAATACCACCCCGACACTGCAACACAGCCCTGGGCTGTCACTTCCTCAGTTTATTAACAGACAAGGGTCCCATCACACCCACCCCCAGTCTGGCTCTTCCTGCTCCAGCAGAGACCCTCTGTCCCTGTGTGAGCAGGACGCTGCCCCTAAGCCCACTTTGTCCTAACCCAGGGGAAGGAGCTCACTGACCACTGACTCTGAGCCTGGCATGGTGGAGTGGAGCAGGACTGGGGAGCAGGGATGCATCAGGGGGTGCAGCACACGCGACACCCTCAAACATGCATGCACCCGGCTGCGGCGCTGGGGTGAGGATGACATTAGCTCTATGGGCCACGTCGCTCAGCAGTTTATTTCAGGGCTGTTAAACACTGCTTTGCATATTTATTAAATTGAAGACAGTTTATGCCTGTGATTACTCTGCCTGACAAGCAGCCACCAGCGGCTGGAGGCAGGTCTGACTCACAGCACAGGGGTATTACCCTGCCGTGGTGCTGCTCTGGCTCCCGGCAGCAGCCAGGAGCACCCAGCCCTTCCCTGCGATGGCTGAAGGGAAGATTTAGGAGAAAACCATCATGACACTCCCAGCCCCAGGGCTCTGCACTCCACGTACCCAACATGGCACCTCTGATGGATGAGTCCCGCACTTCACTCCAATCTGCTTGGAGTTAGGCAGTAGCAATCATTTTTTTCAAGCCTTGTCATATATAAAAGCAATTGAGTCAGCAGGCACCAGTTGTCTGGCACAAGGAGAGATTATATTTTTACAAGGTTTTGCAGAAGGTCTATAAAAGTTTGTTCTTTCTTTAAAAAATAAATACATATTTGACAACGCCTTTCTGGAAAAAAATGGAAAAAATTAAACTTGCAAATTGAAACATTATGTCTGCAAGAGATGTGCTTAAGGATCCTCTTTATGGCTGGTAGGAAATGACAAAGATTTTGTGTATAAACTGTGTTTCAGCCAATGCCTTTGGAAAACTAGGAATTTCCCTGACAGTTCTGGCCCCAGATTGTGGAAATGATGAAGTTTCTGTGAACTTCATCCCACAGAGGAGAGCAGCCATCCCCTGCCCCTATCCTGGGTGGCAGGGCTCTGCTGGGGTTACCCCCAGCAACAGGACTACTGATGTTCACTCCAGCAGGGCTGGAGAGGCTCCAAAACTACTGGTGTCCCCTGTTCCATGTCAATGGCAGCACCGTGGGGACAGCCAGCCACTGGCACTGGCACCAGAGTGGATCCTGCAATGCCCTGGATCCATAAGGAATCCCCTCAGCTACTCACAAAGGACAGCTGGGATTCCCACCAGGGATGGAAGTGAGAGCCAAGACAGACAGTGCTGCTGCTTGGCTCTCAGGGCACCCTGAAGGACCCAGCAGCACCCCACAGCACCCAGCAGCACCCCACAGCACCCCGCAGCATTCCACAGCACCCCACAGCACCCCACAGCACCCAGCAGCACCCCACAGCACCCCACAGCACCCCGCAGCATTCCACAGCACCCCACAGCACCCTGCAGCACCCAGCAGCACCTGACTGCTGCCCAAGCAGGCCAGGAGGGGATCCTGCTGTGCTGGTCCTGCCAGGGCCAGCAGCTGCCAGCACTGGCTCATTCCCACTGGTTGCTTCGCGGTTGTTGGAGCTGTAGGAAATGCTGACATGAATCTGCAGCTATGGATTTTTTCTGACAGAAGCTGAGCCCTCGGGATTGCTGCTCATTCTGTGCTTGAGAAGGAGCTACTTAGTTATAGCCAATCTTTTTGTAATGATTTTTCATTGTAGAGATAGAGTATTAATTATTAGAGGGTATTAAAAAAAGCATAAGCCCTCTGACCCCTGGAGATGCTCTGGGCTTGTCAAGTGTCTCCCACAGATCTACGGGGCCAGGGGCTGTTCTTCAGGGTGGGGGTGATGCCTTAAGGCATCAGGGGCAGGTGCTGGGCAGTGAGAACCTCTGGCAGTAGCACTGGCACCACTTGCCTGCTGACTGTCTGTGCTGAGGGCCATCCCTCTGGCAGCCCCCTGCCCTCTGTGGAGAGCAGGACACCTGCTCCTGGCAGCCCCTTGGAGCAGGCTGTGCTCAGCACCCTCGGAGCAGCACCCTTGGAGCAGGCTGTGCTCAGCACCCTTGGAGCAGGCTGTGCTCAGCACCCTCGGAGCAGCACCCTTGGAGCAGGCTGTGCTCAGCACCCTTGGAGCAGGCTGTGCTCAGCACCCTCGGAGCAGCACCCTTGGAGCAGGCTGTGCTCAGCACCCTTGGGAGCAGGCTGTGCTCAGCATCCGTTGGGAGCAGGCTGTGCTCAGCATCCCTGGGAGCAGGCTATGCTCAGCACCCTTGGAGCAGCACCCTTGGG
>NW_005054399.1:2474224-2485838 GCF_000277835.1 Geospiza fortis
GGAGCAGGCTGTGCTCAGCACCCTTGGAGCAGGCTGTGCTCAGCACCCTTTGGTGCCACCCCATTCCCCTGCCCCACCACATCCAAAATCTACTTGGGGCGGGGACCCTCTCAGGCCAGTGCCCCAGGGAGGAGGTGAGTGCCCCTGTGGGGCTGGGGCTGCCCTGGCCCTGGGCACGCCTCACTCCCACTGCCTGCAGCACAAGGCTGGGTGCTGCCCAGCACTGCTGGCACCGGACCCTCACTGGCAGCCCTGCACACCTCCCACCTGACACATCCTGTGCATAAAATGCATGTTAAAGATTTGTCTTCACCTTCATTAATACCAGAATTTATTGCAGAAGAGAGGATTTCTTTATTTTATAAAACCCATAGATGGAACACAAGCAAATTGCTGGCTTTTACTAGCATATAAACTGGGAAAAACCTCTGAGATATGTCTACATTACACTAAACTGCATCCATAATTCATACCTAAAGGAGAAATTTTTAGCTCCCTCGGAGGTTTGTGAATCTATTATTGATGGGACCGTGTTGGGCAACAATAGGCTCCCTCACATTCACACGCCATTTACTGGCTGAGCAAGGCTGCGGTTCCTCCACCCAGAGGCACCAGCTCTCCGTTAGATTTTTGCAAGGATTTGGAAGGGATTTAGTTAAGAAGCTGAAGTGATGTGGACTGAGTGAATTGGGAGTGTTTCTACATAGATTCCCACTCCCGGGTTAATCAATAGATCAGGAATGTGGAAGATACTCTGAACAATCTGTTCCTACTCAGATCTCAGAGAGCAGCATTTGCTCAGCAAAACACTGTGGATACACATCTTCTGAACTGGAATGCTGGATCCTTTACTGGTGGTGACTGGAGCACCAGTAAAGTGGGCAGAACTGCCAAGCCTTTCACTGCACATAATAACAGTAGGCCTGGCAAGGGGTCACCACTGCATCACACTGGACGCAGGCCTTTTGGTCTTCTTCTTTAAAAATGTTTAGAGTTTTATTTAGCCAATCAAAGCTAAAACCCCAGCAGACACTGAACTGAGCCCCAGTGCATGGGGCAATGCAGGTCCCTGTGAACCATGGCAGTAGGCTGGGGGGACAGTGCCCCATCCAGATCCACAGCCAGGACTGAGCTGTGCTTGGGGTCACTGACATCCCTGCTCCAGTGGCCAGATGGAAGGGAATTTTGGGAGAGAGCAGAGGGAGTGACAGCAGTTCACAGCACCATCATAAATTAAGGAAATGTGCCTGGCACATGCAGGAATTTACAGAGCATGTAGAAGTTAGCTTAAATCTAAACTAAAGGCTGCTGTTAACAGAAGAATCCCATCCTTCCCGACCCATCGATACAGAGCTGAATTAGATCCAGGAACCACAATGAAAATCTCAGTGCTACAAATCTCACTGACAATATGTTTTGTTCCACAAATAGATGAAAAGCCAAGTAAAAACACACACAGCAACCCTTATCTGACAGATTTGCCTTTGATTAGCTTTTAATTGCTCATTAAGATTTGGGTGGTTTCTGCCTTTTCTGCGTGGCAGAGGAGCAGCATCCCTGCAGGGCTGTGACGACGCTGGCCAGAACTCCACTTCAGTGGACCCCATTCCTCCTGGGAGCAGCACGACTGCTGCTGGCAGTGCCTGCCCACTGAGCCTGCCTCGGGTGCTGCCCTCCCCGTTGGGTGCTGCTCTCTGGTTCTGTTCTCTGTACCTCCCCCTCCCCGCTGCATTTAGTGCTGGCTAGGGATAGTCAGTGAGGATAGAAACAAATTATTGCTGTAGGAGCTGCACAACAAAACCTTTCTTGAAGAAAAACATCAGTGATGGCTCAGAGCCAAGGTGGTTATTGCAGAATTTCCCTGGCATTACCCAGATCCAAGGGATTATGATGCGCCTCTGTTTGCTGGCTCAGGTGGAGCAGGATGCCCAGGGCTGGGAGCTGGCACGGCTCTGGCCCGGCAGGGCTGTCTGGCTGTGCTCTCACCCCTGCCCTGTGCTGCGGGCACTGGCTGGGTGCAGGATGTGCACACTGGCCATGCAGCAATGGCCATGCAGCCATGGGCCCCCTGTGCTGCCAGCAGTGCCCACCCTCGTGGCTGCACAAAGGGGGCTGCTTGTTTTCTCCTTGCTCCTGGACAAAGCATCTGCACCAGCAGAGACTGAGCATGTCAGGGGCCTTGTGTTTGTTTATGAGAGGTTTGTGTGAAATTTTAGGATTTACAAAGTAGTCATATCATTTAATCCTCTTTAATGAGGTTTGGGGATTTATGAGCAAGATATTTTCATTTGCAGCTGGCACAATTAACCTTGGTTAACCTATAAAGGAAGCTTCCAGATAAGTTTGACTTCTTTGGTTATTAAAGCTGGGTTTGCAGAGTGGCAGCAGGTGCAGAGCCCTGCTCGCTCTGCACAGAGGATCCAGCAGCACCGTGCACATTCAAAGCGGCCCCAGGGCATACGAGTTTGTGTACACTCCTTCTCTTACAGTTTATTTAGGGATTAAACCTTTGCTCTCCTGCCGAGCCCCTTGCTGCTGCTCACAGGGCCCCAGCTCCATGGCTCCCCACGACTCTGCAGCTCCCTGTGCCCCCCATGTCCCTCCTGCAGTCATGGGGCTGCTGCTCCCATTGGGGCCAGGAAGGGAGCTGGCTGGGAGTAAATCCATCTGGGAGCCCCAGCAGACAGCGCTGCTGGCTGGAAGTGCTTCCTGGAGGGAGCGGTGTGGGAAGGTGACACTGGAGGCCCCGGGGATCACCCAGAGCTCCTGAGTGCCCAGGAGTGCCTGTGTCCAGCCATGGAGCACCAGCTCCTCCAGCCCCAGCAATGCCCACACTGGCAGCAGCGGTTTGGGCATCACAGATGGTCTCTTGGCTGGCACACAGTGCTGTGGGAGGGCAGAGTGATGGCACAGCACGGGAGGGTGAGTCCCCAGCATAGGAAAGAACACTCGCGCAGTGTCCCCCGCCAGCAGTGACATCAGGGCAGCGCTGCCAGCCTTTTAAAGTTCCCATAATTCCACAATAAATCAGTATGATAATTTTTCTCTGCAATAAAGCCCCTATTCCCATCGTGAACTCTCATAACCGGCACCTCGATCTTTCTGTGCTCTTTGCTCTTTATTACCTTCCAATGACTTAAGCCCCTGAACTGAATAACTTCATCAAGGTGTCAACCTAAACAGATTTTTCCCTATAATGGCCCAACTCTCACAGGTTCTTAATGAAAAATATTGATTCCAAAGGATTAGTTGCAGATTTATGTGGTGGATGCTGATCCCTCTGTCACCTGATACCTTATCAGTGGATGAAAGAACTGATCCTCCCCACATGGTTTTAAAAAAGCAATCACAGACTGTGTCAAGCAGAGCTTATTCACAGAGAAATGCATATAATGCTGTGTCTGGATCAGATAGGACGCTTAACAGCGAGGTAATAGTGGGCTATGGGGCACGGCTGGCATGGCCAGGCCTGGCTGCAGCTCCCTGCCCGCTGTAGCGGGCACACCTGTGCTGGTTCCTGGGGCTTGTGGGCCTCCTTGGCCACAGGGGGCCAGGTCCCACAACAGCTGCCTCTGCCAGCCTCTGCCGGGTGGACCACTGGCTCTAAAGCCCACCACAAGTGTCGAGCAATGAGCTGGCAGGTTGTGTGACACACCAGGTGCCAGTGCCAAGGAGTGGGTTCTCTGCCACAGCCCCACGCTGTTCTGTGCTGTGCTGATGCCTGGAGGGTCCTGCTGGCTCCCTCGGGCTCCCAGCCCAGGAGCACCCACGGCTGGGACAGCTCCTGGAGACAGCTGGGGCTGAGGGCAGCGTCCCAGTGAAAGCAGCTTGCCCTGGACCCTCCCAGCGCCCGTGGGACCCACTGTGGCCACCCCAATGGCAGATGCCGGGGCAGGGACCGGCCCCTGCTTCCCCAGGGCCACAGTCAGGTCTGCAGGGTTTGGGGGATGTATGCTGGAGGAGACACTGGCAGTCATGGCTTTTACTGGCAGCCACACATCCGATTATTCATCTTTTTTCCCCCTCCCTCCAGAAACTTGCAGCTGAAATTAATTCATAAATTACAGCCCAGAGTGAGGCATTATAAATAACAGCAGAAGGGCTTTGATTATTTACATTTTTATGGAATCTGAACTGATCAAATACACAGAAGTCACCAGGCACATGGGAGAATTATAATGTGCTCAGACATGATTTAAGGCTGTGCAGGAGGGACCCTTCCAGAAGAAGTGATCAGGCAGGGCCGGTCACTCTGCATCATCTGAGTGATGTACAGACACCAGTAAATAAACCTCAGCCCTCTGGAACTTCAGGGAGAGAAGAGAAAGCCAGGATTTGCCTATGGCATCAGCCCTACAGACACCCCTGTGTCTCCCGGTCTCCCACTGTTTGTTGGGTGCAATAATGAATGTTTTGGCAATAGCCTTGCTCAAAATCTAATAAAATTATTCAGGATTCTGTGAGAAGCCTTGGAAATGGAGGCTGTCCAACAGCAGCCCCGCGTGGCTCTGGCAGCAGAGCTCTGCGTTTGGGCTTGATTTAAAACCTCATTCGTTTTTCATTAGCTCAGAATTGCTGCAGACGAAGGTTCATTTTTACTACGTGCGTGGAACACGAACGAAAATCGGGATTTTGTTTCTTCCATTTACCTCGTGTATGAAGTCATCCGGTTTTAGGATGAAAGGAGTTATTTACTTCCAATTACCTAAACATGACTGAGAGCAGGAAAATCCCTTCCTTGCTATCAAATGCCTTCCATATTACTCATCGCAGCAGGCTGCTCTCCCCTGCGGCAGCCGGAGCTCACCCTGTCAGGCCCTGCCTGCGCCCTGGCTCTGGGCACAGACACTCCCAGCCCCTGGCCGCCCCCTCCCCGCTGGGACCCTGTGGCAGGGCTCAGCACTGCCTGGGAAAGGCAGCAGTTCTACCCCAGAGGGATGTGATGCACCCGCTTCAGGGGGATGCAATCCACCTGTCCCAGAGGGGATGTGATCTGCCTGCCCCAGGGGCACGCGATCCATCAGTCCTGGGGGAATGTGACCCACCCTGGCGCAGCCAGTGCCCACCCAGAGCACCCACGCGGCAGCTCAGGGGTAACGGGGCCTGCAGTGCATCGAGCCCATTGCTCAGCTCCTGCAGTGAGGAATGGGTGCAGGGTCCTGCAGCCCTGCCAGCACCACCACCCACGGGAGAGGTGCACATGCCACCAGCCCCCAGGGACAGCAGCAGGCAGAGCTGCCCATGCCAAGTGGCAGAGCTGGCAGACCCCCCTGAAAAGGGGGTGGGGGCCCAATGCCCACCTGCCACCCCCACAACTGGCCAGCACCAGAGCACTGTTCCCATTGCATTCCCAGCCTTCTCCTCTCTCCTGCACCCCCTGCCCTCCCCAGAGCCTGGAGCCTCTTTGAGCTGGGCTGCTCCTCTCCCAGCTTTGTAATTTACACCACAAGAAAATCTGTTCTCATTTCCAATTACTTCACTATTCAGGGCATAATAAACTATTCCACTGATTAAAACGGCAATAATTAAAATCGAGGCTTTGTGTTGCTTCTGCCTTTTAAACACTTTACAAACTCTCCCTAAACTCCCTATTTCAAAGCTCCCATCATGTCCTGATTTCCTGGCTAATTTGTAGAGGCACTGTGAGTGCTGGGCAGGCAGGGGCAGCAGTCTCTTGGCCAGGCATTCCCACTCCTTGCCTCCTCCCAGTATATATTTATTTCTTTACATTTACATTATCATTCTGCAAGCTCTGGGTGTCTGTCTACACAATATGTGGGAAGGGGGGGTTAAGGATCCTGCTCACCTGCAATCCACCTGCTCTCAGACAGCCAAGCCTCCTGTTCCTCCCTCCCCATGGTCACAGCCCCGTCTCTCCCCTGCACGGTCTTCTCTTCCTCTCCTCACCTCTGGCTGAGCCCATCCCTGCCTGGCATGCACCTGGAGCTGCTCTTAATTCCTGATCTGCTGCAAATTGGTTGAGTTGTGACCACAGAAGGCTCCTTTCCAGCTACCTCCCTAAGGCTGTAATGCATCTTTATTCTGATTTCCCTTCCCAGTCTGGCATTGCTCACCTATTTCTCGCCAGAAAGTGGGGTGCACCCTGGGCTTGGACATGCTGTTGGCTTCTCATGGGAAGAGAGGAGTGGAAAGGCAGTATGTATTTTGTATGCAGGAATAAATGAGAATGGATTTTAATTCCTTCTAATTGAGTCTCCAGAACTCAGACAACTTCCCAATTAACACCAATTAACATAGTATACTTGACATCCCATAACATTCCATTAAATTTCCTAAAATAAGACATGTAAAGCTTCTCTCTTCACAGAGATGATGCCATCAAATGCTGCATCTCAAAGGTATTTAAATAAACCCTTGCACCAGCTGCAGTATTGAAGCCCTCTGTGGGGAGCTGCACCTGCCCAGCAGCAGGTTCTGCAGGTGCCACTGGTACCGAACTGGGCTGGTGGCTCAGCACATGGCCAAGGCTGCCAGCTGATCCCAGGCACAACGTGAGCTCCCTGTGTGCGAGGCCAGGCCCAGATAAACATCCCCTCCAGCTACTCATTTATTCTATGGCACGGCTTGAACACTTTCCGTCCTCATGCCATGAGCTGATTATGCAAGACCAACAAACAAGACACAGCTTTGGAAGTAAACATCTGGTTGGGAGTCAGCTGAATAACTCCTAAAAATTGGTATTTTTCTGCTTGTTGCCATCACGGATCACAGCCCTTATAATTTGCTACCCACAGCTCTCTGCTGGATGTGCATTTCTTGTCCCTAACCTGCATCTAAGACAGAATCCAGCTGTGCAAAACCATATTTCACTTTATTTAGTGTCATGGAAACCTTTGCCTAGACAACAGAGGCACAATGCCAGCTGGCGCAAGGAACTCAGCTGAGGAGGGAGTGAGGTGAGCCACTGCCCGTGGCCCCCATCGCCCCCAGAGCCTGCTGAGCCACACCATGATCCCCGCTCTGCCCCCGGCCACAGCACCATCCCAGCACCCAGGGCTGCTGCTGAGACCAGGGCGCCTCCAGCTGCAGGGACGCGTCCCCCCGGGCACTAAGCTGTCACGGGGGTGCTGCATCACTCCTGCTCCCAGGGCTTCCCCCGCATGCCCCAGCCTCCATCTCCCCCCGGCTCTGCCCTCTCCTCACCTCAGCATCTGTCTGGGAGGTTTGTGGGGTCCCAGCCCCCCGAGGTGGGTTCCATCAGTGAGCCTGCCAAAGCCCAGGGTACTGGGGAGGGGAAGACAAGCCTATAAATAACAGGTAAGGGAAGGAGCCAAGAGTTCTGGGAAAGGCCTGGTGACGCATCCATAACAAATAAATCATCAAAACCTGATGAACTAATACACAGCCTCCCCCCACTGCTGACCTCCAGCTCTCAACTGCGGCAAAGTGCCAGGAGACCAAAATAGCAAAACAACACCAATTAAATATTAAAACTCAGAAATGTAACACAGAGCAGGAGAGTGGAGGGGGCCTGTGCCAGCTCCAAAGGCCCTGTGAGATCAGGTTCCCACCTTCTGCAAGCAAAAAGGACAATTTGTATTGGAGACTAGACTTTCCAAGCTCATTTCTACAGAAAACATGGAATGCTGATGACACCATTAGGAGTGTGATGGAAGCCCATCCACCGCTGGGACTTCTGGCACACTTATCCCTGACATTTGGCTGCTTTGCAGTTACTCTGTGCCTGAATTTCCTCCTTGCTGGGCTCTGCCTGCCTGACACTGCTCTGGAGCCTTGGCAGGAGCATTCCTGGGGGTCTGGAGCTGTGACTGTGGCCAGGGCCTGTCCCCTCCTGTCCAGCCCACACAGAGGCCAGGGATATCAGGAAAGCCAGACAGGGCAAAGAGAGGTTCTCCATGCTAAAAGGTGGGCAAGTGCAATGCAAACCACAGGCAGATCAGTTTTGCGCAGCCTTTGAAGTGTTATCACACCTCAGGAATAGGCATAAAGGTCAAAATCATTAGTGTTTGAGTTCTGAATTAAATCCCCTGCAATTAGCCCCGAGAAGCCAACTGGAGATGCTGTTGAGATAACAGAGCAGGTATCTCTGTAATTGATAATTACGAGGTGTAAAGACGTGTGCTTGCTTTGAAAAACATAATTGTTTCTCATCTGAAAAGATTACTTTATTGTAATGGTCTGCAATTATTTTTATTTTAGAAGACTGGTGCCAACATCTGCAGCCTCAAAACAGCCCATTTCACAGAAAATTGCTGCAATTTGCCAGTTTCCCCCATATAAGATGATGTTGCTGTTCACAGGGACAGAATTAGGGCTGTTCTCTAAGCCACACAAGGAATTCTACAATTCTGTGAAATCACACACTTCAAGCACCTCTCGGGGCATTTTTATCTTGTTCCAGTTCTGCACAAGCGCCAAGCATGCCCAAGGTATTTGCTGCTGCTGCATTGCTGATGCCAGCAGAGAACCAGGGGGGCAGGAGGGAGCAGGGTGGTGCCCGGGGAGGGGGCAGAGGCAGTGCCAGGTCCTGCCCTGTGTGCTGGGCTCAGCTGCCCCTCGAGCCTCCCTCGAGAGGCAGCCCTGGCTGCCAGCTGCCCAAAGGCATCCCAGAGGGCTGCTCTAGAGCCTGACCCACCTCGAGTAGCTGAGGGGGAGAGACAAACCCTGAGGGGTCAAAGTGGAGAACCCCTGTGTACTTCAAAGCAGAAGGTGTTCCTTCCTAAGTGACCTCCCAAATGACTCCTGCTCCTCTGCACACCCTGGCCAGGAGGGAGCGTGGCCCCACTCAGCAAGAAGCTGTGGGGTGCAGCACCACATGGCAAAGCCCAAAAGGTCCCTTCATCAGGGCTGAACAGGTGACTTCTGTTATCCCTGCTTCACACTGTGTCTGCCAGAGACCACGGGTCTCTGACACTGACCCTTCACCAGCAGTGTCCTGGAGTTATGGCCTTGAACAGCCAATGCACATGGGCCAGGTCATGGGAGCAGCCTGATCAGGAGTGAGCTGCACCCACCTCAGCCCTGCATTTCCCACAGCCTGGAGCTTCCCCCCTCCATGCGGGCAGAGCACGGGTGATGAACGCTGTCCTTGCACCGGGGTCTGCAGACCTGCCCTGCGAGCAGGAATAGAGCAGGAGCAGGGAGGGCTTACATCAGCATGAGGGTGGTACCAAGACCCGTGGGGCAGGAGCTCCAGCTGGCAGTGGTGCAGGGACAGCCCCACACAGGCCCCTGGGCAGATCCCTGGAGAGCAGCTGAAATCCTGTTAAACGAGAAAATGGCAATTTGCCCAAAGTGGACACGCTTCATCAGTGGTAAGAGGAGCTGAGTATAATTTCATAACCTTTCACGCTGCCTGATGACAGCACACACATCTGTGTTCATTACTGCAGGACCACCAGGCACTCGTGCTGCCCTCAGAGTGGGGCAAAATGGGGCAAAGGGGCTTGTGGCCAGTCCCTGCTGGCCCCCTGAGCACCCGTGGCCACTGGGCTGTGCTGCCAGCTGGGAGAGGCTGATCACAGGCTGGGGGCTGCCCCAGGTCCTGGCCGGGCAGAGGGACTCCTCTCCACCCAGGTGCCACCCACACGGCTGCCCCTGACAGCAGGGCACAGGAGGGCAGCTGTGGGGGCAGGCTCACGTGCCATGCACGCCACAGCAGCCCGTGGGGCTCCCAGAAATGCCAGTGCACAGACAGGCTTTGCCAGAGGTGCCATCGTGTGCAGAGCTGCCCTTCTGTTTGCAATGCACAGCAGTCAGGTTTGATTTAAATATTTGCTCTGCTTATGCCAAATAGTTGTTCAAAATCTTCAGGGACATTAATATTTATGCATGAGTTTTGAATAAATCTGTTATGATCAAAAGGTCTTGCATAATTGTGGCTCATTGCTGCTGCCCAGGACCCTTCAGAGCCCACACAAAGTGGCAGGATGGAGCGGTGCCACCACCAGCCCAAGTGCTGACCTTTATGAGAGTATGTGCAGGGCCGCCCTCATCTCCTGCTGTCTGTCCTGCTGTTCTCCTGCATCTATGGAAGCTGTGTCACTGCACCAGTGCTCCCGGGTTCTCCCTGCCCGTGCCCTACACACAGCCCAGCTGGTCTGTTCCACCCTGTCCCTGCCCTGTGGGGTGCCACAGCGCCCACAGGCTGATGGGTGACACCACGGGGTGACACAACCCTCAGCAGCAGCTCTCCGACTGGCCAGCCCCAGCATTTGGCAGCTGCTGCCCTACACCCTTCAGAAGGGAGCCCATCGCCCATCCCTTGGCTGGCAGCAGGTCCCGTGTGCCAGGCACTGCCAGAGCTGCTGTACAGCTGGCCCTGGCACCCTGTGCCACCATCCCCTCCTCCGTGTGGAACCTGGCACCCAGGGTCTGCTCGGGGCCTGCCAAGGCACCCTGGCGGGGTGCAGGGGTCCCTCCAGCTCACGGCAGCACCGACATCACCCGGGCTCCTCGCCCGGTGCAGCCCTGGCTCTGCGCTCTTTAGTCCAGGGAGGCTGTGATTAAAGCGTGATTCATGCCTGGCACAGAGGGTCCTTGCAGCAATCCATCTGCCAGACAAGTTCCCCTGAGCAGAGGAATCAGAAGGTAAATCAGCAGCTGGCAGTGGGCCCGGCCAGACAGTGTCACCTGGGGGCTGCCCTGCCGTGATGGAGGGCTGGGATTGCCATGGCAGGGGGCTGCTGTGGCTGCCAGGGATTTATCACCCCCGTGCTGCCAACACGAACTCAGTGTGGGGAACAGTGCCACTGCAATTATTCCGCAAATATAATTAGGTACAAATGTAGTGAATAATACTAAAATATATTTATTTCCCACTATTCTCCCAACTCTTGCAGCCCATTAAAATATGTTATTATGATAATTTGTCATGAAAATGACAACATTTATTAATGCATTAAACTAAATTCCTAGTAAATTAGTAATTGGCTAAACAATGCCACTGAGATCACTGTGCTGGGGCCTTTAGCAAAAGAGAGAACTGCAGGAGGAAAACCACTTGTTTCTGTAGTTTCACCCACTCTCCCCAGTGGCAGCTTGGGGCTAAGCCATGGGAGAGCATGGCCAGCGCGGCCAGTGCCACCTGGTCCCTGCAGGGAGGCAAGCCTGCTCCCAGGCACCTGCCAGGGCTCAGGGTCAGGGCCTGGGATGGACGGGAGCCCCAGCACGCAGCTCCGGGACAGGGTGGGAGCCCTCTACAGCTCCTGGCAGGAGGCTGTAGCAACCTCTGGCGGGTCAGGCTCTGCTCCCAGGGAACCAGGGGCACGATGATGGAAACGGCTCTAGCTGTGCCACGGGAGGCTCTGGCAGGACATCAGGGAGAACTTCATGGAAAGGGTGTCAGGCACTGAAGGGGCCGCCCAGGGAGGGGATGGAGTTTCCATCCCTGGAGGTGTCCAGGAAATGCCTGGATGTGGAACTCAGTGCCCTGGTTTGGTGGACAGAGTGATGGTCAGCCAAGGGTTGGACTCAATAGTCTTGGAGGTCTTTTCCAAACTATATGGTTCTGGGATTCTGGGACTCGGATCGCACTGGGGTGACTGGGTCTAAACCTCCAGGGATGTGTTTTAAGATTCCTCCTGGCTGTGTAGCAGCTCTGGGGAAGCTGAATCCAGAGTCAGCTGCAGTG
>NW_005054399.1:2486172-2486597 GCF_000277835.1 Geospiza fortis
GGGGAGGGCCGCGGGGCGGTTGCGGTGGTCACGGGCCGGAGCCCCTGGCGTGGGCGGTGCCGTTCCGCGGTGTCTCAGCAGAGGGCGCTCTCTGCCCGGGCTGAGCCGCTCCTGCCTCAGGGAGCGGCCCTGACCCGCCCTGGAAGGAATTTCCCAAAATATCCCATCTAAACCCCAGTCCGGCAAAACCTCCGCCTGCTGTTTCTGATCCTATTGCTGTTACTTGTGATAAGAGACTGACGGTCCTGAACGTGCAAACACGTGCTAGCACCAGCTGAGGCCAGGTGTGTCCAGGTGCTGCTGCCTTGTGCCCCCATCTGCCGCACAGGCCGTGGCAGTGTCACAGCCTCTCCCCAGCGGCCAGGAGCTGCCTGTCCCCGAGGAGAGCGACATGCTGCATGGCCCCATACGAGCAGAAACTACCC
>NW_005054399.1:2486617-2488110 GCF_000277835.1 Geospiza fortis
GGAGCCTTGCCCGCGGCTGGCGGTGCTGCCGGCGTGATTGCGCACGGTGCAGTCCAGCTGCCTGTCACGCTGCCTGGTCCATGGGCACAAAGTACTCTTGTGCAGCAAGGCTGGGGTGCAACAGCTTCTTTTACCTCTTCTGCCCGAAAGAACATAAAGAAAGGCAACTCTCTGTTCTGGGCTCTTTAATTTTGTGTGGCACTTTACTGCCAAGGGAAGGTGCTGTAGAAGCCCCAGGCAGGGTGGCAGCAGTGCCAAACAATGGGCGGGAGCTGCTGTGCAGCTGAGCCCAGCTCAGCTGGGTTTCAGTTCACACCATGGCTGTTCTGAGCAGCAGCAGGAGCACTGCAGCTGGATCTGCTTGCTCAGGAGGCTTTGCCTGGGCAGTGCTTCTGTCCGAGGGCCCGACTGCCTCCAGGGCTGACTGAACTTTCTGTCTGCTGGGGCTGTGGGAGGCTCCTGTCCTGTCTGGTGCTCAAGGGGGAGAAGAAAAGGCTGGTCCTGGGCCAGAGGCAGCTCCCCCTCTCCAGTCAACCCCTGTTGGCTGCTAGGGAGCAGCTGCCTGTGTTTAGGATCAGGCACTTGCCTGCTTGATTCCCGAGCAGCAGGCAACACTGCACCTGCTGTGAGAGTTCAAGTAAGTTGTGTTTGTTTCTGCATTTTTTCCAGCTGAGAAATTCAGTCTGTGAACTTTTTACCCTGTTTTCCTGAGGCAGGAGAGGGCACTGTGGGTGAGGTGGGTGGCAGTAAGCAGCTGTGTTTGCTGCCAGCTCATGAAGAGCTTTCCCAGCTGAATTACCCTGCAAACTCCAGTGGTGTGCAGGCAGCCCACATCTGTCACACACAGGTCAGCGGTGCAGTGATTCTGGGGATCCACTCTGCTCTTAATGGTGCTGAAGGCTCCTCAGACTTGTATCAGACTGCACAGTCACCCTGCGAATGGCACTGGAAGGAACTTGGGGGCTTGGAAGAGGAGGATTTGCTGCATTCCCTGTGGGAGAGCCAGGCTGCCTCTGTGTGGAAGATCCTTGTGTGGGCACAGACAAGGCCAGACCAGGACCAGGAGGAGGAGATGTGTCCATCCAGCCCTCCCCAGTGCCTGGTTTTGTTCAGGTGTCTGGAGAAGGCAGAAGGGGAGCGGGTGCCAAGGGGCCTGCTCTGCAGGTTGGAGCACCTGCACGAGCCTGTGGGGAGCCAGGGCTGTGCTTTGACCCAGAGAGCTGCAGCCCCCAGCACGGCAGGGAGCAGGGCAGGGGAAGCAGAACTCACCTGCCCTCCTCGCTGGCAATGGGACTCTGAAAGCAGCGCCTGCCACTTCATTCCACCCTGTTAAGCACCTGTAACCGTGACCGACAGCATGGCCCCAGGCAGCTGCTGCTCTCTGCAGTTCCCCTGTATTTTTGCTGTGCTGGCAGCACAGAGCCAAGCAAAGGACGAGTGGCTGCGCAGAGACACTCAGGTTCCTGAGGTGATGTTGAGGAAACTGCAGCAAG
>NW_005054399.1:2488169-2491373 GCF_000277835.1 Geospiza fortis
GCACAGCTTTCTGAGCACCTAATGAAAGCTGGCACTAGGCTTGGGCACCTGGCCCTGCTGATGGGCTCTTGCCCACTTTGTGCCCTACTTGCCAAGCTGACCTTCTGGCCTGGTGCCTTCCCAACACCAGTCACCAGATGCCTCTCCATGGATGCACTGCTCCTCTCTGTAACAGCCAGGACCATGCTGTGCCCAGGTACGCTGTGAAGCCAGCTCCTTCTGCCACAGTGCACCCGTGCTGTCCCCTGCCTGGGGAACAAGGACCTTGGAAACATTCCCATCCATCCCCAAACTGCCTGAGCAAGTCCTGGTGGCATCAGCTGCCATAGAGGGGAGCCACTGGAATGGCAGTGGATCCCTGGGACACAGAGCTGCACTTGTGCTTTTAAGCATGCCGGATGTGGGTAGAGCTACCACGGACACCTGATTAAATGGGGATGGATGTCTGGTGTCTTGTGAACAGTCATTAAATGGACAGACTGTAAAGGATGTGCTGTCCTGATTGTCTTGGGGACTTTTCCATCTCAGTGAAGACAGACAGAGCAGCACCTGCTAACTCTTTGCATGCCAAGACTTGTGGGACAAGAGGAAACAGATGGTGCTTTGTATTCACACAAGATGAGAGCAGAGAAGTCTGTTCTGGCACTTCAAGTGTGAGCTAGGCAAAGAGCAGAATTCTCTATCTTCAGATAAAATCTTCCTCTGAATATGCTCATGTTCTGGCAAAAAACTTTAAAAAAATCAAACCTTGGCTGTCCTCCCTGCTTCACCAGCCCTTGCCCCCATGGAACAGAGCTGCAACTGGGAAGAAAGAGCATTTGATGTTGTGGAGTAGTTAAATGTTTTGCAGCCCAATCCAAGCACCCCCTGGGCCTCCCAGGGGTATCCCCACCCCAGCAGAGCCTGCAGGGTAGGAGTGTGCCCAGTGCTCACTCAGCCCCTGCTCACCCCGAGCTGAACGTGCTGGCTGCACATCCCAAGGGGCTGTTTCCCAGCAGCGTGGGGATGGAGGTGACCAGGCCAGTGCTGTGTGCCACGGGTTGCCAGCAGGTGCCAGGGCAGAAGTGACTCCCTGGCCATGCAGGGCTCAGGGGCTTCTGCAGTGTCAAAGGGACCTTTGGAGCATGTGGCTGTTTTATTTGCTCAGGAGTAACCTGGAGCCCCAGGATGAGATCAGGAACCTGTGAGAATTTTCAAATCCTCCCTTTGCAATAAATCAACATCTCATTGCATGTGTTACTTATCAGCTTAATGCCATCCTTATCCAAAAAGACTAATCCAATTCCTCTAGAGAGATGCGTCTGATTAGATTAATTAATCTGTTTGCACTGGAGATTTTCCTAATGCTCGAGCATCCTTGGGGCAAACTCCTCTCTGAACCCTGAGTATTCTGTCTTGGTTGGGGAAGAAAGGGGAGAAGGGCAAAGGCATTGTCAAGGTGGAAAAAAGGCCCTGATGCTGTGACTGCTTCAGTCAGATCAGAATGGGGAAGGGGTTTTGGAAAGCTGGGTGCTCCGCAGGGAGCTGTGAGCCCTGCAGCTGGGTGCCAGCTCTGTGCTCCACATTCCCAAGCACCACGCTGAACACCAGCAGCACCAGCCTCCTTCCACTGTGGCACATCTGACCAGGCAGCTTGGCAGGGGCTGCTTCTGGTGTTTTTCTGGTGTCCTCACTGTTTATACATATTTTGAATAAAAAGTTTTCCATATCAAGCTAATCGAACTGTCAGCAGAGCTCTCTGTGGACAAAACCAGAATGGAATCAAAATTACGATTTTCTAATTGCCAGTTGGTGTGGGCACACATATTTGTAGCCATTATCTTCTTATAGCCGTTATTGTAGCTGCCAAGATAAAAGCTTTGGAAAATTAGTCAGTTTTGCTCAGGAATTTGCTTAATTGCACCGAGAGTATTTTGTTGGTCAGAAGTGTGCAGGTGAAGAGCTGGGGGGTGGGAAGGGCAGCAGGGCCCCCTCCTAGGCAGAGCTGGGGCTGGCAGCTGTGCTCTGGAGCCCTGCTGTGGCAGGAGGGTCAGGGCTGGGGCCACAGCACTGAGCACCATCCCCACCACTATTCCCACTCTCTGGCAAGGTCTAAAAGATATCATTAACATTTGTATTCAGATGTGCTCTCCCTGCCCCTTCTCGCATACAGCAAAAGAGGTGATTTAAAATTTATCAGCAAGTGTCAAGATAACCTGTGCAATTCAGCATCAAAGTGTAAAGACCAGTGCGAGATGACAGCTGCAGCATCCATGGAGTCACATGTTTTATCCTAGTAAGTACATGAAAATTGCAATGTGCTTTTCTGCTATTCAGGCTGAAGGGCTCCTTTAGCACCGACCAGCTCCTGATATCAAAGTGAATGATTTCTTTCATTATTCCTGGTTATGAAGCCTATTTTCTTGTTATTTGTCATTTGTGAAGCAATTTGGTTTAAAGATGGCTCGAAGCTTTTGTATTGAGCAATCAGGGAGAAAGAAGGGAAGGAATAACTAAGGGGAAGATTGGGATTCTTCATCTCATCCTGCATAACGAAACAGGAGCTGTCACATGTGGAGCGAGACCCATTCCTAGCAGCTGGATTGTGTGAGCTCTGTGAGGGTCAGGTGATTTCCAGGCTGGTGGGGGTGCAGGAGAGGGGGTCAGCTCAATGATTTCAGCTACTCGAGAACTAACAGCTCCTCTGGGACATGCTGGGAATTTAAGTGACTTTGGAGCCAGCAACTTTCTGCAACTCACAAATTTGGGCTTAAGAGCCAATCAATTGTGCACTTGTTTTTGTACCACCAGAAATGGAGTATGGATCTGCTGGAGGAATTTTAGAGGGACTTTTTATCCTCCCGTCTGCAGCTGGGCTGCTATTCCTCATGCTGAAAAGCCAGCCATAAGAGTGTCCTGAAAACCAGCCCTGTGCTGCTGCAGGGCTTATATATCGCTCGCTGAGGAGCAATACCGTGGCAGCAGCTAGGAGGGAAACAAGGGGCAGAATCAATTCTCCAGCAAGTGTTGTTTGATTTTGTCATAAACCCCTAATATTCCATATTTAAAAATGTAGCTACTCAGCCTGGCGATGAAAAGCTGTGTCATTGAAATGCCACGGAGGGCAGCTGCAGGTGCTGAGAGCCTGCCGATTCCCGCTGCAGGAGATGGGCTGAGCCAGCGCAGCGCAGCCCCTCGCACCTGACCCACGGCCCGTCCGGCGCC
>NW_005054399.1:2491470-2493816 GCF_000277835.1 Geospiza fortis
GTGTCCTCAGCGCCACGGGCTTGTCCCTGGCCGTGGGAGATGCTGCTTGCCACCAAGAGCTGCTGGTGCTTTGCGCTCCAGATGAGCAGCTTTGCTCCAAGTGCAGAGGTAGGAATACCAGTGCTTTCCACAGGATATTTTTACTGGCTGCTCATGGAGAAGTGGCGCTGCAAATCTAAAATAGCTAGTGATGTAAAAGCAAATATAGGGAATGTGCCTGCAGAGGCCCCTCCCGGAGGAGACAGATTCCATCTGCTCCGGTACCAAGCACATTTCAAAGGAGTTCTAGTCCGGTTTCAGGAATTTGGTTCTCTCTCTGCACTCTGTATTTTAAGACTGAAGTGAAACAGGGTGATGTGAGCAGGTTTTAGCATGCGCACAGCATCTCCCCCCTCTTGGAGCCTATCACAGGGCAGCCCAGAGCAGCCCCAGCTATGTCTGCAGTGGGTCCCTCTGGGTGGTCAGGGACCTTCTTGGGGCTTCCTGCCTTTGGGACTCTTAAGTAAGACTTACATGTTCCTAATTCAATGAAGATTTATGTTTTTCAACGATTTAAAAAAATAAAGTACTTCTTTTCCCCACTGAACACCTGTGCCTGGAATGCTGTTCCCAGCCAGAACAGCTCCATGGTTTCCCTTGTGGTGGAGCCAGGCTCCTGAGACAGCCCAGGCTGTCAGCCCTTGGTGCTGTCTCTGTGCAGGAGGGCACGTGGAGGAGCTGGGAGGGCCCAGAGCAGCTGGGGTAGGGGCTGGGGCCAGCACCCACCTGTCCCCTCTTGGCCTACACCAAGGCACAGCTTGAGGGGTCCTTCTACTCCCTGTCCTTTGTCTCCCCACCTTGCTATCCCACCTCCCTGCTCTGTAATATCTCTCCTGGTCCCTACATGAAACGTCTGCTGAGAGGAACATGAATACAATGATCCCCTTATCAAGCTTGCCTTTCTCCCAGGAAACCTGCAATTAGCTCTGTGGTGATTAGAAGACCCTGCTAATGAAGGGAGCTGGTGAAGGTGGGCTGGGGAACAGCAGGTAATAGTCATGTTGGAGCAATGAAAATTAATTGTAAAGGGAGCAAAAATGTAAAAACGTGTGGTAAGTGTAATGCATCATCAAAGCAGAGTGCCAGCTCCTGTGCTGCCCTCCAGCCTTGCTGTGCATGCTAGCCCCCTCAGGTTGTCAGGACAGTGCTGGGCATTGAGCATCCCAGACAAGGGAGGATGTCACACCCAGCTCTGTTGCCTGGTGGCTCCGGGCACAGCAGCCCGGTCTCAGCTCAGTGTCCCCACCTGGCTGCTCCATCGCTGGCCATTGGATGGGGTCACCTCCGACTGGGCAGAGCAGCCTCTGCCACCCAGGGCCACAGCCAGCACCGTGGGGACCAGGACCCTCCCCTGCCTGGGGCTGACAGAGCGACACCCAGGCTCTGCAGCTTCTCCTGCAAGACGCACACATGTAGTGGCTCTGTTCAAGTCTGCATTCCTAAAATTGCAACACTCTGGGGGCAGAAAGAAAGCCTCTTCTATGACTGAAAATTAAAGATACTGTGTCCTGATCATTGTAAAATTGACTTCTAAAATAAGATACTTAATTAAATGTATCCATTCTTCTGATACTACTCAAAAGATTTAAGTCCAGAAATGATGCAGAGATACTGAGGAATAATGTATTCATGGGGATGGTTATCTGCCTCATAAAGGCATTATGAAAGTAGCAAAAGTAATTGCATTATATTTATGTCGATTCTCTTATTTAACTTGGCTGCAAATGAAGTATTCTGTATTGAACTGCAACCCATTTTAATTTACAAAACCAGCCCTGCTTTGCTCAGTAGTATTGCAACTAATGAAAAATGACTCAAAGGAGTAGATCTTTTCCATATGAATGGTCATATAGACCTCAAGCAGGCACTCGATGGATGGAGCAGCAGCTGGGGCTGAGGGGCTGTGGGCTGATGGGGGAGAATGAGCTTTAGTTTGCTCTGAAACTTGCAGGAGTGGAGGGCTCATCTCCTGGGAGATGCAGCTGCAGGAGCTCCTCATCTCCTCTGGGGCCTTTTGGGAACGCTGCCTTCAGCCTTGTCCCTGTGAGCAGGTCCTGCTGCAGCCGTCTCTGCTCCCTTGGGCTGGGATGTTCCTGAGCTGAGGTGGTGTCTGTGTTGGACACATTAGGGAGGAGCAGGGCTCTGTGGTGCTGCCCATCAGGTGACAGTGACGCCTCAGCTGCAGCAGAGCTGCCGGAGTGGCAGGACGTGCCCTTCGCCGCAGGCAGAGAGGCAGTGCTGGCAGCACCCTCCTGTCCCCCTGTCACTGCTGTGCACTTTTCCAGCCTGATGTTTCTGCACGCAAAG
>NW_005054399.1:2493900-2501055 GCF_000277835.1 Geospiza fortis
ATTCCTGAGTGTGCTCAAACATGGTAATTTATTATTATTTATTTACAAGTGACAGGATGTCTTCTGACCTTTCTGTCCTGCTGGGCTGACTCTGAAGCTTTGGCTCTAACAGTGTCTTATACATCTAAAGAATGCCAAAAGCGATGCTGTCCTGGCCTGAATCCTGGCAGCATGAGGCTGCTGTGGCCACGGGAGGCTGTGTTTGCTCCGGCTGAGAGGAGAAGTCAGAGGCAGCAGTGCTGGCATGGTGGGCTCAGCATCTGGCTCTGTACCGATGGGCAGGGAGGGCTCCAGGCCAGGCAGCCTCCCTGACGGCCAGCTCCTCCTCTCTGCCATGCTCCAAAGTGCTTTATCTCCCTCTGCATCCTCCAAACCCAGCCTCAGCCACCTCCATCAGCAGGTCCCTGCATGTCCCATCAATCTCCCAGCTCGACACTTTGCATAACATCTGAGGGAAAGCGGAGGCCCTGCTGCTCTGGGGCCTCTCCTGCACTCTCTGCTCCATCTCCAGCTGTCAATGCCTTAGTGCTGCAGCCATCAGCCCAGTTCTCCTCACTGGAGCCGGGAGTGCAAGTCCCTGTCAGTTCTCCGCAGCCATTGTGCCCTCTCCTCCTCCTCCTGCCTCTGCTGCTCTGCAGATTCTGGACATCTTGAACATGCACTGCCCTGCTCTGAATTTTGGCTGAGCAAAACCCTCCCTGTGTTGTGGGCAGGGCTGGGAGCCCAGAGCAGAGCTGGGGCTGGAGGACACGTGATGGGTATAAAGGCTTCTGCCCTTCCAGGTTTGTCAGAGAAGGTTGTGTTTGCATAGTGCTGTGAGAGGCATCACTGCTCATCCTCCAGGTCTGTGATATTGTGGGGTGGGCACTGCTGGCTGAGCTCCTTGAGCCCTGCCCACGGGCGCCCTGCACAGCCCTGACCTGCTGCCTGCAGCTGGCTGCTGGCAAAGGCACTGTGGCCCCCGGCTCCGTGTCCCTCAGCCTCCCTCCGTCATGGATGCAGGAGCGTGGGTGCTTATGAAGCACATCTGAAGGCCACCGCTGGCGGGCAGACGTGGCAATACAGAGATTTTCATTGTCAGTGACAATATTAATGTTGCGTGATTTACAGTCTCTGGCGCGCTTGCTCTGCTGGCAGCACAGCAGCTGCTTCGGGCCCATTTGGGTGGTTTAGATCTGTCCTTGAGGGTGTAATAGAGTTATTGAGAGGGCGCAAACATTGATTGATTTGTATTGACTTGCTTGGCAGACAGCCTCATGTGGTTGTGTGGGAGCAAAGTTTGGGACAGGAAACCATCAGCTAAGGGACAGGGACTCACTGGGTACTTACTGGGCACCCCAGAGCCAGCCCCACTGACCTGTCCTGGAAGTGCAGCTGCAATGTGCTGGGCCACATCCCTGCCACTGGCATTTGGTTCCTAGCTCTGAGCAGCAGCAGTGTGGCCCTGTCCTGGTGGCACTAGCAGCTGCTCGTGGCCAGGTCTGTGTGTGGGCCCTGCCTGGTGCCACTGGTGCTCAGTGATCCCCAAGGCAGGTGCGTGTGCCTACGGCAGCTAACCCACACCAGATGGTGGCCTGCTCTCTTCATTCCAGCCATCCAAGGCAATCACAGAGCTGCTGCCAGTGTGTGGGCTAAAGGGGCAGTGCTGGAGGGAAAGTTGTGAACATATTTCTTGCCAGAATGATTGATGGCAGGACTAATGCCCTGCACATCTCTGCTCCCACCACACAGCAGGGTGAGATGGACGCAGAACTGGGATCACTGTCAGCAGGGCCAGAGGGCAGCAGCTGTGGGAGCAGCCAGCCCAGCTGCCACAGCTGCAGCCAGCGAGGGAAATGCCTCCTTAACTGGCAGCTAGGGGCACAGGGTAGTGCTCCAGCAGCCCATCACCACCTCCTTCCCAGCAAGGGCCAGTCAAGAGCCTGTGAGAGAGGGCGAGGGGCTGAGTGGGTTTAGGGGACCCTGCCCACCACACCTGGCTGCACAGGGCCATCCCCATCTGCAGCTCTGCCTTGCCCTGTCCACAGCAGGAGGGGACCAGCCTCATGCCAACACCTGCCAACACCCCCAGCCTGCTCGGATGGGGACAGCCCCCTGAGGGCATGGGAAGCTCCTGGGCTGGTGGGTGGGCTGCCCCTGCTCCTCTGGTGCTCCAGGCATGTGCTGGGCCAGTTCCCACTGAGACACACCCCAAGACATAATTGAATTCACACTTGGGTTTTACTCATTATCCTGTCAAGATATTGGCATTTCAAATGATTCACACTTGCTTCAGTTATAAGAATTGGGGTGTTTAGACAGTTCTACCCACCCTGGCTTCTGTCCTTCCCCTGCCTGGTGTTCCTGGCTGCCTGGGGTGTAACCCACCCCTGCTGCAGTCCCCTGACTGGAGGAGGGTCTCGCCTGGGATTCTACTCTTTCTCTTGCCCCCCTCACCTGCCTGGGCATACTGTGCGTGGCCCCTCATGGGTGTGGTGCAGGGTGGTGCTGAGGATCTGACTGGTGCAAGCACTCCCCTTCCATCCAGAAATGAGCAGCATTCACTAAAGGCAGCATCCGTCCTGGAAGTGCCCTGCAGACTTGCTAGGAAATTAATAGCTCTGTTTCCTCCTTCTGTGGTGCAGAATTGTAATTCTTCTGGCACAGCGAAGAGCTCTGCCCAGTGGTGCAGGAGGGACGGATCGGAGCAGGCTCTGCAAAAGGACATTTAGAACTGATCTCTGGAAAACGTTTATCACGGGAGGACAAGCAGGGATAATGAACAGCTCCCTGGGCACATACGGGACAGGCAGGAGATGAAAGCTGTGGACAGTCCCTGCACAGTACCTGGAGGTGCTGCTGGAGCCCACGGACAGCTCTCGTGACCCCCTGGGATGGAGAGGAGTGTTGGAGGGGGGAAGGCGTCTCCATGCAGGAGTTCCCTCATTCTCCTTTAGCCACCTCTCATCAACCTCCCAAATCCTCCCCACAGATCCCACGCCTCTGGGGCCTTCTGAGGGCACACGATCCCACTTTGGTCTGTGATTATTTTATCCAAATCACCAGGTGGATACTGGAGCAGCTTATAAGTATCCAGGAGCAACTTTGGAATGTTTAAATGAAGAAATTTACAAAAAAAAAAAAAAAAAGGCAAGTTAAGAAACAGTTACAGCATTTGCTGCTTCCTTGATCTTTTAATTATATTCCTTGAAAAGAGCCTAAACATCTCCTGTCTGAATATTGCAGCTTGTGGCCTGGGCACTCATTGGTCCCTGTTCCACAGCCTCTCCCTTTCTGTAGGAGCCCAACTTTGGGTCAGATCAGCCCCGAGCCAGGAATCTCCCTCCAGTCCCCACAAAATCCCTGCAGTGGGGCCCAACCAGCCCCAGCAGCTTCTATGCCCAGGGCCAGGGGCTTTGGTGAGCTGCCAACGCACACAGGGACGTGCCCCGGACATGCAGGAACACAGGCTCTGAGGCAGTTTAGTGCCCAGCTCATTCTTGGGTTTTATTCCTTCTTGCCCATGTTGCCCCTCCCTTTCTGTGCTCTGAAAATATAAACCCACAACACTACACTGGGCTCTGAAAGTCATCAGTCAAAGGCGTGTAAAATATGTATTTGTAACAGGAACACAAATTCATCATCTTTGTAACAAGTAAATACTTTCTATTTTGAGTTCCATGACAAAGTGTACATCAAGACATATTACATAAAATGGACAAGTTAAATTCAATTGGGCCTGAGTTAACATCAGCATTAGAAACTTGACTTCTGCATTTCCAAGATTTTGAAATTTCCAGTCCATAATTTCACTGGTGAGGTCATGTTGAAGAGATGGCTGGTCTCTCTCCTCTGGCAAGTCGAGGAGCAGAGGTTTATGCAGCATGTCCTGCTTCTCTGGGAATGACAGAGACAGCTTTATGTAATCATAAAGGAACCCATTCACCTGGAGATTGTTAGCTCAGACCCCTTAGTGAACGTGTGCTCGTTGAAATACATCTCAGCCCTTGAACAGAAAAGGTAGAAATTCCTCTGCTGTTCATCTCCAATGTTTATATAACAAACTGCTGAGCTCCAAGCACTGATCTCAAACAAATACTTATTCAGTAGTCAAGATTTCACCATTACTTTTGAGAGCATAATTGTTATTTTCCTTGTTGTACTTTAGAGAGGCAGAGAGAGGCAGGGTGGCTTTTCTGGCCCATGGGTTGTGCTCCAGCAGGGCTCATTCCGTGCCCAGCCAGGACCAGGGCTGTGCTGACAGACCCCTCCTCAGCCCCTGCGGCCCCCGATCCCCACCAGAGTGTGGGGTCACTCCTCACTGGGCAGGCCAGCCCTTGCCTGAAGCTGAGAGAGGGTCCAGATGAGTTTTTCTCCTGCTGCTGATTTTGGAGCAGAGCTGGGGATGAGGTGGAGGCTGGGACCTGCTCGGAAGTGAAAAGGCTTTGGCAGGGTGGATGCTCCAATTCATGGTGGGGATCTTGGAAGCAACTTGTGACCTGCAGTTGGTCTCAGCTCTTCCAGCTGGCAGATACTGAGTGGCACCTGAGGATAGTCCCATAAATGTCTGAGCCATCCACTGAAGAACTCTGTGAAATTCCACAGCCTCTGGAGCACAGTGTGGAGCCTTCGCAGCCCTTGATGCTGGCAGTGGGGCAAGGGCTGGCTCCCTGTGAACCTATTTCCCTGCACAGCCTGGGGTGCTGTCCCCAGTGTGCAGCCAGGCCCCAGCTCCATCCCTGCTGCCACGGGGTCTGGGGCTGCCACTGGCACCCTCCCTCCAAGCACCTCACAAAGCACGGGGCAGCGGAGCAGCTGGGATTCATTAGGCCTTAAATCCTACCAGAGCACAGACAGGAGCACAGTGTGTTTGTTTTTGAACAGAGCACATGTCACAGTAAATGCCAGCGGCCTTGGTGCTCGGAATAATAAATGTGCAAACAGCAATTAACAGTTGCGTCTTCTGCGCACATGCGAAGGACATAATTAGCCAGTTCCATCTGTTAATTATACCTGCCATGGTGCAGATATTCATATCCCAGCCAGAACTCAGAGGAGGAAGGTGAGCTTGTGCAAGCAAAGCTCCTCTCATCCAAACATTAGATCCTTTGAGCCTCTCTTGGGTGTTGCTCAAAGCAGGAGGGCAGCAGCTCCCGCTCCCTGCTCCAGCCCCTCCTGGGCTCTCCCTAGTGGCATTTCTCCACTTCGTGAGGTCCCAGCAATAGCTTCTCACTGGAAGTACCTGCAGAGCCCTCTGCAAGTGTTTTCCAGAGACAACTTTGCTCGAAGCCCATCCCGGGTGGCTTTGAACAGGGTGGATCCTGTACTGCCGCAGAAGGTCTGGGTCAGACCTTGGGCACTGATGAGGCTGAGCCCCGCTCAGGCAGAGCAGGAGCATTACACAGCGCTGTGGCAGTGCCTGAAGCTGCACTCCCCCATGGGAGCTGTTAGCTCCAAGGAGGGGCAGGATGCATGCGGCCGTCCTGCCCCACACCAGCTGTGGGTGAGGCTGGAGGCAGCGCTGGGGGAAGGGGCTGGAGACACTGCCAAGGAGCCAAGGGGTGCTGCTTGGGGGCCATGGGGCCAGCTCCCACCCCTGCCAGCTCTACCATTAAGAGTAACTCCACATTCCAGTGGGGAGGGCAAAGACCAAGCCCTGGCTCACAGCCCCATTCCTGTGTGCTAATTTCAAACAGACTTGCAGGATGTGCTCTCATGGATCTAAGCAAGCAGCAGAATCTTAACTATCAGAGCTGCTCGCTGGCTGATAAAATATGGATAAAGGAGCCATCACTTCAGAGCAGCAGGAAGAAAAATAATTGCCAAGGTTGGCTCTCATTTGAATATTGTTAAAACCCTTGTAGCGTGGCGATGGCTGCTGCAGGTTCATTCTGCTTCTGGGAATAATTTTGCCAGACAAGATTTCACTCGGCACAGAGCAGTGGTAACGAGGGGTGCCTGCTAATTGCCCCAGCAGCCCCAAGTGGTCTGCCTGCTCCAGTCAGGTCCCCTCCACCCTGGCGCAGGGGACCCTCGGGTGTCACAGCCCCATGCACCAGCTGGGATGCAGCCCTGGCACAGGGCAGCAGCAGGAAATAGTGTGAGCCGTGGAGCAATGAGCCACAGAGAGAGGAGACCAGTTTTGGTATGATTTGGTTTGGTTTGAACAGGCTTTTTAGGGTGGATTTTTGGTTGCGTTTTTTGCCTGAGCTGGTGCAGGGGCTGACAAGGACGGTAAAGTGACACTGACTAATTGAATTCTGAACTAGCAGGAGCAATGCAAATATCTGACAAATTGATTTAATTGCGTTCACGTACAATAAAGCTGAGATCTAAAAGGTCAGCTAGAAAATGGAAAGGGTCCCTGGAGTACTAACAGGAGGAAGCTGACTTTAATACACATTCATCACATTTTATCATCTAATTAGTTCACACAATGCCAGACTGATAGACAGAGGCCTAAACAAAAGTATCGATTGATTATTAGCCACATATCTATCATATGGCCTGGAGCTGGCTGTCAGCACGGGCTGGCAACTCCTGCCCAGTGTATCAGCAAAGGGGGGCATTTGATATATAGTTTTTCTATAGCAGAATTTAGACTCTGGAAAGTGTTTTACACAGACACTGAATGATAAAGATCCCTGCAAAAGCTCTCTAGCAAAACCACCATCAAAACCCAGCCAGTCTTGCCTGCATCGAGAATATTTATGAGCGTGTGGGCAGCCAGCCCTGCTCGGTGAGGAGTGTCCAGCCCCAGCGCTGCTCAGCACCTGCTCTGCGGTGCTGCTGCGCTGCTCCTGCCCCCTCTGATTCCCCACGGCGCCGATGAGCCCCCGGCACACTTGAGCTCCTTTCAGGCGCAGGTCCAGAGCCAGTGCTTCACCTTTGCTGGCTGGGAGCTCCCTGCAGAGCCCCACCGGAGGGAGGGCAGGTCCAGGGCCAGCTTGGATCCCCAGGTGCTGCGGGGCTGAGCCCAACTCGCCTCCGTGTGCTGCGGCAGAGCTCCGCTCTGCTCTCCCGGCCCTCAGCCGCACTCCCTGGGACTCTGTTTACTCCTGATCAGTAAAACGGCAAACTTGTAACTCCATCAGGAGCGGGGGTGGCTCCAGGGTGGCCGGAACCGGTCCCTGCCAGCCGGGCGGGAGCTCCGGCAGCGGCGGCAGGCGCCGGCCC
>NW_005054399.1:2501065-2503125 GCF_000277835.1 Geospiza fortis
TGGTTCTGGAGCCACCACAACTGGTGCTGCTCCAGCACAGAAGCCGCTTTGGAGGCACGAGGGGACCCCTCTGAAAACATCACACAGGGCACAGGCAAACCAACACGTGAACCCAGTCTGCAGAGTCACGCTCCAGCCCTGCCACACCTACACCTGCCTTTATCTGCAGTATTTTTGTCAGAACATATGGGATGGGACCTCACTATAGCGGCTGGTTTTCCCTTTTCCTTTTTCTCGGGCTTTATTAATTTGTATTCAGGATTATCTAATCATTTGGGCTTTAAATATCTACAGTTAGAAAAAAGAGATTTGACTGTGGCCTGATTCAGAAGAATTAGCTTCTGCAAAGATTGACATGTTCAACAGCTGCCAAAATAACATCAGACTTGCAAAGAAAATGTCTTCACTTTCTATTGTTAAAAAGTGAGTGGAGTTAATAATGGGGATGGGGGCATTGAATCTGCGCACAGACTGTGCTAGATCCAGTTGTTAATTAGGCTGAGATCAGACCCCAGAAGCAAAGCAGTTCTCAGTCTGAATGTTCATCTGGAGTGGGGTGCGGGTCAGAGCCCTGTGGGGAGCCCTGGCCAGCCCTGGCTCACCTGCTGTGCAGCACCTGCAGCACAGCAGCCACGTCCCGCTCCTGGGCCGGCCCCAGGGCTGGGAAAACCTTCCCTGGAGCCCTCCTCTGGGCAAGGCAGGGCTGGCCAGGAGCATCGCACAAAGGCTTTGGGATGTGCCCCTCCCGCAGGCAGGAGCCCGTTGCTGGCAGCCCCCCAGCAGTGCTGGAGCTGCAGCCTGCACCAGCATTGCCTCACCATCCTCAGCGGCTCTGGGGAGGGAGCAGGAGGGCCTGGGCACAGTGTGGTGAGCAGGCTCCAGCACAAGGCTGGCTCTGCAGCCTGCTGTGGCTCTGACCTGGAGAATGCTCCCTACATTCCCCTGTTTAGCCTGACCCTCATTATCTCTCTGAACAGACTACCACAGCTAATTTATTTTGAACAAAGCTAGAAATAAAAGGATAATCAGGTTATCCCAAATGAGAGCTGCAACATCTGTATTTTCTGACACACTGGCACATTTGTTTTACAGAATATCGTAATGAAGCTGAAAAACTTGTCAATGATATTTCTTTTGTCCCTTCCTCAAAGGAGCAATAGTTGGCTCTCCAAAAGAATATAAATTGGTGCCAAATGTGGGAAACAGGGTTTTTGTGCAATATCTGTCATTCGTTCCTGACTTTGTGCGGAAGCCCCCTCCCTGCAGCAGTGAGCACATGTGGCCCCAGCCTTTCCCTGGCTGGTGGGCAGCGTCTGGAGCTGCCTTCTGGAACCTTCACATCCCCATCAAATTGAGTTTCCATCCAGAGCCCCTCACGGAGCTGCTCCAGGCCCAGAGCTCAGCACTCACTGGCCGAGCCCCTCGAGGTCTCATGCCCAGAGCCCCAGTGGGGCAGTGGATGTCACAGTGCCACAGCAGTGCTGTGGCACAGAGGATGTCACAGTGCTGGCTCCAGCACCGGGCACGCATTGCACCACCAAGCCTGTTGGTTTAACTGCAGGAGAAGGGATAGATCTGTCAGCTGGGGTAGGAGCCACTGTGCCACCCGCCACGCTGTCCCCTGCTCAGCCCTGCCTCTGGGCGTGCATGAGGGCCTCTGGCTCTCCTGGAGGCCTCTGCAGGACCCCCTTCTGCCCTGTGCCCTCCTGGCCACGTCGATCATTTCTCTGCACACACAGCTCCCTTGTGGCTCTCCTGAGGCCACCCAGAGCTCCTCATCACCCAGAGCATCCCTGACAGGCATGGGCAGAGCCCCTGGCCCCTGTGCCCAGGTTCTGGGTGCAGGATCTGGCCCCCAGCCAGGGTCTCTGTGCAGGTGCTGGAACAGCTCCCAGCAAGCAAAGCTGCACAACAATTGCAGATTTTCTATTTATGCTCTTTTTTGCTTTCAGCTCTTTAGCTCTGCTTATTCTGCAGGGATTATGTGCTACTCACTGCTGGCCTATTGCTTCAGTATTTTAATTCCTTTTTTAGCTGTAAACCCATTTTCCACACTCTTT
>NW_005054399.1:2503143-2516299 GCF_000277835.1 Geospiza fortis
AGGGAACCACCCAGCCACCCCCAATTGCTGCTACTGGATTGAGGCCAAAGGCAGGGCAGCGTCTTCCCAGCTCCAGGGCAGGAGCCGTGCAGGGGCCCTGGCACCAGGAGGTGCTGGCTTTGCAGACTGTGACAGTGGAGACTCTTCCCGAAGTCCTGATGAAACTTGGGGCAGCTCGTGTTACAGGTTTTACTTTCTCAGGTGTGTTACTTTTATCCCAGTCAGTGGCAAAGGGGACCTGCCAGTACAGCAGAAGGTGCTGGCTTGGGTGACAATCCATAATTCCCCAATTTTCATTTAAATTGAGCTTTGTGCTGCCTTGATGAGGGAATGTATTAAAGCCAGGATGGCTGATGGTTTTTAAATAAATTCCAAGATGAATTCCACACATATCCTGCATTAATGTGGAAGGTGGAGATAGAGGCTGGGGTGAGCTGAAGCAGAAAGTATACTGTAAATTGAGACTTGGCACCGAATATAAATGGCAAAGGTTGCTGCCTGCCAATAACAGTAAATCAGCCTGAGCAGCACAGCGATAAGCAGCGAGATGGATTTCCTGCTGCCCGGGCGGGCCGAGGGGCAGCCCTGGCACTCAGGAGCGCTGTGGGCGCACGGGCTGTGCTGGCCCTGGGGGACACAGCAGTGCCACACGTGCCTCCCCGCTGGCCACGGTGCCGAGGTGGGGCTGCCCAGGCACAGCTCCCCTGGAGCTCAGCTGAGGCAGACACCCAGCGGTGAGCACGGTGGGGCTGAGCTCAGGGCTGGCTGGCACGGGAGGGCACCCAAGGGCTCTGAGGGCAGCAGGCGTGAGCCCAGCCCGGGGCACCGCCAGCTGCTGCCAGCTGTGGCCCCGCATGGGGCTCTCCGTGCAGGGACATGCTGCTCTGCGGCAAACGCTGCCTTGGTGCCTTGGCAGGAATTTTCAGGGTCTCTCCTGAGGTCACACCATGTGCCACGTGCACAGGGAGGACTTCCCTGTGCCTTTGCCGTGGGAAGGTGCAGGGGTTAAGGAGTTTCTGAGGCTTTTGCTCTCCCAGACAGCCCAGGTAAGGAAAGGTGATTGTATCAGCAGCAGGAGAGGAGAGGGGAGAAAGGGAAATTGACCACAGAAAGACAATTTTGAGAAATGAAAAGACAAATCAGAATGTTTTTATGATGAAAAAGGAACCTGTACAAAATTGGTTTTGATTAATTGTCAGTTAACTGAACTTATTAAATCCAAATTATTTTTCAGAGGGCCACATGAGAGCTGGGCTAGAGAGCAGGGAGATGCTGGCAAAGTTTGGTGTCAGGTCCACCCAAGCAGGGAAAGCAAGAGAGAAGTCTGCCCAGCCTTTGCTCAGCCACTTCCCTGGGGGCTGTTGGGGGATAACAGTAGTGTAGGAGTGGGGTGCTCCAGTAGAATCTCGTGGTAAAATTACCTGGGGGGCACCTCCTGCGCACCTCTTCACACAGGAATGCTGTGCCACTGCAGCCTGTGCTGTCCCACCCTGAGCTGCTGTGCTCAGCTGGCACCAGGCTCCCCACGTTCCGGGGCAGAGGGAGCTGCCCGGGCACAGGGAGGCTGCCCCAGGTCCTCGCCTGCTCAGGATCAGCCAGTGCAGTTCTGCAGCCCTGGGAAAGGCCCGGATCCATGGCAGCAAGGTGGGACAGCAGCTCTTGGCTGCCAGCACTGAGGAGCTGAACTGGCTCCAAGTTCCTCCGGGAGCCTCAGCTGGAGTGGGGTGCTGCCAGCAATGCTGGGCTGCAGCATTTGCTTCCCAAAGGCAGAGCGGCTCCAAGGTCACACACAGAGGAATCTTCAGGACTTAGTGCCAGCACTAATCCCAGGTCTGAGACTCAAGAACAAGTCCTGGTTTGTAAAAACATCCCCCAATCATCCATGTCAGCACACTCTTCCCAGGCTGCGTTTTGCCATGACAGCAGCCTGATTCCTCTGACCAGGAGGATTATTCCAGATTTATGCTGGGATGTGAGAAAACCAAGGACTGATCAGGCCTGATGGGAACAACAGAAGGCTGTATTTGTATTACCCAGCTGCCTTCCTCACATGTCCCTAATAATTAAAACCTTTTAACATAATAATTTTGCAAACAGATTTATCACAAATGGTCTGACAGCCAGTCTGCTCCTGGAAATCAACCCTCCCATCCCCAGCTGGGAGGAATCCACAACACAGGGCTTTTGTGATGGCCAGTCCCAGTCCCCTTGGCTCTCTCTTGGTCCTCTCCCAAGGAAGGTGAAGTCAGACAGTCTCAGGCACTTCAGATCCTTGGGGCAGAAATGGTCCCAGTCTCCCCAAGATTTAAGTGGGCAACTTTCAACCTGCAGAAGCTGTTTTCCAGGAAACGATGAGCACTCACTGAAACTCCATGGGAGTGCTGTTGCCTCAGGTCCTTGAAGATCAATTTCCATGTGGATCACTCCAGCTGTGCTCTTGGCAAGGTGATGTGATTCTCGTCTGTGTAAACAGCCATAACTTCAGAATTACTCAGGAAAGACAAGAGACCCCAAGAGATGTGTAAATGACCAACTGTCTCATTAATCAGACACAAATGCAAGCCCAGCAATGGCTCTGGTTGCTGAGCTGGAAAATGCTTAAATTTATTTATTGAGACAGCAGGCATAGTGGATCCCTGCCCAGGACTATGAGATCCAGAGCTGGGATGTGGCCATGCTGACAACTGGCTCTGGAGTGCTGCTGGCCTGGGCACCCATGTCCTGCACTGGAGTTTGTTCCTGCCTCACCCGAGCCAATCTCAGCCCTTCCACCAGTGGGAATCAGAGCCCAGGAGCACCCTGGGAGCTGGACCCCTCATTTCCACAGAGCTGCTCTCTTTGGGACTGTAGCACGTCTGCCTTGATCAGCAGGAGCACAGGCACGGCGGAGCTGGGATGTGTCTGCATCCCTGAGAGCTACAGCAAGGCTGTGCCATCCATCCTCCCAGGTTGCCATGCCAACCAAGAGGAGACAAGAACCGATGTAATTTGCAGAATCACCCTCTTGACACAAAATCCAAGCAGCTTGTGAGAAGTAGGGTGAAAGATGTCAAGGGATCAGGGAGAGGCTCTCAGTGCCTCTCTGCATGCAGTGCCTGGCTGTGTTCCATTTCCCAGAAAGGATTCTGACACCTCTGCTGCAGAGCTGGATGTACAGGACCCAGACACCAGCCCATGGGAAGGTCACCTGGAAGGGGGAAAGCAGCTGGGATCCTTGGGAAATCTCAGCACAATGTACCTCAGCATGTGGTGCTGTGATGACCTGGCTGGGTCACAGCCCAATGCTTGGAACTGCCTCAGGAACTTCAATCTCCTTCCCCATTGCAAGGAGAGGAGGGATAGAAATGGTAAAAATTGCAAAGCCCTTTCTGCTCTTCATCCTCTTACTGTCATGCTTGAAGCCAGCTGGGACGATGGATGATGAAGACTCAGCATCGTTCCTCTGACCAGCTTCTGCCTGAACTTGCAGCCCAAGGAGGTTCTTCCCCTGGAGAGACATCCCGAGGGCTGGAAGTGACTGCCTGTGCTGAAGGTCTTGCTCAATAGCTGATCGCAGCCATGAGGCACAATCCATCATGTCCAGTCATCCCTGGAGCCCTCCAGGTTTGTCTTTCTGAGTGCATATCCTGTTTGTATCCTACACAATGACACTGAAAACGCTGGAGCTCCATGCTGTGCTGCCAGGAGCAGGGCCTGCCCAGTGTTGTGCCAGAGGCCAAACAACCCATGCAGTGGGGAGCAGGGCACGGGGCTACCTGTGCCATTTCCTTGTGCCCAGCCGCAGGTGTCCCCCAGCCAGGGAGGTCACAGAGGTAAAAAAAAAGTATTTCTTCAAAATTCCCGTGGTGATGCTCCATCTTCCTCTTCAGCAGCCTCAGCTCCTCACTTTCTTTTCACCTCTGTGCAGTTGCCACCCTGTGCAGCGTGCTCCAGCCCGGGTCACACTCACTGCAGACGCCCTGTCACTGCCATGTGTGCTGTGTGCCTGGCTGGGGCTCTGCTCCCACCTGGGCTCCTTCCTTGCCAGTGTGATGGATGTGGCAAACGAGTCATGGGGCCTCAGTGCCTGAACAGCTGCCCAACATTTAATTCCGTGCTCCTGCTTCAGCCTCTGATCTGAAATCTGAAGAAATACAGATTGCTTTTGGAAGGGGTTTTGGGGTTTTCATGGCTGTCTGGAGCCTCTGGGATTACAGGATCAGGTCAGCATCTCAGCACTGGGCTGCCATCATCACCAATCAATATCCCAAATTACCTCTTCACACCAAAGGTGCTGTGCTAATTTTCATGGATCCCCTGCATTTCATGCCCTCGGTGTCCTGTCATGCACTGGTAGTTTTAGCCCACAAGCTGGAGTGCAATATGCTTATGAGTAATAGCATCTTATTGGAGTGTAAAGATGTTCCTATTTCGCTGATTTATCCTGCACTTAAACTAATTCAGAATTCACTTACTTCAGAAGTACTGGAAGCAAAATGCTCTCTGTAAATAGCCTCGCTTTTCTAAACTGATATCGCCGAATGGGAAGATGGAATAACTCGCACTATCTATTTTCCCTCAGAGGGAGCTTCGCTGTATTATTTTGACTGTTTTCCATAATGAGAGCTGTAGTTGATTCTTCTCTAAGAAAGGCTCATGGTCTGGGAAGGACTATTTGACCTTTATGGCAGAGTTTTTAGAAGCTCTGCTCAGGTGAAGCTGAAGTTTGTTCCAGGAGTGTCAGGCATCCCCTCTGCTTCCAGCCCCCTGCACGGTGGGTTCTGAGTCACACAGTGCCTGACTGCAAGCCCTGAGCCCCTTGCTTTGGCATCATGAGGGCTTCTAGCTTTTCCTTTCCTTAAACATTCCCAAGACTCTCTCCAGTTTATGGGCTATCGCTTCTCACATCACGGAAGAAAACCCACACCTGGCCAAGAGTGGCTGGATTGCTCAGCTGCGGAAGAAAGAGGCACAGCCAGAAAGGGGGAAACAAGGAAGGGGCAGGGGATGTTCCCAGCACAATGCTGCCCAGTCGTGGGACAGGGACAGGGAGAGCAGGTGGGAAAGGGCCCAGTGAAACCTGTCAGGGCCACAGCCAGGCTGCCCTTGCCCCCCTGCCAGCTGGTGTGAGGACACAGGGGCTGTTCCCTGAGATCTGTGGGCTGGAACTGCAAGGAACACCCTGGCCTGACATGCACTGACACCAGCTTGCCCAGTCAGTCCCTTGGCACACAGCAAGAGTTTGCTGCTCCCAAATGATGCCAAATGTTTTTTACATGAGTTGGTTCTACCTGGGTCTCACTCCTGCAGCTGGACTGGATCACAAACTGAATACATTTGCTGTGTTCTCACAACAGGGGATAAGCTCAGGTTGCAGGATTCATCAGAGAGAAGTACGCGTGGCAAACACCCATTTTGTTTCCAGGTCCTTCTCATCATCCCTCAGTGTTCTGTCCTGCAGAGCTGGACTGCTCCATCTCTGGCAGCTATGGGATGGGAAATATCATCTCCAGGGAATGCGTTCAGACTCAATCCCAAGTGAAATAATTCAAAATCCTGAAAGAAAGGGTCCCTCAGGAGCCAAGAGAGCAGAGCCCTGCCAAGGAGGTGGCATGGGTGTTTCTGAAGTATAAATCTTAGTGCTGGCACACTGGGTACCTTGTTACCAGGCAGAGTGATAAATTAGGCAGCTCACGGAAGAGCTACAGAAATTATGAGGTAGGTGGAGGATCTATCTAATAAGCAGGGATTACATTACTGAAATCAGCAGGGCTTGGCTGAATGGCAGGTGATGAGGGAGAAGGAACCATACAGGGAAGGGAAGGGATGAGAGCGAGCAGATGATTTACAGGGACTCACGCTGGGCTTTGCTGTTTCCAGCAAAGGGCAGCAGTGGCTGTCTTTGCTCCATGGCGCAAGAAGGCCACACGAGGGAGAAGGAAGGCAGAAGAAAAGCACTTTGGCTGGTGCTCAGGGGGAGCTGAATCCCCTTGACACAGAGGCTGGACTGGCTGTTCCCTCTCTGCAGGGTACGACAGTGCGTGATGAGCTGCTCAGGGCAGGGTGTGAGCCAGCTGCCCCAGGGGCTGGGAGGCTGCACACCTGCAATGGCACCTGGTCACAGACAGGCCTCGCTGGCCCGCGAGGAAGCACAGGAGGTGTCTTGCAGCAGGGGATGGACTGTGCAGCATGCGGCCCATCTCCTTGGGCAGCCAAGCCACCCAGCCAGGGAGTTCTGGAGTGGCCCACGCAGCTGGTGAAGGGCATTTTAGAAAGCACAGAATATGTTGACAGAACATTTCTAATCCAGCCTCCTGATAGTAATGTGGCAGCAGGCCACGCAGCAGATGAGCTGTGCCCAAGGTCCTCAGCTCTGCACTGTTCCCCCAGCATTTCAGGGACTCTTCCAGCACGGAGTGAGCAGGGCACTGGCAGTGGGAGTCACAGAGGGCAGGTGGCAGGGAGGCCAGGTGGTCTCCTGGCTGTCCTGTTATATGTTTGTCCTTGGCTGGCTGGCTGCATGTGTCCTGATGGCTCAGAATGAGCTCCCTGCAGCCACACTGTGCAGTCCATGGCAGCCGCAGGACAGGCCATGCTTGAGTCACAGCTGCCCTGGAGGCAGCCCTCGATGTGAAGCTGAAGCTGCACAGCTGGCACTGCTCTCTGTGTGACGCACCCTCTGCAGCCTCTGCCACCATCCACCAGCCTTTGCAGCCTCCATCCGCCTCTGCAGCCTCTGCAGCCTCCAGCCCTGGGTGTCATGCCCTCATCAGGGCTGGGATCGGACAGTGTGACTTCTGAAACTGGGATCAAAGTCACTCTGTGACCACAGGTGGCCTCTGTCTCCCTCCTTGCCTCGGTTTCCCTCATGATACACTCAGATACTTTGCAAATCTGGGACAGTTTCTCTGTGGATGCTGCCTTCCCCTTTCTGACTATCACCACTATTTAGCCCAGGATGGAGACAGCCAACTAACACCGTGTTCAGCACAGACTTGGCATGTCATCCTGTTGTGCAATCAGCAAAGGGCTGCCCGTGCAAGCCCTGGTCCTCATTCTGTACGAACCGAGATTAGAGTGGGAGATTATCTCCTGATCCTGAGCAGATAGAGCCACTCACCCACTGACAGACGGGGCGGGGGCTGCAGTGTCCTTCCCGCGGGGAGCGGCCAGTCCCTGCTCAGAGAGATCGGGGGCACCCGGGAGGGCACCGGGGCTCGGACCCGAGCCTCAGGGAGGGAGCAGGCTGCCCAGGTCGGACCGAGCCTGCAGGGAAGGAGCAGGCTGCCCGGGAGGAAGGACCTTGAGCTGCAGCCCCTGGATCCCGGTCGGGCTGAGGCCGGTGCAGCCCTGCTGCCCGGGCCGTGTCCCGGGGGTGCTGGCTGGGCTCAGGGTGAGGGGTGCCACAGCCTCTGGGTGCCTCCATCTGCAGCTCCCCAAGGAAAGGCAAGGCTGGCCCTCCGCAGCACCACAGGGATCCAGGCTGATTGAAGGAAAAGCTGGGGAGAGGAGGGGGAGCCTCAGAACTGCAAGGGGAGGTTTAGAGGGAACAGAGCTGTAATTCAGTTGTTCAACAATGGACAGAAAATTTCCTGGTTTCAGCATTTTCTTGACTTTCCTAAGGGCTTGTTTGTCCCAACAGTGCCAGAAGAAACCAAAGATCCTGAAGCTCCTATATTCCCTGTGTTTGCCATAGCTACTCTGATTGTTGGAACCGTGGGAGCCAGGGGTGTTTAGCACCTTTGAATGTGCAAAGGCAGACTGCAGGAGCTGGTGGGACCTCGAGGGACCATCTGTGTCACCTGTGAGTGCCCCTTTGCTCACCTCTGCTAACACACACCTCTCAGGCTGACTGGCTTTCCTCTGGCTCCACTTTCAGGACTACACCCTGGATAAACCACATTCCACAGCATATTTGTGGTAATGCATTTTTCTAAGTCCAAGAGCTGTTCCTTTTTATAGCAACTCTGAACAGCACATCAGTGAAACAGTGGGTTTGGTGCCTGAGCAGCTTGCCCAGTGTTGTCTTCTTCCACCTTTGTAATTTTAGGTCAAAGAAATGAATGCAGGTTCCCAGATTGGGCCATTTAGATCACTGGAGCTGCTACTAACAACCATCAGAATTACCAATGATTCTAAACCTAAAGCTGTTTCTATGAATGGGAAAATGGTTTGACAGAGTGGAATGCCACTACAAAACATCTTGAGTGCCTTCTTTGACTGGAGTTTAAATGTCATTGCACTTTTAGTGCTTTTTTGTTATTCAGTATATATTTACAAACTTTATTCATTCCCTGAAGGATGTAGAGCACTGTGTGCATTAATCCACTTCTTTTCAAGGTGTTTCATTGCTTCCGTTGACAAGTAAATAATGAGGAGGAATTATGGGAGGTTAGTCTCTGAAGTTTCTTGAAAAATATATTCCTAGTGTTTGTAAAAGTCAGGAAATTGAGGAGATAATCTCTGGAATTTAGTCCTTAGATTCTCAGGCCAGAGACTGTCCTGAAGGGACCACATCCTGGCTCCCAGCTGGGCCCAATTCTTTACAAAGAATTCCAGTTGCAGTGTAAAGCCTTCCAAGAGAAGTGTCCTGTGATATTCCTTCACAAATTATTACAAAAGGAAATTACTGTCCCTGTTAAAATACACCCTTTCCTTTGCACTCAAATGAGTCTAATTCCAGATTCTCTTCAATGGATCTTGTTAAGCCTTTGATAGATTAGAGAGCCCTTTCCTGTTAGAGGGCTCCTGCTCTGATCGGTGCTTGTGACTGACAACAGGAGCGTGGAACTAGAAGGGACAGCTTGGGCCATCAAATCCCATTTCCCTGCAATTGCTGGCAATGATGTTATAAAGTCCATTTCAAACTCAATCTTAAAACTAATTGCATACCTTGCCCCCAACGCTCCTCTCAGGAATCTGTTCCAGAACAACATTTCTCCCACTGTTAGAAACCATCTGATTTCCAGCCAAAAGTTATTTGTGCCAACTCATATCTCTTTGGTTTTGTGCCAGTACAGACTATTATCTGAGGCCATTTTCCTCCTTTCTTGGTGCTCATCTGCTTGTTCATTTAGAGAGCAGGGACATGATCTCCAGCTCCCTTCTCGCTTGGCCAAATATACCCAGGCCCCCCTCAGATGGGCTCTGCAGTCTGAAGATGTCCTCAGAGTGCTCCTCTCCCAGTTTCTGTTCCTGGAGCAAAGGTGTGAGAATACTGGAGCAGAAAATCCCGTATCTAAGCAGTGAGCATGCCAGCACTCGGTCGTCTCAGCCTTGGAGTGGAGTTCTGGTTCCCCCCATGAGCCAGGCCACTAGCCTTTGCACAGCTCCAGCTGGGGCAGCAGCACCTCTGAAAGGGCTTCCCAGCCCATTATGTGTCACACATGGCTCTAACTGGAGCCTGGTCACCAGCACGTGCAGTCAGACCCCGGCAGCTGGTGCAGGGAAGGGCTCTCAGCTGCTGACCATGATTTACTGTCATATGTCCCCATAACCAAGATTCTGGGACAAATCTCAGCACTGCTGTCCCTGTGGAGATGAGAGCACCACAGGCATATTGCCCAGGTGGGGCAGCCATAAGTCACTCCAAGTGATTGAACTTAGAAAAAACTGCCTGCAAAGGGTGGCTGCTCCATGGTTGCCCAGATTCCTTTCCCTTTGTCAAAATCAACTGATCTTGATCCCTGCCAAAATGTGGGGCATGAACTAGGTGATCTACCCAACCAACCCACCCAGGGAATTCTCAGCTGGCCTTGCTAGATTGGCCTCTGCTGCCTGCCTGGAAGTGCTCCCATTGCTAATTGATGTGCCTTGGAGAGGCAGGTATGCAGGGTAAATACAGAAGCCTTTAAGAGCAGAACTGTCAAATAAAGTGTTACACTCCATCAGCTCCTATTGCATCCATGGCTGAACAGCACTAGCCAGCATTGGATAACACTCAGATCTGCTCATGGATGCGTTTGACATCCATGCAGGAGAAATACGCACTGTGTGATGAATCAGGAGCTGGAGCCCAGCAGCAGGCGTTTAAGGATGAACCATTTGTTTTAGAGGGCTTCACATTCACATTCCGGTTATAAAATTTCCTCTGGGCTGGAAGCTGGTGCCCAAGAAGAAATTGTCTCTGTGTTCTGTGTGTTTGCTGTAAATCCTGTTGGTCTCATGTGCAGCACGTCACGGGAGCTGGAGCCACAGGGATGTCAGGCTGGGGCATTCTGCTAAGCACTGCAGTTTGGGTGTGTTCTCAGTGTCAGAAAGACCAAAGCACTGTGAATTCATTAAATAGAGTCTAGTTTGAGGTTTATCTTATTTTTGAAACTGAAAACTATTTGGGATTTGGCTTGGGTTGAGTTAGGTTTTTTTGATATTGGGAAACTCAAGGGCAGGCTTGTGGCTGCCAGCAGGCTCTCTGTGGGTTTCCCAGTTTGGAATAAATATATCTCCATGTATGAGAAGGATTCTTCTCTCTCAAGGTAAATCTATGCGAACCAGAACAATTACATGAGGGGCCACGTGTACGTGCTGAGCAGAGCAGCCAAGTGAACCTGCTCTGCCAGGGCCTTCTGGGAGTGTCCGTCTGTCCCCAGCCCTACTGTGTGACCCACACTGCACCCACTGGGATTCTCATTCAAGGTTCAAGCCTGATTTCTGAGTTTGCAGCAGCCTTGTTGTGGGCCAGGGCAGTGCAGGACAAGCAGCGTGTTCCCCTGGTCAGTGCCCGAGGGATGCCCGAGGCCAGGAGCTGCTGCCGGGGCAGCTGTGCCGCTCCTGCAGCGCCGGGCGGGGACGTGAGGCTGCGCTCCTGTCAGCTCCAGTTAGTCCCCAAACGTTCACATTACTGTAATGCAGCTGAAAAGGAATCCACGAGTTACAGAAAATGATTTACGGGACACAAGACACTGCATTTCAGAGGTCTCATGTGTGCCATAAAAAATATATTATGAAGGAATTATCTCCATTGGAACTGGAGCTACACAGGGAGAACACATGTCCAGCTGAGAGCAGCATTGAGCTTTTGTTCATTATGGGAAACATTGGTGCTTTTCCTCCTTTTTTTATGAGTACATTTCTCAGCTCTGGGTAGCTACCTAACATTGGCACTTAACTTCTGTTTCCAAATGTTGCTTTTGCAATGAGACCAAGCGTAGCTGGGACCCAAAAGGTGCATTGCTCTGTGGAGCTGGCAGTCCTGAGGGATTTAGGTCAGGCGAAGAATAAAGTTAGGGCTCTGAATTTTAGGAAAGCAAACTGCCAGCTCTTCAAGGAGTTGGTCAATGAGACCCCTGGGAAACTGCCCTCAGGGACAAGGAGCAGAGCAGAGCTGCAAGATCTTTAAGGGCACTTTCCATAGAGCACAAGAGCTCGTGATCCCCAGGCACAAGAAATCAGGCAATGAAGACAGAACTCTGACATGGTTGAGGTGGGACCTGCTGGTCAAACTCGAGGGGAGGAAGGAAAAACAGGCAGTGGAAGAGTTATCGTGGGAAAAGTACAGGGAAACTGCCCAGTTGTGTAGGGATGGAAGCAGGAAGGCCAAGGCTGGAGCTGAGCTTGGCAAGGGACATACAGAATAACAAGAAGGGCCTCTACAGATATGTCAGCTGAAAAGGGAGGTCAAAGAGAGCAGTGACAGGACAAGGGAAGATGGCTTTACACTTACAGAGGGCAAGGTTAGATTGGATATATGGATATGGAAGAAATTCTTCCCTGTGAGGGTGGTGAGGCCCTGGCCCAGGGTGCCCAGAGAAGCTGTGGCTCTCCCTGGATCCCTGGAAGTGTTCCAGGCCAGGTTGGATGGGGCTTGGAGCAGCCTGGGATGGTGGAAGATGTCCCTGGCCATGGCAAGGGTTGGACTCTATGACCTTGAAGAATCTCACAATTCAAAACATTCCATGATTCTATGTCCCCTATGCAACAGTAAGGTTTGGAGATGGGTTTCCCCTGTAAAACCTGGGCAATTCCTGGGCTTCCCCTGCAAAACCTAGGCCACAGCTCATCAGCTGGGGGAGCAAGAGGAAGCTCTGCCAGCTCTCTCCCATCCAGCCTCACCCAGAGCATCTCTGTACAATCCAGAAGTTTCCCAGAGTGGAGAAGTGTCACTGCCTCCAAATTCTCGTCCTGCCCACAGGCAGGAGGAGTTACACGGCATTCACAGATGCACAAGGCTGGAGACGCAGTCTGCCTTCTCCCAGTGCTGGCTCAGAAGTGCAGCTGTGGCCCTTGTGGGTGTGAACATGGAGCTGCTCTGCAGCTTTTGCCACTGGGGTCAGGTGCTGGCTCTGTCTGGGATCTGCTGCCCTCAGGTAGTGCTGGCAGGTGCACAAGGTTAGATTGCTGCTCGTTCACCTGTGAGGGCTTTAACCCATGGCCGTACTTCTCAATTCATCTCTGTACATGGCACTGCCAGCATTGTTCTGCTGAGGGGCAGGATGCCAAGGGCTGTGACATGCCCCAATATCCCAGGGCAACACTCATGATGGAGAAACTCTGAGAGACCCCAGATGAGGTATTGGAGAAAGCTGAGAGACAATAATGCATTCCTTCCCCTCACAAAACACATCCTAATGCCAAACCTGAGAACTGGAGGTGGGAAGTGACAAAACGTGGAGCTGGAAAGAGGTTATGGCTGTTCCAGAAAACTGTGAGGAGGGAGGCTGTCAGCCCCAACCTGCTCCACCAAGGCTGGGGACAGAGTTCCTGGAAGAACATCGTGCAAGGGTGTAATTGGGCTCATCTACTGGTGCGGCTCCTGGCACCCAAACTATGAACCCTCCATGCTCCAAATTAAGTTCCTGCCTGCCCCTGCCCACGGTCTGCCACCTCTCCTCAGGATCCCAGGGGAAACCAGGCTGCCCTGAGAACCTGTCCCAGATCCCCATAAGGCCAGAACCAAGGGGCCCGGGCCCTGCTGCGTGGGGCTGTCCCAGAGGATCTGTCCCTTGGCAGCTGCAGGCTCTGTGCAGGAGCCATGGGCTGGGGACAGAACAGGCTTCGGGGAGGTGGAGGGGAGCAGGCCAGAACATGGGGCCAAGGAGCTATGGCGTGGTGATTTTTGCAGGGGAAAGGAGGAGGATTTGTAGGGTACAGCTGACACTGGGCCCTGTTTCTGGGGCCCTGGGCTGGGTGCTGACACGAGCGGATGCGGCACGGCGGGTGGGTCTGGGCAGCAGATGGG
>NW_005054399.1:2517723-2551082 GCF_000277835.1 Geospiza fortis
TTCAGCTGCAGTTGGTGTAAAATACGCCTAAATAAGTCGGTAATTAATAATTACTGAAATAAACAAGATCACAAATTATTCCAGGTGCTGCTAGGGCTGAAGGATGCTGCCTTCATGTGAGCACAGGCTTTGCTTCACAAATAGGGTTTACTCTTTATTCAACAAGTTCCACGTTAGGAAGTTTTTTTCCATTGACAAGATCTAATTCTGTTTGTGAAGAAGTCTCTAAATACTGTTGAGTGGAGCTTGGTAACATTTTAAAGGAATTTTATGCTAAAATTCCTGGTTATTAGAAAACACTGGACTGCAGTAAGGAAGTGTTAAATGTCTTGACAGGTTTAGGAAATCAGTGGATTGTGATGGCTCAGTGTCTTTCTCTCTCTTTAAAAATTCTGAGCAGAATGTAGCACAGCAGTAGAACTTAAAAACTCCCAGTAGCTCTGTAGTTCATGGTTCAAAGCAAACCATACTGGTTCTTGATAAAAGGTGGCCTGTGGCTGAGCTGGTGAAGTTCTTGTTGTGGTTAGTATGGCAGCTTCTTAGTTGCTCTGCAAATGAAGCTAAAAATGAGAGGCAGCCGGCAAGTTACTGCCTGGATTATCTGGTCCCTCGTTATTAAAATGAAGTACATGGTCTGCATATCAGGGGTATTTAAAGGTGAGAAACTCCAGGCAGTCTTCTATGGGGATTGTGGAAGGAAAGTCTTCATAACACTTGGTGTGGCATCTGCTTGGCTCTGGGGAAATGCTGGATTTTCTGGAGGGATTTCAAGAAAGTGGACACCAGCACTGAGAAAGTGAGGTTATCTCTGAGAGGGTTTTTGGTTTGCTGCTCTGATGGGGGAAGAACTAAAGGACTGGATATGGTTATTGTGTTTAGAGATATAATTTCAGACACAGTATTTTATTGTATTGAATTTTCTTGGAGGAAATGCTTAACCTTGAAAAATAAGTTTAGAAAATTGGCTAGAAGAGGATAGAAAGTGGCACAAAAAAAAGTTTGGTTTTATTCAAAACAGGCAGAAGAAGATCAAGTGCTGAATATGATGAGCAGTTGCTTTTTCATCTTTAAAGTCATGCTACTAGAAAAGGGCTAGTGAGTGGGTGTAGCTCCTCTCGTGGAGTAAGAGGCACACACAGGTTTCCATTTGCAGAATGCAGTTTGGTATTTTCTATCCCTGCAGCAGCTCTCCGGGGTGTGCTGCTCATTTCAAGCCCTGGAGCTCTGCTGCTTGGGCAGGAGAGGTGGGACAACAGGTTGGGGCACCCTTGGTGTGTGAGGGTCTGGGCAGAGCAGGCTGTGGGATGGGTAAAGCAATGACTGGTGCTCTGTGCTGTGTCAGCCCTGGCTGCCTGACCTGCAGTTATCTTCACACCTGCCCAACACAGACAGGTGCTTCTCCTCCCCTCCTTCAAGAGTGTCCAGCCCTGCAGGGGCAGGACATTGCTGGTGCTCTGTGCCTCAGCAGCAGCCACAATTTCCCTGGTGCTGTACTGGTGCCAGGCTGTCGTCATGGACTGGCTTTTAGTGCCATACAAACACAAACCAAAAACAGAATGGGGGAAGCTCACCGTCCATCCCAGCAGCTGCTTCTTCCTGACCTCTGAGATTACCTGATTGAGTGCACTAGGGAGGCTGACAGCTCATAGCTGTGTCCCAGGTACAGTAATTAGGGATTTTTTTTCCTGTCCACAGAAGTGTCAATTTTTTTTAGCAAAGAAGCAACTATTGAAGTAACCTCCTTATGGTGACTTCTGCATTACACACTGTGAGCTTTTAACACGGTCAGATTTTTTCTTACATAGTGGAAAAAGGGAATGGCAAACCTTCGGGGTTCCCTGCTTAGTTGTTCGGTCACCAGATTATCTCCCAGCCTCGAGGAGCTGGAGGAAGGGAAATGCCTCCTCCACCTTGGTTTCTCCTGTAAAATGGAGACGGCGCCAGGGCATTGCCATTTCTTCGTATGTACTCCATGCTGCATTACCTGTGTCTTTGCTGCCTTGAGATTGAAAAGTCCTAAATGCTCTGGACGTCTGGTCTGGGATCTCTGTCAGTGGCTGGAGCTGCTGCAAGCACTGGCCAGGGGATGCCAGCTCTGTGCTGCTGGGGACAGGGGGGCATGCCAGGATGGCAGTTCCACACTGCCTGCTCTGTTTTTTTCTGGGAACCTGTAGAGAAAGCTGAAGGTTTGTATGCTGTCTCTGATCTCTTTAGCTCAGTTCATGTGGCAATTGCAAACAGAGGTCTTTCCACACACAAACTGGTGCAAGCTAGGCCCAGATTAGTTTTGGTTAGTTTCTATTATGCTGCCAGGATTGTTTGTGTGGCTGCAGTTTATGATTCTGTCCATCCTAATGCTGGGCTGTCTGAAGGACAAGTTCCGTGGTACAGCTTTCCTTAAACGAGATCCAGTCTTCCTCTGCTGTTCCTTTGTAAGCCGTTGTCTTTAACTTGCTCCTTCCTTCCCCAGGATATGCCAGCTTTCCTGCAGGAGCTGCTGCTGATTTTTAGCCAGTGTCCAAGTGTTCCCCTGCTCTCTCACGTGCTCAGGCACAGTGATGTCCACATGTCCCCCACGGCCAGGCTGGACTGCAGGCGTTTGCTCTCTCCAGTGTGATGCTCATGCCTCAGTGGGCATGTCCTGTGCCAGGAGCTCTGCCCTGAGCTATCCTGTGTTTGGAAAAGCACTGAGAGCCTTTCTCGGAGCACAGAAAGGATGGCAGAATGATAGAGAGGCCTCTGAGACCAGGGAATGGAGATTACATCCATAAATGCTCATTACAATCACAGGCACCGCATTTGAGACATGTCTGAGTTCCCTGCCTGGGCGTGGATCGAGGGCACACAATTGTGTAGGGATGTTGAGGATGGTGGGAACTGCAGACTGCCTGCAGTGTCCAACACCTGGACAGGTTTGTCTCCTTGTGGCGCTGGGCCCTTGGTTCAGCCTCAGAGAGGAGAGAACCCCGGGAGGTGGGCAGGGGTGGGCAGGGGAGCCCTGCAGTCGGTGTGGTGCCACTGGCTCTGTGTGGCTGGGGAAGGAGGGGAGCTGATCCTGTCTGCAGGATCACTGCCACACTGCCCTGCACCTGTGGGTTTGCCTGTGCAGATCCAATACCTCGGGGTGCTCAGATGCTGCTGGTGACTGCTCTGGGGGTTTTGGAAGAGAAATGCTGCAGGTGGCTGTGTGAAGGGAGTGGGAGCTCCAAGTCATGGGGGGAGCTTTAGTTGTGTCTTTCTGCTGGTGCAAATGACCAGCACAGGAGACCTCATCACTTGGGCACCCTTGAGGTTTTCTGAGCTGAGTGGAACAGCCCAGTGCTCCCAGCCACCATCCCCAGCTGCCTGCAGGCTCAGCATGGTGAGGGGGTTAAGTTCTGTCATGTTACAATTTCGAGGCTATCTTGACATCATACCTTCAGCAGAAAAACTGGGGATTTGTAACAATATTTTGAAAACAAACTTGCAATTTTAACACAAATATGATTTCCATAACACAAAAAGGACATCTGATAGTGGTGAGTTGAAATTGAGTTTTAAGGTTTGCTGATTGGAAGAGTTGAATTCTATGTGTACATGCACATTGCTTTACTCCTTGTTTCCTCCTCAGCGGAACGCTCATGGAGAGGCTGCAGCAATATCTGTGATTAGATCACATTCCCCTCTCTGCCCTGGTCTCCAGTGCTGAGTGCTTGGACGGGGTGTAGCTGTGTGCGTGGAGTGGCCCCGCTGCAGGAGCAGTCACCATGACAGGCAGTGGAGTGGCTTGCATGTCTAATGCTATTTGAACTGCTTGTCTGGGTTTTTTGGAGTGTTCTCCCGAGCAGTCAGGACTGCGTGTTATTTGGTGAGCTGCTGGCCTCATACAAATAATGAATAATGCCATGACAGGGAGCTCTTCCCTCAGTAATAAACACGTGCTCACGAGTGAGCGGTTCCGTGCAGCCGCTGGCCGTGGCTCTGGAGCTGGCACTCCCAGTCCCATCCCTGGGGATGCTGAGTTCGTCTGTATGGGGGAGGTGGCTGTTGAGTGTTGTTCTTTCTGCCATGGGCTCTGCTCCCCATGGGGCCATCTCACCTTCCTTCCTGTGCTGACCTGGTGGCTGGGGCAGTGGGGCCAGCCCTGCGTGCCCAGGGATGATCCAGCCTTGGCTTTTGCTGCCATGGCTGCTGGCAGGAATTGTGTCCAGGGATGTGTGCAGGGTCCCTTCTTCAGCGTCCCCTAACAGCTGTTGGGCAGCAATAGCTTGGGGCCATTTCAGCCTCATCCCACACTGTCACCTCGCTGTGAGCTGTACCTTGCTGTGAGCTGTAATTGTGTTGCTGGCTAATGCCTGTGCTGTTCTGATCAGCTCAGGGCATTCAGGAAATCAAACCCTTTCCATCAGCACTGTGAGCCTGTGCTGGCAGCACTGTGGGAACACCTACAATGGAAGGATGGATTGGGGTCTGCTGTTGCCCACAGGCACAGCTGCAGAGCCTGAGAACTGCTGTGTTTCTCTGCAAAAGGCCTTCCCAGAGTGTTGTACCCACTGCACTTCTGGGAACTTAGGGAAAGTGTATTGATTTTGTTTCTGAGCCCTGCTGTGAGTTGGCTTTTGCTGAAATGTAGTGACTCAGCTGCCTCTATCCTCCATGGATCCAGTGTATTGGACTTTGCTGACATCTGGGTCAGCTCTGGGCTGGGGACTGCGAGCAGGGGTCAGGCTTTGTGCTGGTTGGCTCCCGTGTTTCACCCATCTGGGGACTGATGAGAGGCCATTCCAGCAGCAGGCATGGATTTTCTTCTGCATCCTGCAGCTACTGCAGAGAATCTGCTGTGTGCCAGAGCTCAGGGTCTCCTGGCTCTGCCTCTGCCTTGTGTGCTGTGCCGGGGGAACCCACCCTGCACTCTTCCTGGGCAGCAGTTGTCTCCCTCCTTTCTGCTCTGTTTTAGCTCAAGGAATGGGAGAAGGAAAGTATTGTGTCTATTTGCAGTGTTTTATCACCTGATGGTGGTTATCCACATGCTGCTCAGTTGTAGCCATGGGAATGGCAGCTGCTCTCAGCACCTGCAGCCCCTGTGTGCTGCTCTGGCTCTTCCTGCAAAGAGAGTGAGAGAAGTGCCAGGGCCAACACTGTCAGGAGGGCACTGGAGCACCCGCTCCTGCAGGGCTTGTCACTGCTTCTGCCTCCATGTGGAAGGTGTTTGTGGTTGACTGTGAGCACAGGGTGCTGGGAGAAAGGTGGAAGCAGTGGGGGAGGCACAGGGTGCTCTCTGTGCCCCTGGCAGCCCCCAGGCCTGGCCCCCTCTGCCTTGGCAGGGAGGTGTCGGGCCCCATTCCCTCAGATGGATGGGGTGGGATGACCAGGGTGACGTCCCACCAAGCCCAGCTGGGCTCTGCCCTGCTCCCGCTCTGATCCCAGGGTGTGCGAGGAGCCTGGAACAGGAGCAGCCACACAGCTCTCCTGGCAGGGTTACGGACACAGGGCCCAGCACACCAGCCACACGTGTTGGGGATGCCTCTTCCAATGGCTGTTGGGACATTCCTTGGAGCATGCAGGAAACCAGCACACGTCACCAGCCCTGAAATCATTGAACTGTTGCACTGTAGTCTCAAGAACATCCTTTCTCTAGGATTTTGCTCAACTACGCACTTTGTAAACAGGCTGGTGCTTTGGTGCTAATGATTTAAGTGTTGTCTGGGATGTCAAAGAGCTTCATTCTCTTTGTGAGTGCACTACTGCTCGTGCATGTAGAGTTACAGAAAACTCAAAAACAGGCATGGGGAAGAGCAGCCCCTTGGAGAAGCAAAAGGGGAAGTGTTGGATGGTGGCATTCTCTGGTTTAAATGATGCTCCTGACCCCTGCTTGCTCCCTGGCTCACTCTGCTCTGTGCCAAGCCCAGACTGGCAGAGAAGGAACAACAGCTTCTCAAAGAAAGTTATGGGCAAAGGCTTTAGATTTTCAAAGTCAAAATTCCAACACAAATTTGTGACACCTTGTATCGACAAAGGTCAGAGTATTTTTCTTTTCATGTGTTTCTTTTACGTCTTCTTTTCATGGGGACTCCTTTTCTCTGAGTCATTATTTCATGCACTTCAGCAGAAATTTTATTGCTTTGGGGGCTGGGCTGGTTCATGTGGGACATTTCTCACTGCTCAGACTGTGATACACAGAGGTAATTTCTTTCAAATGATTTTTGCTTGAAGGGTTTCAATGAATTGTGAAGGGTGTGAGGGTATGAGCATGAATGAATGGCTGACACATTTGTATGGAGTCCAGGTGAGGAACCTCCATGATCAAACTTTCCAGAGCATCCAGTGTGTATATTGTAATTTCACTGCTGTATGCATGTGGGCAGGAGCTCATTTTAGGCTTTTAATCCACTTTTAAATAAGTATTATTTAGGGTTGTATGAAGTTTAAATTGGTTTCCCCTATATTTGAAAAAGTTTAAAGGAACCCCAGAATTACAAGAGTCTGTTCAATCACATTGAGAAATTCCTGTTTAGATCAAAGGTATCTGTCAGGGGCATGGGGGAATGGCTGGGCAGGATGGGACCCTGCCAAGAGCAGCTCCTCTCCCTGGCATGGCCAAGCTGTTGCCCAGACTCTGCTCCATGATGGCACACGGGCACTGCTCCCCACATTTGTTATTTAGGCAGCTGCAGTTTCCAAGCTGAAGGAGACTCTTGAAAGCTGACTGTAGAAGGCTGGGGAAAAATTCATATTTATGAAAAGAGACAAGAAAAAAGCCAAAAAACAGCCCTCAGAAAAACCCACCAACCTTTTTTTCCAAAATCTCCCATTTCCCTCCCCAGTGTTAAAACACCAATTTAGTAAATGTTGTAAGGCACAGTATTTCCCCCCTTGTCATATTATACATCCAGGCATCAAGGATGGATCATAAACTTGCTCTTTATGGCTTTAACATTTCAATTGCGAGTCACATTTTATGTAAATTAAGGTATTTACCTTGACAAGCTCTCCTGTGAAGTACGGTACTTCTTTACAGAATATATTTGGCAATATAAACAGGCCAAATGCTGGGGGTGGATGCAAAATTCACAATTGATTTTTACAGCTAAGTAGGATCCTCCCAAAATATACTGGAGTTGTCTGCTTCAATCCTGTCAGTGCCTGGAGAAACTGAGGCAGGGGGACCTGGGGGAAGAGGAAATAGCAAAGGGACATCAGTTATAGCCACCGACCTACTAAACAGAACTAGCTCTGGATAAAAATAACTCCATCTGCCAGACTTTATTTTGTATTACAGAGATTGCTATAACACATTTCAAGCCAAAATCTGATTTCCATTCCCTTCAGAGCCAGGCTGGACTGGACTTGGCCCCCTCCTTTATTAGCAGTAATTATTTTGGATCCGAGCAGAGCAGCACTGTTGTGATAGCCCAGATCTGCAGTTCTCCTTTGTTTTAGAGAGTATTTCCTTTCATCTTGCATTGAGATGTGTACAGTAATATATTTAGTATTAGTGCTCATCCACATCTGCAAATAACTTTATTTCAGCCCCAGCTCTGCCCTCTCTGTATTTCTCTGATGGACACTCATATAATTAAGCCGAGCCGTGAGCACGCTCGTGGGAAGGCAACGTCAGCATCAGGCCTGGGTGTTAAACCACGGCTGGATTGCACAGCCCCATCAGGAGCTGCCGCCATCCAGGCAGGCTGAGCACACCCACCAGCCTGTGTGAAGGCAGCATGGGGCCGTGCACCAGCCCCTTTGAGGCTCCTCCAGGTGCCTCTGTGCCCCGGGAGGCTCAGCTGCTGCCACCCCTGAGCCCCAGACGTGTGGGAAGGGGTCACCTCCCAACTCAGCCCTGGGGGCAGGGTGCTGCCTCACCTGTGCAGGTGACAAACTGTCAATTACTCGGCCCTGGTCCTGCTTGTTCAACAACAAACTGACCGTTTTCCATCCGAAGTGCTGACTCAAGAAATGCTGGTGGCAGGCCTATGGATCCCACAGTCGTTGCTGCTGGAGTCTTTAACCGGCTGCTGGTTCATCCCTCCCTGGTCTGCTCCCCAGGGAGCGCCAGCATCGATCCCACAGTGCCCCTCCCCTGCACTGTCAGCACTCACGACCTTCAAGCTCATTTTAGGGCTCTTTATTTGTACCCTTTTAATTCCTGAATTACCAATCACCACCTCTGCTTCATGCTCTGTGGCACTGGAGCTTGCGCAGCAAGAGGAGCACTGGTACATCAGGAAAGGGCTCTGGGTACCCTAGCAAGGGGCTCTGCCTCCTCTACATGAGCTGTTCATCCTGCACAGAAAGGCAAATCCACAGTCAGGTGTGATCTAGAGGGGCTCTGGGGCACCAGGCCGTGCGGTGGGGATGGTGATTTCACAGCATGAGGGAGGCGTTGGAGCCATGGGTGGTGCTGGTGCTGAGCTGTGCCACAGAAAAGAGGAGGTTACATCTGCCAGGGGCCTGGCCGCAAAGGGATGGCACTCAGCAGTGTTCCTGCTCTTGGTCTTTGTTAATGGCTCCCCCAGAGAAATGGGTATCTGGCCAAATGAGCACAATCCAGGGCACCCAGGCACCCGCTGCAATCGCTGTGGTAACCGTGTGTGGGACCTCCCAGGAGCTGGGTCTGCGGGGCAAGCCCCAAGGGCTGGTGCAGTGTGGAGGGCAGAGGCTGCAGGGCTGCGCAGCCCTGAGATGGGGCAGGAGGGCAGAGACTGCAGGGCTGCACAGCCCTGAGATGGGGCAGCTGTTGTTTGGCTGCTCATCCTGTGCTGCCAGTGTGGGGAAGAGGCTGCAGCAGCTCTGTTGCTGGGTCTGCTGCGCACACTGGGATCTGGAGTGAAAAGGGCTCCTTACTCAGCTCAAAATCATCTAGACCCTCCCCAAGAAATCGAAACACCAGAAAAATGCCTGAGGCAACAACTTCATTGCTAAACTAAAGCATCTTGCTGAGAATTTCATAGACCCAGCAAATCATAATGCAATTTCCTATGCAAAAAGGGTTTATCTCTATCTAAATATTATTCCGCACTGTTACTCATTGTAGGGAAGTTATTGCTCTCCTAGGTTAACTGATTGAACTTTGGAAATAGAGCTTCAAGCTTATTGTACAGACGGGAGCTTGACTTTTATTGCTCCTAAATTGTAGTGATACTATTAGATGTGAGTAAAACATACACTCCATTAGAAAATATTTAAGTTTGGTACCAATTTAAAATTAAAAAAGATTAAAAGAAGCATTTCTGCAGTCTAGCCCACCATGAAATTGGAGTCTATTTGGTATGTGAAATGTGTGATACAAATAGCCTGACAATTAATGACAAAGGAAGAGCTGGGATGGATTTATGGCTTAAAGTACCCTGGATTTCACAAGGCTGGAGTGGCAGCAAGGGAAATGTGTTATTAGATCATTACAGGCTTTTCTGCTAGAGCCACTGCTGCTAAAGTTACGGCAAGGTGTTTTATTATTACTCTGTTCCCACATAATACTCTGAAGCACTCTCGTCTTGGGATACGGTTGTCTCAGTGGGAGGCAATCCATGTCTCTGCTGCAGATGGGTTCCTTTGGAAAACCTTAGCAGGAGCTCCTCAGCCATTTTTTTTGCAGTAGGCAGTGCTGAAGTGCTTTCCCACGGCCAGGCCGTGTAAGGAGCTTGTTGATCAGTGTGCAAGTTCAGAGCTGCTGGCTGTCAGCAGGTGATGGGTCTGGGGGCTCCGGCTGCTGAGGGCCCCACAGCGCTGTGGCGGGTCTGTCCCTGCTGCGCAGTTCAGGGTCCTTCCCCCAGGTGCTCTGCATGGCTTTGCCCAGTGCAGCTCCCCCCCTGACCCCTATTAACTTTTTCTAATGCTTGGAGTGTGTTGCAAACTCTTTGCTATGCCCAAAGGGTAAGGATTTGGGATGCTGGTGTAGGGACAAAGGGAGGTCTTTGCAGAGAGGTGGATTTCACCAGTGCCTCTGTCTTCCAGTGAGCCTGGGGAGAGCTGAGCCCCCAGTTCCCCAAGGCTGGGGAGACACCCTCATCCTGCAGCACTGCTGCTGCTGTTGGGGAGGGTCTCAGCTGCAGCCCTTCCCCTCCCACCTGTGGCTGTTGGTGCCCAGGAGGGAGCCAGGCACTGCATGTCCCCACCAGCACACCCAGCAGCCGTGATGTGCCTTGGGCTCTCTCCCGGGGTGGGAAAATAGATTGAGGTAGGACTGGTGTTTTGGGTGCTTTCAGGGCGCAGATCCAGGGCCTGTGGTGCCAGAGGAGCATTGTATGGCCCTTGGGAGTATAAACTGCATTTCTAATCCAGCTTTCTCACCTTGCACTTTGTATGAGAGTCATCTTGTACAGGCGCCTCTGTGCTGGAGCATGCAGTGCAGGTTACGTATCTCTTTCTTCATTAATGGGATTTATATCCTTGGTGTTCCTTGCTGGATGACTTTGTACTGTAACGAAGAACTTGAGTGCTGCCTTAACTAAAATGTAACCCTCATATTAATATATGTGTTGCCGCTGAAAATTGAAATTCACTGAAAACTGACTTTAAAAGCTTGTGGCAGGTGTAACTGGCGGCATGTGAAAGGGGACGTGATTTGGGGCGCCCCAGCTCAGCAGCCCAGCCAGGCAGTGCCGTGCTCAGCCCAGGGCAGGGGCTGAGGTCAGAGCTGCCTCCACAGCCCCCAGAGTGGGCAGGCAGCTGCCTGCCCCACCGCCTGGCACTGGGGACACCACACCTGTCCCAGGGCCGTGCGCTGCCGCCTGCCCTGCGCTCCAGTTGGTGAGAGCCTGTGCCAGTCCTGGTGCTCACTCCCAGGATGTTCTCTTTTACCAGGGAGGTGCAAAGCAGCTTAATGAACCAGAGAATTTGTTCCATAATATTACTTAAAAAATCTTGTAAATGCAAACATTCCAAGCCTGTCTCCGAGCTGTGCATGCATTGCCATTGGCATATGATCAGTTATGAAGATATTTTGCATTCAAGGGTTTGCGGTTTCTAGGTCCATGAATATTCAGGCTCCAGCTCGCCCTTTTTGTCTGTGTTCCACACCTACCCTTTCCATTCCTTTGCGCCTTTTTTTTCCAGTGGATTCAATTAGTTCTATTTGCTGCTTTAGCAATAAAACAATTCCCTCTGTGGCATTAAAATGAGTTTCTTTCATTATTTCATTTGGCTTCTTGTTATATGTGGAAGGAAGGTAGGGAGCTGTGCTCTGTGCCCCAGCTCACAGGGGCTGCCAAACCCTGGAGGACATGACATGTACTTGGGGCAGCATTAGGAATTAATGAAGGGCACTGCTGGTGCAGAGCTGCAGGAGCTGCACTGGCAGAGCCACGTTCAGAGCCACCAGGAAAATCTGACCAGTCCCAGAGACCTTCGGTAGGACTTTGGCACCTGAGTCACTGCAGTCTTCAGTGTGCTGTGCTCCTGACCGTGCTTGGGTTGTTGGGTCTGGTCAGTTCTCACATGGCCCTTGCATTACCTGTTGGCAATGAAACACAGGGACTTGAGCTCCTGCTTGGCTTAGATGAGGCACAAGCCAATCTGAGCTGAAACACCAGTTAAACCAGCAGGGAGGTTTGTGGCAGCAGTGTGGGTGGTGCATGGCAGCAGGGGCTGGAGCTGGTCAAGGGCCTTGGTCCCATTTCCTCCCTAAGCAGAGCCGAGTGCAGTGTGAGGAAAGCACAGAGGCACTGTGAGAGCCAGGCTAGCAGGGATCGTGTGGGCAGTGTGTACAAAGAATCACACAGAGTGCCCGATCACTCTCATCCGGCTACTCTGGGAGTGCCCTTTCAGGGGGCTGCAATGGCATTGGGAGTGTGCGGTGCGGACAGACCCATAAATCATTCGTTTCGCACTGTGCTAAACACAAATCCTATTAGTGCACTGAGGAGCATCTAAGTAGAGAAAAGAAAAAGGCAAGATAGAAAGAGGAAACGAGATTTAAATCTAATTGTTTTTCTGCCTGTGTTTCACCACTGTTTGTGTGGGACATGATGAAATGCAGCAGAGGGGAGCCACACTGGTGGGAGTGGGAGCCCGTGGTGTTCCTGCTCTGCTGCCCTGGACAGCTGACGCAGGTGTTGAAAGTCAACGAGAGGAGATGTGGCTTTGTGTATTCAAAATTATTTTTTTTAATTACTTTTCCTCCTCTTTCTGTGACTGGGGAAGGTTAAAGCAGTTGTGCTGATTCCAGTTGCTTTTTCATTCTGAAGTTAAATCTAGAACCAAATGTGAATTTCCAGGCTGGTGGAGGGGCTGCAGACCCTGGGCTCTGACAAGCACCCAAATTTCTGGAAAAAGAGGTTTGTGCCTTTCCTCTCCCCACATAAAGGCCCACTGGACGGCGAGTGGCCACTGGTGCTGGCTGCCTCCAGATGGAACTGCAGATTCAGGCAGGATGGGTGGCTGCCAGTGTGACGGGTCAGTGACAGCAGATTTCAGAGGGACAAAGTAAAGGAGCTGAACAAGGAAAGGTGTCTATTAGGGATGGAAAGCCATTTTAAAAGGAAGCAAAATTAGAGCATGCAGTAGGGTAAGTAGGACTGCAAAGTTCCATAATTAATCACGCTGTTGGAACTTGGAAAGGAAATAAATGTGATAGAAGGAATTGTCCAAACAGATTACAGACAAATTAGGAAAAAAAAAAGGTGGGGCCATCATGGCCATGGAAATTGTGCTCTTCAGAAATCTTCAATCAATTCTGCATTTCTTTAATAGCATGGTCTTAGATTAACCACTACCTGCATCCAGACATTAAATGAAATATCGAGTATTTGTCTCTCAACAATACACTTGGAAATTGTTTATTTCCCTCCTTGTCTTTTGCGATGTATTTCAGTCCTGTGACCCAAGCTGAAATCCAACGTGCCTGAGGTGCGCAGCCCTTGGTCCTGCTGGCTCCCGCCCCAAGGATCTGCAGCATGGGAGGGTTTTCTCACAAAGCACTTGTTTGTTTGTGCAGACGATTACACTGGCTTTGCTATACAACAGTGTGTTTCTCTGCAGCAAACAATCTGCTTTATGGGTTTTCCTAGGAAAATATCAGCTCGCTATGCTCACTAATATGATTCAATTGTGTTGTGTTATCTGACCTTTAAGGGACTTGCAATCTATAATGACATGGTTCTACAGCAGAGCCACTAGTAAAAGCCCAGGCTCCTGGGGAATTCCGGCTGCAAAGAAGTGAAGCCCGGCTACAGAAGCAGTAACAAGGCACTTTAACCCCTTGGCTGCTGGCCTGTGGGGGCGGGCTGCGTCCCCCTGGCGAGGTGTGCTGTAGGGATGTGTGTGTGGGCAGCTGGAGGGGGGAGCGCAGCTCTGTCTGGTATCCCATCCAGGAGCAGCCGGAGCTGGCGCCTCTCGCCCCTCTCCCCAGAGGGCACGGTGGGAAACGGGACAGGGAGGGGACCCGCTCCGGGCCGGCAGAGCCGCGGTGTTGGCTGTGCTGGGCAGGCAGGAGAGGCTCCCCCGTGCCCCGTTCCTGATGGGCAGGCAGGAGAGGCTCCCCCGTGCCCCGTTCCTGATGGGCAGGCAGGAGAGGCTCCCCCGTGCCCCGTTCCTGATGGGCAGGCAGGAGAGGCTCCCCCGTGCCCCGTTCCTGATGGGCAGGCAGGAGAGGCTCCCCCGTGCCCCGTTCCTGATGGGCAGGCAGGAGAGGCTCCCCCGTGCCCCGTTCCTGATGGGCAGGCAGGAGAGGCTCCCCCGTGCCCCGTTCCTGATGGGCAGGCAGGAGAGGCTCCCCCGTGCCCCGTTCCTGATGGGCAGGCAGGAGAGGCTCCCCCGTGCCCCGTTCCTGATGGGCAGGCAGGAGAGGCTCCCCCGTGCCCCGTTCCTGATGGGCAGGCAGGAGAGGCTCCCCCGTGCCCCGTTCCTGATGGGCAGGCAGGAGAGGCTCCCCCGTGCCCCGTTCCTGATGGGCAGGCAGGAGAGGCTCCCCCGTGCCCCGTTCCTGATGGGCAGGCAGGAGAGGCTCCCCCGTGCCCCGTTCCTGATGGGCAGGCAGGAGAGGCTCCCCCGTGCCCCGTTCCTGTGCTCAGCCCTCGGCAGCGGGCAGTGCAGACCTCGGCAGTGGCTGTGCCTGCCCTGGGCTGTACCTGCCCTGGGCTGTGCCCGCCCTGGGCTGTGCCTGCCATGGGCTGTGCCCGCCATGGGCTGTGCCCGCCTCCTTGGTGCACGGTGCCACGGAAATGATTAATGCTTCTGTCATTGCCACCCACCCACCACTCCCGTCTGTCCACTGCGGGCACCCTGCCACTTGTGGGGGCACCAGCAAGCTCCACTGCAGATGGGGGACCCCACATGTGTCCCCTCGTCCCCTGGTGGTATGGGGGTCGCATCGCTGCCAGCGCTGGCTGTGTGCTGCTGCTGGAGAGTGTGGGACTGTCCTGATCTGGCATAACGTGGCCTCTGGCCCCCACTGCTCCCTTCTGGCCTGCCAAGGTCCCAGGGAAATGTGACACTGCAACCCTTTGGCCTCATGGCACAGTGGAAACTCAGGAGGCAAACTGTTATGTGCCTACATCATCCTTTAGCTCTTGCTGTTCTTTTCCCACTTGGAATTTATCTGCACGGTGCTATGGGGAGATCTGTAGGTCTTGGTCTCAACCAAGACTGGAGTGACCCCCGGATCGTAGATCAAACAGCCTGGTTTTCTCAGGAAGGGCAATGCCAGCCACCAGCTCATGCTTCTGGTCCCTCCCTGTGCCTCTCCCAGCACGGCTGGGAGGACCTCAGGCTGGAGCAGGACATGGTGCTGTTGAGGAGGCCTTGGGAAGCCTCAGGGTGTCTGTCCACTGTGCTCTGGCTGTATTTTCAGCCCACTAATCACTGTCTGATCCCTCTGATTGCTTCTGTCTGACTTCCCTCCACGGCTGGAATGCTTTACCTAAGAGGCATTTCAGGGATTTTACTCAGCTGAGTGAAAGATGGGGGATAGTTGGGAATCTGTCAGACCCATGAAACTGGCAAGAGATAGGGAACTTGAGCAGAGAAACAAACACTCTGGAGATTCACAGAAAGATTTGGGTTGGAAAGGGTTGAAGATCATCCTGTTCCAACCCTCCTTCCACCCAGGTGCAGGGTGGTGTGGCTGGAGCACTTGCTGGCGAAGACTGAGACCAAAAGATTTTGAAGGATTGGTTTATCAGAAACTAAGGACAGCCTGTGCCAAATTCTAGGTTCTGGGTTTTAAGAAAGTTTCCTCAGTCTGCTGCACCAGCTTTTGGCAGAAATCTTTGTGAAACGACTTTTCCACTGAGGAACAGGAGATCAGAGAACTGTTCCCTTTAACACTTGAGTGTGCATGAACTTGCAGGGATATTGTTTGAAGCTCTGCTACCCTTGTTAAAGGTCACTTTTTGATCCCATCAAATACCCTCTTTACCTGGAGATAAGATTTAAAAATGGAAGACGAAAGAGAAAGGGCTTAAGGAAGAAGGAGAAGCGGGAAGCTGGCTGAGCAGCCTGCGCCTGGCTGGCAGCAGGGGGGAGATTAAAGCGGGCGCTGGCACAGCCGGGAACAGGGCTCTGCAGGGTGGCACGGAGGGGAAGCAGAGGGGCTGGGGCATCTCCAGGGCTGTGGGGCAGCCCCTCGGCACGTCTGGCACCAGGAGAACTGCCCACCCCGTGCTGCTGGCGCTCCCTTGCCCTGCCAGAGCCTGCTGCTGCCACTGCCACGGCGCAGAGAAAGGAAACCGCGCTGGGCCAAGGTCGTGGCTGAGGTCAATAAATTATACATGACAATTAATCTTAGAAACCTGTGATTCGGGGGAGAAAGGCGAGGACACTGCGGATCCTGAGCTGGGCTGGCAGGCGGATGCCTTGGCTCCATGTCAGCCCGGGGAAGTCAGTGAAAAACAAGTCTGTGCTGGGATGCTGGGAGCCGGTGTGAGTCACTCAGCACGGCTGGCACACTCCGGTGCCCTTCCCGGCTGGCAGGGGCTGCTGGCTCTCACTGCCTGCCTCGGGGCTTGCTCCCACGTCCCTGTGGAGTGGCTGGGCTGTGGTCCCACGGTGCTTCCCGTGGGAGCTACTCAGCCATCACACGGGCCATGAGCCCTCCATGCTGGGGTTCAGCGATTGTTTGCCTGGCACAATCAATCCCCATTTGAGATGTTTTAAAATGTATAACTGTCTCCTTGAGACTACAGCATTCAGCAGGTGGTAACGCTCAAAGCTTTTTTTTTAATCTGTAGTAAGGATTTACAAAGGAAACCTTGACTTTTAGATTGATTTTTAAATAAGCATATATTTAGCTGTTAGTGCTTGAAGTACATATTGGATTATATTCTTCTGCAAACAGAATATTCTAATTGATCTTGCTAATAAATAATGAAAGCCAGCCCTGCTACATATAATTCAAGGTTACAATGCATTTTGTATCAGCAGCACTGGGAAGTTTTTTAATGCTTAAAAGATTATTTCTTTTGAATAAGGGAAAAAACAGGGGTGGGTGTGAGACTAAATGCTGTGTTTTTCTATAGAATTTCCTTTTGTTGTTTTCTAAACTGTAGTTAGCAAGTGTCACTGCTTGAGACCTTCCTGTACATATAAAGCTAAAGCTAAAAGCCTGTCCCTCTCCCCAGGGGCTGCCCTCAGGAGTGGCAGCAGGCAAGGATGTGCAGCTCAGCCCTGGCTGCCTGCAGCTGGCCCTGTGGCTGCCTGGTGGGTGGGCTGGGGCCAGGCCCTCTCCCACGCTGCATCGTGGGTACGGGTAACAATGGCGAGCCCCCAGGAAGCCCTGGAGGAGCATGGTGCTGGCCCTGGCACCTGAGAGCAGCTGGAGATGGGTGTTGATGTCCAGCCTGGCATTGATAAGCGCTTGGCTGGGGTGAGAGCAGCTTCAGGGAGCTCCTGGGATGGCCAGGTCGGGGTCCTGCACACCCCGGGCACACAGAGCTGCCCCTGGGGCTGGGCTGGGAGCTGGGAGCTGGGAGCTGGGCATAGCCAGGCTCCTGGCAGGCTGCAGAGCCGCTCTGTGCCCACTGCTTCCCACTGCAGCCCCGCTCTGGCCCCCGTGGCCAGGGACAGAAGGGCTGTCGGCAGCTGGGGCACTCGGGGTGTGGGTTATTGTGCTTTGCAGATGTGCTGCAGGTTCTCGGAGTGCAGAGCAGCACTAATCACCCAGTGACATTGCAATTACCATAGCGGACAGGCACTTATTTGGCATTTAAGTTGTAATTAGGGGAAATAACTATTTCTTCCCCATTCACAGAAGTTGTAAGCTGCAGCTGGCCAGCTTTGACCTGGTGTGTTTGTGCAGCTCAGCTGCATTGGCTTTGCCACAGGGCACGGAGCTCTTGTGTGCGGTGGCGGTGACGCCTGCTGTTACAGGGACATTCACAGCAGCTGTCCCCACTCCATACCACAGCTCTGCCTCTGGGGTGGCAGCAGCAGCTGGAGCAGTGGAGAAGGCAGGGCACCGAGTCCAGGGTCATGCCATCCCATAGGCCCCACGGCTCAGGGACACAGGACAGTATTGCTCTCTATTTCAGTATTGCTCTCTATTTCCTACAGTATTTCTCCAATCTCAAATGCTCTCAGCCTGAGGACCAGGACAGGGGCCAGCCAGGTGCCCAGTGGGGACTGGCAAAGGATGAAGCTGTATGGCTTTGCATCCCATGGGCTGCTGGAGGGACAGCAAGGTCTCCAGGGCTAGGGCAGTGTCCCAGCTGGCCAGCGGGTCCGGGCTGAGCGGATGCAAAAGGCTCCATTCTGTTCCACAGCTGTGAGACCAGCTCCTGGCTCCCGAGGAGAACGCTGTGTGCCTCGTGCTGGGACCTGCCCCTCCATTCCCCACTGGGGACAGGGCAGGGAGCCGTGGTGGCACGTGTGTGCTGACCCTCTGGCTGCCTCTCTGCTCCTGCTGCAAGAAGCCATTTGTTTGTGGAGTCAGGAGTGGGGCAGGAGGATGAGCCAGTGCAGGTCTTCCAGGCAAGAGGAGACATTCCTGTCATCCTTTTCTCATAGGCAGCTGGCAATCACTCTCCCACCAGCTGGAGTGACAACATGATTGGCCAGGAAAAGCAGTACAATATTAAAGAGCTGCTGACACCTCATGGGAAATTCACTTTAAACTATTTTATTTAGGTGTGTGTCTGTGGGTTTTTCTGCTTCTCCTCTCCTGGCTCCATACCCAGGGAGCACTCTCTGGGGTGCAGGCGCTGCAGTGAATGGGGTCTCGTAGATGTCAGGGGGAGAGGACAGGGACTCAGAGCCAAGCCCATAGAGTGTCTGGAAGCCTCATGCCATGTCCCATGCCTCCAGGGCTGCCTCAGGCCCAGCACTCCCGGGTGAGGGAGCAGACTGACATGGAGCTGCAGAGCCCGTGGGCTGCGTGGGCTGGCTGTGTTGGGAGGGAGCACAGACATGGAGGGTCATGGCATGAGGACAGATGGACTCTGCTGGGACTGGCCAGGATGAAGGGCTGCTGCTGGTGGCTGTTTATTAGCGAAGCTTCTCGTGGTTTTCCCTTTTGTCTGTTATAGGAAATCATGATAAATATGGATGTGAGTGCACAGGGAGATGGGATGGTTAATTAGAGGAGAGTCCTGGGAGTGGGATCTCCTGGGCTGTAATTGCACCCTGGGGACGGAGCTGGTCCTGTAGGGACCCCCACACACTGCCAGGCTGTGGGACCTGGGGCTGTGGACTTCCCTCTCCACGGATCTAATTGTACCTGCCTCACAGGCTTGTTGTGTGTGTCGGAGTTAATTAATGCTCATAAAGCCACTCAGCGTCTTTGGAGAAGAGCAAAGGTATTGTAGCTGCTGTTAGGATTTACTAGGCAATGCAATTAGTTTAATTTCAGAGAGCTATCAGCCAGCCAGCCCTCTCCACAGCCACTGTGCTGTCCCTGCCACAGACAGGTTCACAGAGAGCCAGCTCGTGCTGTCTGCCACGGAGGAGACAGCAGCACTCTTTGTCTGCTCCTTCTGAGCACCTCTTCCCCCCTGCCCCATCCCTGCTTCTTGCATGATCCCAGTTGTCACTCTTTGTCCTCTTAATGGCCTGATGTCATTGTGACCTGTGGCTCTGGTCACAGCAGCCACCAGTGCTCTCATGAACAGTCGAAGAACAAAAGTCATCCCATTTATCCTCAGCTGTTTACCTCACCGTGGGCTCTGGTGATGTCAGTCCCTCTCCTCCAGCTACAAGGGTCTCTGATGACAGCCCCACACTACAGCCCCAACTACTGGGAGCCCAGATGAAGGATGTGAATCCGAACTAGTCTTTGCTCTGGTGTCAGTCTCCTTTTTTGTGTGCTGCTTCTGGCCAGCAGATGTGTGGGACAAGCTCTGTCTCAGGCTAGGTCCAAGCTCTTTGAGTGCAGGAATGTTTCTGTGTCCCAGAGACTTGGAAAAAACAGAGCATTAAATCCTTCTGTCACGGGAAGAGGCAGGCATGGCTCAACCAGCCTCGCATGTCTGCAGGGTGAGGCGGGGTAGAGGCTGTATTTTTATATATCTGTATGTATGTACGTGTGTCTCAGTGTGTCTGTATACATTTATTGGGTTAAGAACTTGAGGACCATCTGTTCCAGCTTTTGGGGGAAGCTAAAGCCATTTCTGGCATATGCTGAGGCTGGAGGTGATTAATCACTGAGGGCTCAGTGGTTTGCTGCCACAGAGTGGGGTTTGCAGAGCAAACCACCCCATGGCCTGAAGGCAGGGTGACCTTGGGCCCCCTCACCCTCCCTGGCCATGGACAGTAGGGGCAGTGGCGGGTGGCAATGTCCCCTCCATGTGTTTTGGCACAGGGCCACACAGTTCCCAGCCCTCAGGGAGGGGAGAGCTGCAGCCTCTGAGTTCAGCCTGAAGCACTTAGACTGGTCACTTCTTTCCAGGCTGCCTCCGGGAGAATGTCTGGCATCAGCTTTTGTGCCCCATCTCTGCACAAACCACTCTTTGTCACCAGCTCTTTTTTCCTCCCAAGACATGAAAACTGAGACCTGTCGCCTTTCTCTTTGCCTTTGCAGCAGATGAAGATGTCAGGAGCCTGACTGGCTGTTGAAGAGATCTGCCATTACCTTTTTCCTCCTCCAATTTTTGAAATAATTTCATAGGAATCCAATTTTCTCTTTCATATTCACTTCTGCAAACAGATTTGAAAAACTCTTTGTTAGTCAGAATCATCTCTGAAATGTACTGCTGTATTTCTTTTTGCTATTCTAATTAGCCTTTTAACTCAGCACTGCTTGTATTTATAGCTGGCTAATCCTCCCTCTCCAGGCCCCATCCTCCTCCATAGCAGAACGTTTCCACTGTTTAGAAGCCGTTTCCTCTTTCCTGTTTTCTGTTTCCCAGTTCCTTTGCTGTGTCTGTTTCAATGCTCCAGCTCTTGAGTGAGCTCCCTGATCAGAGGCAGGGTCCCCTTTGCTGCAGCACCTTTCCTGGAGCGAGATTCAGCTCCAGGCTGGCACAAGCCTTTGAGCAGCTGCCTTGATTCTCTCCTTCAAGATTATTTCAAGACCATCTATTTTAGCTCCTCAGCTCCCACCATCGGCTCCTGCAAAATGGGCAGCCCAGGGTGGGCACGGATGAAGATGTGATTGCCTTGCCATGCCAGGGTGGGCAGAGAGCCCCTGGCACGTTTTGGTGGCCACGGTCGTGTCCTGCCATCCTGTGCAGTGCACAAGTGGGACCCCTGTGTTCTGACCTGCCTGGGTTCCTCCTCTCAGACCAGTTCCTGCATCTGTGCAAAGGGGGCAGTGGAACCAGATTTTTGTCCTCATCCATCATCCTAATTAATCTCCATAGTGTAGAATACATTTTTACTTTTTGATGCTTTTATGTACTTAGGAGCCAGAAGGAATCGTTTTGCTGGAGTGTTTCAGTAAAACCCTTCAGCTTAGCACTGGGGAGCATCACAGTTTGCCCAGGGTTGGGGGGGTGGTAAATACAGACTTATCCCCCAAAGCCAGGGGGACAGCACCCCCTAAGAACCCATTTTGCTGCCCGCCTCTAACCCTTGACTTAGGAGCAATTCCCTTGCTAATGCTTTAGCTCTGCATTTATGAAGCTTAAGATAACTCAGAGCTCTTCTGGAGCAGCGCCAAATGCTGGCATAAAATATCAAAATGTCTTGTATGGTACAGAGCTTTATCTGTGGGCTGGAGCTGTGGGGCTTTCCCTTTATGTGGCCCTCCTGCCAGAACTCCTCAGAGTGGGCTTTCAAAGAGCAAATACGCAGGAGATCTGCTGGCTTAGCACAATTCCTAAATGCAGATAAGGCTTAGAGCCTCACACCAGGTAGGAAGATTCCAGCATCAGTTAAATGGGCTTGATTGTGCAAATCTCTGGCTGTGTTAGGGAGAGATGGGGAGCGCTGACAGATGGTCTGGCACAGGCAGCACGGGGAGCTGCTAAGGCACCCTGGCCAAAACACATCCTGGGGGCCTTGTGGCAGAGTCTGGGGTGACCTGGGGCTCCCAGCTCCCCATCCCTCTGGGGCTGGGCCCACCATCGTGGCCACTGTTTCACACTCCCTCAGCATGTCATCTTCCCCTGGGCTGGTCTCAAACTGCCTCCATGAACAGCAGCCACAGAAGTGTAAATCACTGGGGCTGAGGAGGATCCTGTGCCGAGAGCAGCCCTGGCACAGGGAGTGGGGCCCAGGGCAGCCCCTGGTGTGACGTGGGCACTGGGGTGTGTGGGGTGGGCTCTTCTGCACCCAAAGCCCACCCAGGACACTGCCCATCAGGCTTTGGGAGAAGGTGCTCCCTCTCCACACTGGAGAGCTGGAGCCCCAGGCCCATTCCAACGTGGCAGCTCCTGTGGGGAGGAAGGAGAAGGTCAGGGAAAAGGAGGGCTGGAATACGAGACAGTACTGAGGCCAGGGTGAGGAGATTGTGTATGTCAGGGACTTGGATGAAAAGTAGGGGAAATCAGGACTTTGTTCCTAATACCATATTTTTAAGTGTGCAAATCTGTTACTACTGAATTATTTGCACCCCATAAAATATTAGTCCTTGTCAAGATATATCTTTCTTGTGCATAAACTGTGTAGTTTGATGCCTTGGTTTTTCTTATTCAGTCTCTCTGCTCCTGAAAATTCATCTACATTTTATCATTTGCTCAATTTTCATGTTTGTGTGGCATTTCTGAGATAATCATGGCATCAATCCTCTGCTTTGGGGATCTCAAAGCCCTGGTGGGGAAGAGTGGCTCGGAGCGCCCCCAGTCACAGATCTGCCCCTGGCATCGGGATGCACATAGCAGGGTTTGGTGCTGATGGATGGGCAGGGAGAGCAGATGTGGGTGGGTACAGCTTCCCAGGGACCCAGGATTTGTTCCAGGAGGGGTGCTGAGAGGCTCGAACGTGGACTGTGGCCAGAGGCACAGAGCCTGGCTCACTCCAGCTCCCTGGGCACCAGGGCACAGTCCTCAGCAGCCTCAGGCTGAGCACAAAGCATCATTTTCAGGTTGAAAAATTGTTTTATTGCATGTAGCACTGGGTCACAGCATAGGAAAATATTAAAAGAGGTAAAGCAAGAAATCCCCCTAGGAGCATATTTAGCCACCAGGATCGGACGTGGCTGCCTCAATGTTCCACCTGTCTCAGGCATCTTCAATTCCAGCTTCTTGGTGTGGATGCCCCAGTCTCCCTCATCCAGCCTCCATCAGATCTGGAATCTCAGTGCCCTGCATCTGCCTTTGGGATATCACAAGGAGCTGGAAGAGATGGCTCAGGCTGCTCCTGACCCTTCCCCAGCCTCCCCAGATTTGCCTCAGTCCTTCCCCCAAGCTGGCATTCCCTCAGCTGGTGTTCCAGGCTCACAGCCTCCTCAAGACCTTGCAGTAAAACTTCACACATCATTTATCACGAGATGTATTAATGGTACAAACAATCTCTTAGCTTCCTTTTATCTCAGCAGGCCCACCATGTGCTTTGCCCATGACTGTTAGCAGCACAGATGACAGTTTAGGCAGTCAATGGATGTTTTCTAGTTTCTTTTCCTCACCCCCCTGTATTAGTGGGGGTTCTACTACCAGGCTAATGTGAGAGTAGATGAGGAAGTTTATAGCATACAGGGGGTTAAAGTCCTGCGTGTCATTGGGGTCAAAGTCTTGTGTGTCATTATGCACAGACCAAGATTTCTGTCTCCCAGTCCAGTTGGTGCTTTTTAAGCATCATAAATCTGTCTTCTTGCTGCTGGAGCCAGCAAGAAATCACACCTCACTGTGTCAGTCTCCAGTTGGTCTCTTGTCCTGATTTAAGCAAAACCATGCAACTGGTGTTACTGTATGGGAATGCAAACGTTAACGCCTCATCTGCGATGCTGCTGGTGGTTCTGCAATCATTAATCTAATGAAACTGGTAATAACTCTTGGGGATGTGGTTCTGGGTGAAATCTCAACTCAGCTAGAGACACGCCGTGCAGCCTGTCCGTTCAGGCAGTGATTTGTCATCTGCAGGATGGAGGCATCTGGAATGAGATGACTCCTGGAAAAACTCGATGCTGCTTCTTGGTGGGGAGCAGACTGGGAGGGTTTGTTGGTGGAGCTGCACACTCAGCACTGCACCAGCAGCCCAGGTTGCCCCAGGACAGGGATGGGCAAGGGTGGCCTTAGAGAGAGAACCTACAAAGCCTGAAGTCTCCTTGTCAAACCTGACTGGGCACCTTGGAGCCAGGTGGGGCAGCACCTTTGCAGCAGCGTGAGATGTTCCTCCAGGTGGTTTCCAGGTGGCCTCTGTCAGAGGCCAAGGGGAAATGCAGGTGCTCATTCCCCCTGTTGGCGAGGAGCTGAGAAAGAGCAGCCAGCAGACAGGCCGGAGGTTTCTGCTGCAGCAAAGGGATTTCCAGTAATTTGCCCCCTTTGCAAGTAAGCCTTGGAAAGGTTTACTCCTGCCTGGGGCTGATGCACCCTGATGTCCATGGTGGCACCTTGCCACTGCTCAGCAGGGATGTGCCGCACACCAGGGGTGTCTGAGTGCGATGGGGGCCAGCAAGGGCCAGAGCTGCCCCTGCAAAACCCAGGGACACAGAGCCACAGCCATGCTCTCTTAAACCACACACCATTTTGTTGTCTTTATGGCTGGGGGCTTTCATGAGAACATGCAGTTTTTGTCTGCACTCCAGCAAGAGGAAGAAGGATGCTTATAATCTGGTGCTGGAGAAATTGGCTGAGAATCAGAGCTCTGTGCCAGCCCCCTTTGCTCTCCCAGAATCTGCAGCAGAGATGCCTGGGAGATTTTCTTAACCGTTCTTTTTGCCACAAGAAAAAGAAAAGCTGCTAAGTCAAAACCTAAACAGTTTGCAAACTAAAGTTGATTTTGATGAACCTTTGGATTTTAAATTGTTTGGGGGAAAGGTTCCATTGTTGACAGAACACCTTCTCTCAGCTGTGCTGGTGAACAGGCTGGAAAATGAGTCAGAATGTGAAGGCTTAATTACTTCAGGCCTAGAATGTAAAAAACCCCAAACTAATAGGGCTGAATTCTTGGAAGACTACATTTCCATAGACACCAAATAATTTACTGAGAGATGATAAGTTGTTGGTCTTTCATCCACACAGGAAGAGCAGCAGGAATTCCTTCCAGACAGGCCCCAGGAGGTGTTTGTGTGAGCCGCAGGCTCTGAGAGGGACCAGGAGCTGATTTCAGGCTGGCAGCCTTGTGTGCCCAGAGGTCCCACTCCCCAGCACAGGCTGGCCAGGAGCCCTGCCCAGGGACACCTTCCCAGGCAGCCACTGTGGATGTGGAGACTCTCACTGTGCAGAGATCCAGCTGCCTTGCTGTGTGCTTTGCCCTCCCTCTCTGCGCAGGCTGGCACGGGGTGAGTGACCGCGCCAGCTCCGGGAGCTCCCCACGAGATCTGCCCAGGCACTGAGCCCTGCTTCAGCTGCTGCCTCCTCAGAGGCCTCCCAGGATGATGCTGGTTATCCCGCTGGTTTTATGCACTTCCGAGGGGGCAGAAGGAGGAAAGTTTATGGCTGCATTTATGAGGAGCTTGAGATTATCTGCATACGCTAGAAAAATCACAGAGGCTATATAAAAAAGGGAAAGTGCCATCCCTCGGCAAGCGGAGTGAATTGGTATTAGCCTGCAGTCAAAGAGGATCTTAAATTATTGTTGTCTTTTTGTATTGCTGTACAGTAGTTTAAAGATAAAAGCCATCTGGGAAGAGTTGAGATAAGTTGTGGGGGGAGCCAGCCGAGCCCAGAGCCCAGAGCTCAGGCTCTGCCTGCAGCGTGCTGGAATGGACCTGCTGCCTGCCAGGGTTTGTGCTTCACCTCCCCGGGCTCGGGGCGACAAAGCTGCAACGCACAGGGCTACAGCCTACCTGGGTGCTTCAGCCTCTTCCCCACAGCTGCCTCTGCAGGTCCTGCTGACTGCACCTGCCTGTTGCAGACACCTGCTCATGAAGCAGCTCTGCCTATAAATACACTTGCTGTCCTTGCTGTGTATTATCCCTGCTCTTTCCCCAAAACAGAAGCTGCACGCCCTGAGCTGGCTTGTCCCCATGTCCCTGTTGCCTGTGACATCTTCTCCATCACTGGCACAGATTAGAGGAGGTGTTTGTTCCTTCTCTACCCGCGCTGAGGCGTGTGCCTGGGCATGTGGTGAGTCTGGCTGTGCTCAGGCACACGGGACACGGCTGAGGTCTCACCCAGCAGAGGAAGGGGGGCTGCAGGGCCCCATCCCAGCTGATTGTGGGGGTGAGGCCTTTGCCTGGCCCAGTGCTGACTGCAGTAAGGCTAACAGAGTGAGAAGCCCTCAAATCAGCTGGCCCCTGCCTGGGTTGGTAATTTAAACACGAGTTTATTAGAAATAATTAATTTAGCCTACAGCAGAATGGCGCAGGTAGAGCAGCAGGAGGTGGCATGTGTTGGGAAGGGGAGATGGTGGCACTCCTCGTGCTGAGGAGCCAGGAGTGCCAGCCTCATTGGCAGCCCTGCTCCCCTCTCCCCTGCTGCTGCCACCCATGGCTCAGTCCCACAGGATGGTCTGGGAGCGTTGCGCCAGGCTGGGGTCACTGCCTGAACATACAAGTGGCACTTTGGACCTTTATTGGGAGGAGGCAGGAGGAGGTTTCTGGCAGTTTTACCCCATGCAGGGAGTGTGTTGGGCCCCAGGAATGCCAAAATGGTTCCACGCAGCCAGGTATGATGGCAGGCTGCAGAGAGTGGCGAGCAGGAGAGCACACTGTTGGAGAATCTCCCTGCTGGGGCTGTTGGGATGGCAGCAGTGGAACACCCGGGGCTCCTCTGCCAGGGGCAAAGCCTGGGTGACAGCAGTGCTGGCTGCTGAGCCCCTTGCAGCTGAGCACTGGGGCACGGGGAGCTCAGCTGGACTGAGCTCGGTCATGGTGCCAACACAGAGCACTCTGCTTTGCAGACCTGCCCAGGAGGGAGAGCCAGGGAGCAGCCCCAGCACGGTGCTGGGCTGGTGGTGGGCACAGTGGGCACGATCTGTGCTGCCTGTAGGGCTGAGGGCTGGAAATCAGCCCTCCTGGCAAGCATGGAGGCATTACAGTAATCTAGTCTGCAGGAGATAAAAGCTCAACGAGGTTTGTGGAGTCAGACAAGGATAAGCACTGACAAAGTCTGGAATGTTTTTGCAAATGATAATGGTTCTCCTTAATAAAATGCCAATCACAACAGTGGGCAGGGCTGAAAGCAGCGAGGCTTCATGGCCATCCTGAGCATGGCCACCCCAGCCTGGGAGCAGGCACAGGCTGACTGTGGCAGGGACTCGAAGCTGGCCATAACACCAATCTGGCAGCCCGGAGCCTTGCCCAGCTCCACCTCAGGCAGCAGCACTCAGCAACTCCAGCGCCTCACCAGGGCCCACTGCCACCCTCCAGCAGATGGGAGCAGCAGCCCACGCCAGGGGCAGTGCCAGGACTGTCCCCATGGACCCTGCTGCTGCCACGTGATGGACAGCCCTGAGAGGGACTTCTGACCTGTGCCAGCTTTGCTGGGACCGAGTCACTGCACCAGTGGGGCTGGAACACAGCTCAAATCCAACAGGACAGGCACAGAGCAAGGGAGCCTGAGAAACCATTGCTGATTCCCCAATGGCCTCAAAATATGTCTTTGTGTGGTGCTGCTTTTTGAATTGCTGCATTCACACAGCAGCTTGAGGGGAGTGATAAGGCTCATGAATATGGAAATTTTTCTCAGATGGGGGAAGGGGGTTTGCTGGGACCTGGGGTGCTTTCCTGAAGCGTTCCTATCCTGCGTTCTTGGAGCACAGGGAACTGATGTCTGAAGCAGCCCTCAGTGCTCACATCCGCCCTGGCTCTTGGAGGGGCACAGGGACGGGTGCAGGGGAGCTCTGTGAGGATAACATTACCTGTGCTGTGTATGGACAGCCAGTTTTCCAGCAGCCACTGTGGGGCTGGGCTGCACGCCGTGCTCTGCAGAACAGGCTCCTTCAGTTCAGCACACGCTGTCCCCGCCGGCGGCACAGCCCAGCATCCTGCTCTGTGCCTCGTGCAAATGGCTTTCCAGTTTCTTGGCTTTGAGCACTCCTCTCCTTGCTAATCCGCCTGCCAGCTTGAGGCTAAACTTCCCCTTGCTCCCTGCAGCCATCTGCATGCAGCCAGAGCCTATGGCTCAGGACAGACAGGCAGGAGCCCTGCTGCTGGTGGGGCTCTGTGTGCTCCCAGCCAGTCCGAGGCAGCATGACTTGGTATGTCCTGGGAACTCCCACCAGTGCTGGCCTGGTTCAGTTCTGCCCAGGTGCTCAGATGGCTCCAGGGCTCAGTGCCAAGAGCCCCCAGTGCCACAGGGCTCAGCATCCAGCCCCTGGAGCCCTTCGGCACCGGGTGCCCCCAGTCTGAGCTGTGGGGGACAGTCCCCACTGCTGGGCGTGGGGCTCAGCATGGGTGCTTGCTGCACTGCTGCTGTCCCCAACACCATTGGGCATGGGGCTCAGCATGGGTGCTTGCTGCACTGCTGCTGTCCCCAGCCGCTGCTCCAGCCTGCTCTGCACACTTCCACTGGTTATTGATCCCTCTAAAAATCTATAAAGATTAACTTCTGGGAACAAATATGACATCTTTATGGAGAGCCAGAAGAAGCTGCTTTAGCATTCGGGTGGCTGCTTTGCTGCACGGAGACATCTGTTTGCAGCAGGACACGCAGAGGAAATGATCTGTCAGCGTTCAGGGGGCGTCCTATGAGCAGCTGCTCCCCTTGATGGAGGCACAGGTAACCTTGCCATCCGTGCAGCTGCACCAGTTGCACTTGTCACACTTGTTACTACACCAAGTTCCTGGCATGTGCTGTGAAGCCAGCCAGCGTTTTCACTGTGTTCTGCCTCCAGTGGAAAGCCAGGTAGGGCATGGCCTTCCAGAAGCTTGGAGGGAGGGAGCAGCTGGCAGCAGCTGAATACATCCCAATCCTTTGGATTAACTTCTTTGCCACAGCTGGAGAGAGCTTTTCTTGTGGCCACAGTGCAGAGCACACCTGGGAGCAGGGGACTCTGGCTCCCCAGGGGTACAGGCACCACGGCGCAGGACAGTGGAGATTCCACAGTGGTTCTGCTGCAGGAGGATAACCTGCTGCAAAGAAATAACTGTCCTGGTGCAAAGCCCAGCCTGTGGCAGGGCAGCACACTGTGTGAATGAAGGGACCTTTACCCAGAGCAGTGAATTGTCATTAGAAATCACTCAATGATTTATGTCAGGAAGAGCAAGTCACATAGTGGGTCATCCTTCTCGTCTCACTAGCCATCATTTGTGCATTGCCTCTGGGATATTTGCCAGGGATCTCCAATCCATCTCATGCTGTGGAGTTTCTCCCCTTTCCCTGGGATGGCAATTCCCTGACTAACATCATTTGCTTCCAGAAAACTTTCTCCAATATTCAGTCTGCGTTTTCCTTATGTTAATTTCTTGCCTTTACAGCACTTGATTAATAACTCTGTTTATGCCACTAGAATATTTGCAGGCCCTTGCCATTGATGCGGGGACACTTAATAGAAGAGAGATGTCTGTAGGTCTAATTGCTTAATGAAGGGGTGAGGAACATTCTCTGTTCCCCTGGGTTCTGCAGGACCAGCAGATGTTTCTGTGATCTGCCTGTGTCACAGTTATGATCCCCTGGGATGGCTCCAGCTTTCTGGTCACCCTTGTGTCCCCTTCTGCAGGCTCCTTGTCCCAGGGAATGCTGCTTCCACAATGCAATCCAGAAACGGGACAGGGTTTCTATATGGGTTCTTACTGACTTGCAAATTAGGGTAAAAACCCACAGGGGAGATGCCCAACAGTGAGTGTGTGCCTGGGGGTCCAGGCTCCTGGGCCCCCCTGTCCAGGTGTGTGTGCATGTGGCACTCCCCACCTGTCGTCGAATCCATCAGTTCTCTCTCTGTTTCCCAGCTCTGGGTGTTGTTTTTGCTCCCCAGCACGTGGCAGTTCCTCCTCCACAGACACGTAACGCTGCGCATCCCCAAGCAGGAGCTGAAATCCAGCCCAGTGTGTATTTCCCAGTTATCCCAGTTTCCCTGTGGCACTGCTGAGGCTGAACTCCCTGTGCAGCCCAGGGCGCCAGCTGGGCAATGCTGGCACCTGAGCCTGGGGATCAGTGTGGCTCCCTGCTGCTGCCCAGGCATCTCCTCCGTGGAGCAGCTTGCAGGAGCTCAGTTCCCCTCCTCGCCTGAGACTTTGCCAGCCTCAAAGTAAAAAGAGGCTCCAAAAGGTCTTGTGACCCCCTGCAAGGCTCCCCAGCCTTCTTGAGTGGAAGGAAAGGATCCATTAATGTTTGCCTTCATTTCTGTTTATCAAAGAGAAAAAAGCTTTTGTCAAGCATCAAAGTGGCGATTCAGGACACAAAGCAACTGCTTTGCTGTGGGCTCCTGAGGAACCTGAGGAAGGAAAACACTTGTTCAAAATTCCCCACTAAACTGGTGAATCTGAAAACCCCAATTTGTTAAAAGAAGAGGATCAAGAAATTCCCTGTCTCCTGTAAGCCTCTCTGGAGTCTGGAGCACTATCCAGGTCTGAAATCCTGGGCAAAAAGGACACCAGCATCGCACCCTGAGAGGATTTGGGACTCCAGGCTGGAGCTGGAGCTGGAGCCAGCTGTGCACAGAGCCGTCAGACAGACCAGAAAGCCCCAAACTGGCTGAAGCAGCTGCAAGAGAAATGTAAAATAAACATGTGGCCTCAAGTCCGGATGTGCAGTTTATTTTAAAACCTAATAACTCCAGATAATTGATAGTGGAGTGCAGTATTTTCCATGTGTTGGATTACGAGCGTCTGTCGCTCACCAGAAGCTGTAACCTTGAGCTATGAGACATTATTGGCAGTATTTAACACAAATCTGTTTTCCATCATTGTCAAATCCCACTACAATATGCACCACAGGAAGAAAGCCGAATACTAAATTGATTTCTCTAATGGGAAGTGTTCTTCAGGAGATACCGACCTGTGTGGAGATGCATTAATAGGATTACAATGGAACCTTTTTATTTTACTTTATTTTTAATGGAGATTTCCTATTCTGACACACCTGTGAGACGCTGCTTGGCCACAGACATGGCAAGACAAGGCAGGGCAGCGTACCGCGAGGGGGGCGTCTGCCTCTGGAGATGCAGCTCCTGAACTGCAGTGGGACTGTAACTGCGGTGGCTCTGCCAAGCTGTGGCTGCAGGGAGCAGCCTGGAAACAGCAGCATTCCCCAAACACCAAAGGAGAGCTCATCAGGTACTGCTGACTGGGAGAAGGTGCTGCATCCTGCTGGCACCTGACAGCACCCAGGGCATCCCTTCCTCTCCTGACCCAGCCGCCCTTGGGAGGGCCTGGAGAAGCATCTGGAGAGAAGCAGAGGAAAAGGGAGCCCAGACCCAGCATGGAGCTGGGTGTGGAAGCCAGGGGCTCAGCACCAGCCTGTCCCAGTGCGGGTGCTGTGCCCAGGCAGCCAGTGGCCAGAGCAGCGGAATCGGCAGCACTGGCCACCACCGTCCCCACAGGCTCCAGGTGATCAGTCTGGGGATTGCTGGTGCCAGCAGGCAGGAGGAAGGTTTGCCTTCTCCAGGAGAGTGGGAGTTCTGTAAGCGACAAGGTAATTACCTTACTTCAGCATAAGCTGATTGACAGGAAGCTAATTGACATTTAAAAAGTTACTGTTTGTTCTGTCCGGGCTGGAGAGCCCCATGAACTTCTCTCACGTCCTCCTGCTGACACTGCCTGAGCTGAGGCTTGGCTGGGAGTCCCAAGCCTGGGCAATTGCAACCTCACAGCTCTGCCGGGGTCTGTGCAGTGGGATGAGGAGCTGGAGCTACACCCACCCCGCAGGGCTGGTGGTTGTGCCCCAGCCCTTGAAGAGCAGGTTCACCTGGCAGCTGCTGACTCCAACAGAGCTGGGCGCGTGACAGTGCCACATTAAAATGTCTGTGTCAGAGCTGTGGGCTACTGCAAGGTTGTTTACAAGTCTGACAGGCAAAGCTGAATCTTTCCTTGTGATTTGCCGAGGATTGATGTCTGTAAATACGGAGGGGATGTGTAGGAGGCGTGGCGGGTAACGGGGCCGTGCAGGGCAGACCCTCCACAGGCAGAGGGTTGGCTCCTCACAGCTCCCTGCAGGGCTGGATGCCGCTGCCAGCTGAGTGTGCAGCAGGCTCTGTGCCACACAGGGGCTGGGCTGCACTCAAGCATGCTGTTCAGGCAGGGAAGAGTCACCAACCATTTGACAAACAAGGCTTTATAGATGGACAGGAGCACATTACATGTTTCCAAAGACAGTATGGTACGCTCTGGAGCTAATTTGAAGGAAGGTTTTGGAATCAGAGACAATGCCGCTCTGGCATACCCTGACATAAGTGATGCTGTTGCCGTGGCAACTCCCCAAATCTTCTCTTCTGCTCTCAAAACCCACCTGGGTCTCCAGCTGCCCTGGGAGTGCTCAGGGCTAATGCTGCACACCCTCTCCCTGGGCAGTGGCCTTTGGCTTTGGTCAGCAAGGCTCATCCCGCTGGTCCTGCGGCTCCAGCCCATGAGGCACTTGCACTGCTTTGCTGCAGCTGCCCCACTTCTCCTCTGCTGCCTGTGCAGCACTGGGCCCTGGGTAGGTATAAACAAGCTGCCACTGTGATGGATAAGAAAATCACAGCATCAGTTAGAGCAGATTATAGCTTTTTTCTCCCCTGACAGGAAGGAGATGTCTCCATACAAGCCTGAGGTTGCTCAGGGCAGCCACAACCTTCATCCGTCACTGCTGGTCCCCAAGCACTCCTCAGCCAGAGATGCATTTGGTGGGAAATGCATCCACGTGGGCTGAGGCTTTTAAGGCAACCAGAGCTGATGCAGAGCATGCTGCCCTGAGCTCTGTCGCAGGCAGGAAACTTGTCCTGCTGCCTCCAAAGAAGCATGGCCTGTCCCTTCAAGCTGCAAAAGGCACAGCAAATATGAAGAGTCTGGAAAAGTCCCAGGTGACAGTGGGAAAAGTGACCTGGCTCCAGCCAGCATGTGTGCCCAGACTGGCTGCAGCTCTCGAGCCCATGCAGCTGGGATGCACTGTGAGCCCCTGCCCGTGCTGTGGGTAGCTGTGATAGATTCAGACTGAGCATCACCTTACGGAGCCAGAGGAGCTGGGTCTGCCTTAAAGCAAGGTGTTCGTGACCAGTCAGATATCACAGAACCATCTATTGGGATTACTTGGGATGCTGAGAGTGTTGGGTCTGCTCCAGCTTTGTCCTGTGCTCAGCACAACCATGAAAGGCAGAGCTGCCAAGTGTCCTGTGTGGTAGAGCCCCGCGAGGGCCTGGGGTCATTGTTCCTGGCGATGTGAGCAGGTTTCCCTGGAGGCTGGTGCCCTCCTGGCAGAAGCTGTGCGGCGCAGATACACAGTGCTGGCGGGACAGCAGTGACACACCCGTGCCAGAGACATCCCTCCTCACAGTGCACGGCGACACGGGGGCCGCTGGGCTCAGGAGGATGCCCTCCTCGCTGCGTGGGAGCCCTCTGAGGGGCACAGGCCGTGCAGCATTTGCTGGGAGTGCAGCGGAGTGCATCGCCTGTCAAGCAGCATCGACCCGGGTCTGTCTTACCTGAACGAGCCGTGGCCCCGAGCAAGTGCCAGGAAGACATTCCACTTAACAAGCGCAATTAGGGCTGCGACACAACGGCAGGAAAGGAGCTCAGCAGCGGTGATTAATGTTCTCACACCTCTGTGTGCTGCAGTGGGGCTGCACAGCTGCCTCTCCTGCAGGATGGCTGACCCCAGGCCTGCTTACCTGCAACACCTGTTTGCTGGAACCTTTCAAATACAGAGGAGAAACATTTCCTCTAGGAAAGTCTGTGGAAATGCAGTGCTTGCAGTTGGCACTTGACCTGTCGATGTTGTCCCGGGCAGCCAGGAGCCAGGGCAGGCAGAGCTCGGGCCGGGGCAGGCGTGACGTGGTGCTGCCCTGCAGGGACAGCGCGAGAGTGGCACTGGGATGTGTGTGTGCCACAGTGGCTG
>NW_005054399.1:2551174-2562187 GCF_000277835.1 Geospiza fortis
CCCATTTTCCTTCCATGTAACCTGGGGCTTCTCCAGCTCCTTCCCAGCCGTGCTGTCCCAGTGCTGCTAGCCCCGTGTCTCTGCAGGTTGTGCTTGTGGTCCCAACCTTCCTCTGGTGGGTGCCAGAGATTTCATTGTCTCTTTGCTAATGGATGTGGGCATTAACATGATTATTTTGCATAGTAATTGGTGGCATGTGTAGCAAGGAGATCACCATGTGAGGAATGAGAAGTGAAGAGGTTTAGGGAAGCAGGATGCCTGGGGGTTGAGGCAGGGTGTTTGAGTGCCATGAATCGGTGCTCCGTGGCCAGGAACGCGCCCGCTGTGGGAGCCTGCTCGCCGTGCTGCCCTGGCTGGGGCTGTGGCTGCCCTGGCAGCAGGTGCAGTCGGGGTGCCAGCCCCGTGGTGGCAGGTGCCCAGCGCGCCGGGTGGCATCCGCCACAGGCAGTGGCGGGCGGAAGCTTTCCCTCCCACGGCACCATACGGAAAGGCTTCTGTCACTGTGCCACTGCAGAGAGAGGAATTTAAAAGTGTGACAAGGCAGGTTCCTCTGAACTGCCTCCAAGTACCCGCCTAAGAATAGCATCTCCCTCCAGAAGGGTGGCTGGCTCCGCGCTCTCGGCTCCATCCCTCCTCCTGTCAGCCTGCGGGCTGTGACCAGCTGCTGCATCGATGTGTGAGGGGCAGGGTGGCATTTGGGAGTCACACGGACTGCATGGATCTTCTGCAATGGAAATCTGCACTCCACCTGCACAAAAGCAGGAGAGGTGGATTTATTCCCCAGCTCCTTCCCCTGCTAATAGCAGGCCCTCTGCTCTGCCTGGGATGTCTGGGCACAGCAGCTTTACCAGGTGATAAACCTGGCTCAGTGAAGCCAGACCTTGTGTCAAACACAGCAATATTCCCCAAGCACAGCCCCAGCAGTGCACAGCCTAATGCCAGCCGTGCAGCTTGTGGGGTTAGGCAGTAGAGCCCCCGTGTCCTGTCAGCAGAGATACAGCAAATCTGGTGTATGTGGCATGGGAAAGGGGGAAAGAAGCTGGCAGGGGTTTCCTCCCTGTGTGCCTTCCACTGCAGGCATTTACCTTTGAAATAATGTGCTGGAAGGTTTCCTTGCTGATTAAAGCCCAGCATTAGTATGCAGATGAAAACGTGAATCAGCCTAGATGAGGCTTCCTGGGCAGTAGTGGAAGTCAAGGATTTAATCTAGCCTGATCTTGGACATGGTTTAAACTCTTCAAAACAAGAGCACATAACCTGCTGCAAAGGTTTCATTTCAATAGACCTCCCTGCCAAGAAGCTCCAGCAGCCTCTGTTTGCCTTTGCAGTGATGGTTGGCAGAGGTGAAGGGCCTGGCATTAGTCCCTGTGCCCCGTGCTGCTGCAGCAGTCCCCAGCTGCTGCCAGGACACATCCTGGCATCCCTCTGTGCCCCTGGGCTGTGCTGCTTCACTCCAGCACTGGGCTGAACCTGTTCATCTGAAATGCAGTGGCCTGAGCCTTCAGCCAGCTCCACCTGAGCCACCACAACCCTCTCCCAGGACTGTGGTGATGAGCAAGTGAGCTTACTGCTGCTGCTCAGAGACCTTGAGACCTCTTTTCTGTTTGCCTTCTATTGCGTGTGGGAAAGCCCTGCTTCATGCTCTCCTGTACCTTTGCAGGACCTCCACAGCTGTTTATGGGACCCGGACAGCTCCAGCCATGCTGGAGTTCTGAACCTCATCCTTTCAAGTTGTAGTATTTATTCATAAGAAATGAATTGTCATCTCTGTGCCAGGTTCTGGAATTTTTTCTGCCAAATCCTGCATACATCCCTTTGACAGAGAGGCCAAAGCAGTGGAGGTGCCAGCTAAGTCCCAAGTTTTGACGAGAATTTGCAGAAGCTCAGATTGCCTTGAGAGTCTCCAAATCCAAAGAGAATTCATGGGCTGCAAAGTCAATGAACTGCCCCACCTGAGGGTACTTGGGGCAGGGCAGAGGTGATAACGTGTTTGGTGGCCACAGCTCACAGGAGCAGCTCACAGCCATGGTGGGGCACAGAGAGGGGCCCCTCCTCACTGCCCATGGCCCAGAAGGTTCCTTGGCCAGGCCTCAGTGGGGCAGTGGTCCTGCCTTGTTCCCAGGGAGCCGTGGGGAGCACGGGAGGAGGCCCTCAGCAGCTCCCGGGGGTGGGGATGGCACGTGGGCACAGCAGACCCAGGCCCCAGCACAGTCAGGCTGTTCTGGGCAGCAGGATGGGGGCAGGCAGAGAGGGGATGTCTCTGGACAGAAGACCAGCTGACTTGATCAGCAAGCACTTAATTAGTCTCTGTGTAAAGGCTCCATGCACAGCAGCTGTACACAGGAGCTGTGAGGACAGGAAGAATCCTTCAGCAAGAACAAGCAGCGAGACTGTGAGTTCCCAGAGCTTGCCTCCAGAGTTAGAAAGCCTTCACACCAGGAGCACAGCCAGGAACTGCTGGCAGTGCCAGGCAGCCGAGCACAGCCCTCACTGCTCCATCCTTGTGCATAAATTACCTCTGGGCTCTGAGCTAAACAAAGGGCCCTGAAATAATTCTGCGCTTTAATAAAGTCAGCATTCGTGCCACTGTCGTCCTTACAGAAGGAGAATTTGCATTTCCTGCTGCCAGCTCACCCCCACAGCCTGCTGGCACTGAGGCCAGAGCACTCGCCTGTGTTCACACCAAGGACGATGTTAGATTTAGTTTCTTAATCATGGTGACACCAGAAACAGGGTAGAGCCTCCCAAAGCCCCAGACTAGAGAGCACACCAGCATCTCCAAAGCCCTCCAGTGCTCAAAGGTGTCTGAAAGCAGCGCTCTCCAAAGCACTTGCTCTGGTGGCTGTGCATCTCCTTGTGTCCCCCTGGATCCCCTGGCAGCAGCCTGTGGGCAGGCTCCTGCCCCATGGCTCTGAGGGCTGGCACTTGCACTGCTGGTCTGTGTTCCTGTGAAATCTGGAAAGAAACAAACCACAGTTTCTCCCTCCCAAAGGGAAGGGATCCCCTGGGCTTAGAGTCTGCCACCAGCTGTGCCTCCAGCAGGCAGCAGGCCCTGAGCAGGTGAGCAGCATCAGCATTCTGTGCTGTGCTGATGGGTGCGGGACAGGTGCTTCCCCAGGCAGGCAGGGCAGAGCCATGTCTCCCTTCCCTTTGATGGGCCTGTCACCCTCTCCTTTCCCTTCTCAGCCCCCTGTGCTGCGCACACAGGCCAGGGGCGCTTGTCTGGCCCGAAGCACACTGCCTTTCCAGCTGGAGCTGGGGCCCAAGCTCCAGAGTGTGTCCTGCTGGGGGCTGTGGGGCTGCTGCAGCAGAGGGGCCCTTGCCTGCTCCAGTTTACTGCAAGAGTCCCCAGCCCACGCAGCTCTGTCCCACCAGCGCTGGGTTGCTATGGGCTGAGCAAACCTCGGCTGCAGCAGTCCCTGTGCATCCCTGCAGGGCCCCTGTGGGTCCCCCTGCCAGCTCTGAGCTCCATCCCACTCCCCTCTGCTGGAGCCAAACCCTGCTGTGGGGGATAGCTGCGATCACAGCTCTCAGCGTGTTCAATTACTGCCAGTTAATGATGATTAATTTACAATTAGGGGCCTCTAAAGGGTAGTGTGTCTGTTAAATAAATATTGATCTTTCATTTGTGGCCACAGATATATTGCCCCAGTTATGGGAAGCACTGCAGCAGCAAAGCCAGGCTCTCCCAGAGAGACTCCCTGCAGAACCCGAGCTCACAGGACTGTTGGGGCTGCCCAGTGCAGGGGACTGGGCTTGCCTCATCTCAGGATCCTGGCCTCCCAGGGCTGGACAAGTATCATGATATTTGAGGTGTTTCAGTGCTGACTGGACGTGCTCAGTCCTGTTGGTCCTGTTCCTATTTGCAGAAGGGGTGTGGGAATGGGGATGCTGGAGTTGGTTCTTCCCTCTTACGTGACCCTTAATTGGCCTTGTAAAGTAAACAAATTGTCCAGAGGCTCCACTAGCAGCCTGACGACAAACTCCTCACTGAATATACAAAGTGTTTTCCACCCCATCTCAGCCGTGCTCTGGAGTCTCTGGCCAGCGTGGCCATGCCACTGCCCACACATGCACGCCACACTGTGGGCTACCTGACTTCTGTCTGTCTGAGCCCACTCTCCAAGGAGTATTTTTCTAAAAATCTCTTATCAATTACTTGTTAGCCATATAGCTCTTGCCCTTTCCTGAGGCATTGACCTCAAGAAAACAAAGGCCATTTCAACTGTTCGCCAGAGCCATCCAGTCCTGAATGCTGGAGCTCAGCAGGGATTTCTGCAGGAGTGTAGCACTCTTCTTTCTCACCTGTGATTCTTTTCCACGTGCAGATGAGGCGGAAACACCATCCCAGCCCACCTCCAGCCGTGCCCCAGGAGTCCCTGAGTGAGCCCTGCTCCTTCTCCCTAGCACATTCCCAATCACTGTTCCCTCGTCTCCCTTCCCCTCTGCAGTGCATTCCATGGAAGCAGACTCACCAGGAGAACACTCTCTGGCTTTCTCTTTTATTTGAGGCATGTGTTTGGAGCAGTGCTTTTGTTCCAAATGAACACGTTGATTCATTCAGAAGTGCAGTTTCTGTTTTTGAATCAGCAGAGCTGTTTATGCTCATAGTGTCCATAAAACTGTTATTTTAGTCCTGACACTGATGCTTATGAATAAAATTTAGATCTCATTCAGAAGAACATTAGCTGTAGCTATTTGGCTTCTTGTTAAAGCATTAATTTTTATTGAGACCACATTGCCAAGCAACTCCTTCTGCATCTTGCAGCAACCAAGCACCTCAAAGTGGAGACTTGGGTAGGACCAGATTGCAGCACGTGTCCCCCAGCCCCTCGGCCCCAGCCACTCCATCTGCAGGTGCTGGATGATGGTGGGAACCTCCCAGTTCCCCCAGGTGAGCAGGGCACCATTCTCAGGGGAGGTGCTGGGGTCTGCCAGAGGCTCAGGAGCTGACACAGCAGGGCTTGCTTGTGCTGGGTGCATGTTGGATGTTCTGGTGCCAATTAGCTCTCCTATGTATTTATTGCACCTTTTTGCTCGAAGCAAGCTGTTAAATGTCAGAAACACTTTAGCATTTTAGCAGGAAGATAATTTTTAATAGATTCCACCTACAAAAAGGAGCTGACTGGCAGAATATTAAACTCAGGGAGATTTATTTTTACTCTATGCCTCCAAACAGCTTGAGATAACCATTTTTGCATGGCTCCTTGCTGATTAATGCTGCTGTCTCTTGCCTGTCCTCCTCACTCGGTGCTGTGGCAGCTGTGGTCTCTCACATCCCATTAACCTTGTCTGCAGAAGGGATACCTGGCCAAAGCAAAGAATTGGCCCTTGTAATTAGGAATGTAAACATCTCACACTGCCCGCTAACATCCACACATCCTTCCCTGCCTGCTACCAGTGCTTGTTAGGGCAGGATACCCCCAGACAGGCTATTCCTATCATCAGCTTCCCTCATACCAGCTTTCAATAATTTCTAGTTGAAGAAAAGCCCAAATAAAGCCCAAATCAAACCCAAAGTAGCTTTGGTTCTTCAGGGACTAAGGTGGATGTTCTGTCAGTGCTGGTTTTGCTCTCAAAAACTGCACTGGCATCTGGTGGGGTTTGCTGGGACTGTGGAGAGCCTTTCCTCTTCCTCAGCAGAGCTGATGGATGCCCGGGATTCATGGCCAAGCAATTGTTGTTAGTGGTGGTGATGTTTGTCCTGGGCACTGTAGCTGGTGGCACAGCACCAGGCCAGCCCCAGGCGCTTCCACTGCAGCCCTGCCTCAGGTGCTGCAGGGATGGCACCTGGCACCTCTGCTGTGGCCCAGATTTGGTTTTTGGGTGAAGCTGTATCAGTCTGTTCTCAGTATGAGCAGTGGCTCCCTAGTGCAAGATGGAGCAAATGAGTCATTGTTCATAACACTGCAGCTTCTGAAAATTCAGGTGACTTTATTTGTTTCTCAGTGATATAATGAGCTGTTTTGAGTGATGCTAGATTTAATGGCTAAATCAATGTGTGTGTTTAGTGTTAGCCTTTATTTTAGCACTAAGTGACATGAGATAAGCAGACTTAGAGAGTGTTAATTGGTTTGTGTTTAGCATTTACACTAATCAGACTGTGCAGTGCTGCCCAGAGCTCTTCAACACTAGTAATTCTGTTTATCCAAACCAGGAATTGTTTACTCTATTGACTGGAGTGGCATCAGGCTGTTTTTTCACTCACTTGGATGTTACACTACATGTGTGAATTAACAGAGAGCCCTGGCTAACCCTGAGTGCTGCTGCACACAGCGTGTGGGGAAAGGTGGCTGAGCAAACCCTGCTGAGACAGAATGCAGCAGGGCCCCTGTGCAGGCAGCAGGACCAGCAGGGCAGCCCTCCTGCCTTCGTGCTCCCGCCCTCACTGTGAGCAGGGCAGGAGGCAGAGGAGGCTGTGCTCCCCGTCCCAGATGGAGCTCCCATCGCTGTGAGCAGGGCAGGAGGCAGAGGAGGCTCTGGTCCCCATCCCAGCCCCCTACCAGATGGAGCTCCCATTGCCCCATTCCTGCGTGGAGCCACTCAGCAGCAGGATCACAACACTCTCTTCCCATGGACCACACACTGGAGAGCTGTGCCACGGGGTTATGGGCTGAGATGTGGGGCTGTGCTGCCCAGAGAGGGGAACCCCCAGGTCTGCTGGGCAGTGGGGATGCGCCAGGACCTCCTCCACAGTCGTGGCTGGGCTGCCTGGCCTGGGCTCACATCCATCCTCTACTGATGGGAGCAGATGTCTGGGCAGGAGCCCACCAGAGCATCCCAGGAGCCAGCAACAGCATACTGGCCAGCCAGCAACACACAGCACGGCTGCCTTCAAAATGGCTTGAAAATTGCCTCACCATTGCTCTGTTCCCATCACCTGGCTGGTTTTGTTAGAGTTGGTTTTGGATCATTTAATTTTTATCTAAACATTCACTTCCCAGCTGAGCTCTTGGAGAGCTCTGGCTCCCTGGCTGCTGCTGAGCCCCTGGAAATGGAGCTGCCTGTAGGATGTGCTGACAGCCCTTGCTGCTGCTGGGAGCTGCCTCCGGAGCTATCCCTGGCCCTTCCCTGTGCAGTTGCAGTGCTCACTTTGCTCCTGGGGCCCTGACGCCTGCAGGGGTAGGTATGGTTCCCCTGTGAGAGCCCACGGTGTGCTTCCCCAGCAGGGATGCTCTGGGTAAGAGAGGCCAGGCATGCCACAGGCTGCTCCTGCTCCAGGCTGCTCCAGGCTGTGCTGGGAGGCACAGCAAGATGAATTCCCTTTTATTTTGCAAAGTGCTGTTTTACTGATTTCTGCCAACCAGCCCCTAACTGAGTTGTGGTGCCCCTCAAGTGCCACCCCTGGGGATTATGGAGAGAGCCCAGAGTCACCATTATGTGGAGCTGCAGGGGCATGGTGAGAGTCCCTGGGATGGACGTTAAATCACTGTGTGAGGGCAAGCAGAGGGATGTCACTGGGGCTCAGGGAGGAAGCTCTGCTGTACCGTTTGCACTGACTGTGTGATCCGAGTCAGAATGAGAATCATAAATCTTGATTATTCTCTGTCTCAGCTGATTTGAACCAAATGCCTTGGACAGGGATATAGTTCACATCTCGCTGAAAACTGCAAAAAAACTGATTAAATGTACAAACTGATATCAATAGCACTCTATCTCTGTTAATGCCCAAACTGTCAGAGTTTGGGGAGAGGATCCTGTGTAGGTGGGCTCTGTCCCAGCCCAGATCAGCTTCCTGAGGGGTTTCAGGGCAGCTTTCTCCCCACTGTTACTTATTTTGGTACTTCGTTCCTGCAACTCTGGCTGTTATTATGATGCTGTCAATTACAGATGGCATCTCTGATTCTGATTGCACTTTGCTTACAATTAAGCATCCTATAGAAAAATGGAAATGCTGGGTCATTAACATAGTGTAATAATAAGGTAAACCATTCAATTATGGAGGAAAAACCACTTTGAATAATAAGGATATTGTATGCCTAAAAGACATTCAGATGCCAATGTATTACCATTCTTGCATACATAATAAATGAACTTAAACCCAAAAATAATCAACAGAAGCAAATAATAAATAGCTGTGCCCTCGGCAGCAGCCTGGCTGGCACCACTCCCTCCAGGGGCAGAGGAGCAGCTCTGGGGTGGGAATGGGCAAGTCCTGGATCTGTGCAGTCCTTGGCAGTTGTTTTGGGAGATGCCTTGCAGGACTTGTCTGATGCTGGAACCGACGTGTTTCCCACTTGCATGGGGAGGAGGCAGAGGAGGGGCTGCGGCACTGGTGTGCACTGCTGCCTGCAATAGCAAGGGGAGCACTGGGGCTCTGCCCAGGGCATCTGCTGGGCTCCAGAGGCTGCAGGCAAGCACTGGTCCTCTGAAGATTAAACAGTGGGATGTCGTGCTTCGGGCAGCTGAGAGGCTCATGCAGTTGGGAAGATCTCACCACTCAGTGTCTCTGTGGAGGGATTTGGAGCTGGCTTTGCTAGGAGAGCAAAGAGAGAGCCCGTGACCTCCCCACCCGCCCCTTCAGCTGCTCTGCCTGCAGCACTGATGGCTTGCATGGATCCATCTCATTGACAGCTAGAAAGGGAACAGGAAACTGCAGGTGTGAGGGTGCAGAGGGTCATGGTCCTGCCACCGCCTCTGACCTGCCCGGGCTCCTGCGGCAGCCTTGATGGTGGTTCTGTGTCCAGCCTGTTTATGCTGGCCCCTCTGCCATGCCCGGCTGCCAGCGGCGCTGGAGCTCAGCACAGGGTGTGAACGATTACTGCTGTTTTCAGCCTCTTTGGCAGCATCCCTGCTCCATAACAATTCCCAGCCTTTTAGCTGTTGATGGCTTACCTATTACTCTGGCACTGCGCTAGGATAACATCCAGATACATCTGAAGAATAGAATTTATTTACTCTTTTCCCTGAAAAGCTTTTAGTATGATACAGCTGTGGTGCTTTCACTTAGGCAGCCATTATTGCCAGGGTGTTTCTCCTGGTAGAATTAAATTTTCCAGAAGATGAAAAAGGACTCCTCAGGATCTGCAGCTCCAAACCACTATATTTTAATATTTTATTTCCCCGGCCTTCTTTAGGAAGGGCCCATCCCATCTTTGGGAAACTGGAGTGATTTGACCACCCAGTTGAGTCTGGTCAGTGTTAGGTGTCAGCTGCACGGTGTGCACACAGCTCTCCCCATGAGTTGTGGCTTCCCCACATCCAGCTGGTTGTTCCAGGTACTGCAGCCTGCAATGCAAACAGCATCTGCTACTGACAGTCTTGTAACTTCCACAGGCACCGCTCAGCAGCCGTCAGAGCTGGCTGGGTGGGAGCACTCCTGGGTGGGAGCAGCCCTGCACGGGTGTCCCTGTGGGCTCCTGGTGCTCTGCTTCGGGCAGGAAGAACACGGCTGGTGCTGGGGCTTGTCCTGCTGCTTGTTGGTATTGATCTCCCAGACTGGAATCCCAAGAGGGTGGGAAGGGAGTGTGTGTGATGGCTGCTGCCAGCAAGGTGCACTGGGTTGCATGTTTCAGAGAGTTTCTGTCCTGCAGAGATTGAATGTGCATCAGTATTTCATGTGGCTCTGCCCCATAGCTGAGCGCTGGCATGGGGCACAAAGAACCAGTGGAAAGTGAGTGAACTGGCACCGAGAGGGCTTGAACTCCTGTGTTGAAGGGAAATCTGGACTGAGAGCAGACTAGTTGCACTTGAACAGCCTCAGTAATAGGAGGCAGGCCACACCCCTGCCTGCCCATGAGTCCTTTGCTATAACTGTGCCTAATGCAGTAACTAAATCCAGCAGACAATGCTGAGATTCCCAGTGAATAGGATCATGGCCTTCTGTAGGGAATGGTAGTGAGATTTCATCAAAATAATTTTGACAGCAGAGGGGCTAGAAATATGCATTTCCAACCTTCCTCACAACTTGTTCCATACATGCTGACCAACAATAAATCTTGCACTAAAATTGGAGAGATTGGGCCAAATTTATCCCTGGTCAAACAATGTCAGGCACTTCCCCATCAGGAACCCCACGGCACTAACCTGAGCCTATCCAATTTGTGTGAGAGCTGTGCAGGAAAGGGATTTGGGCACAAGGCAGCAGCCATGTCCCAGAGGAGATCCACTTGAGGAAAGAACAGAAGAAAGCAAGATTTAGCATTAGGATCATAATTTCAGATTACATTGTGCAAGTATCAACAGTCTATACTCATGAGAGCCTTGGGGAACACAATGCTGCAGCAGCTCTCCCAGCTAGCCTGATCAGTGAGGGCTGGTTTTAATTGCAGCTGAATGGATCTAACCTTGTGATGTCTGTTCACAAAGCATTGCCAGATTAATATAGGTTCCATAGTTGCTTCTGCTAAAAGACTTTAATGGATCAGCTTAGTACTCTGCTCCATGATTATAGCATTCCTACCCACCTATCATGCCTGAGCCAGATGGTCCCAGTGAAATCAGAGTATATTTATATTTTTGTCTGCTATTCAGCCACCTGCCCACTGATTTTGTTGCATAGTGGTAGGAGGAGAGGAGACTTCCCGGGTTCAGTTTGCCCCCCGCCCCTTTCCCAACCCCGGTATCTGCCCCACCTTCTAAAAGACCCCGGAGCAGCCACAGGCTCCCCTCTCAGGTTGCCAGGGAGGCTTGCCGGCCCTCTGGAGGGCAGCCACCCTCCTGGGCAGCAGCGTGGTCTGACTCCTGGCGCAGAGACAGCTGTTGCCAGGCTGCTGGGGGATGTTTCCAGTTCCATTGGTGATGAGAGCCATTAAGAAGGTACAAGTACTAAAGAGATCTTGAGCGATGCCTATAAAACCTTTGAATCCTTGACAGAATCAATAGCAGGTTCTCAGGAGTAACTTCTTATCCAGGCCAACTTAAGCACATGCCAATGAGCCGTTAAAGATTTTGCATTTTGTGGAGACACAGAAGCCCTTTCATTGGGATTGTTGGACTCTAGACTAGGCGATATTGTGAAAAATCACGTTAGAAGTAGGCTGTGCTCCGAAGGCACTTTCCTCAGTGGCAGGG
>NW_005054399.1:2562721-2573013 GCF_000277835.1 Geospiza fortis
GACGGACGGACGGACGGACGGACGGACGGACGGACGGCTCCAGGCAGCCCTGGACGCACTGGCAGAAGAGCTGGCCCTGCTGAGGGACACTGGGACGCTCCCAAGCCCCAGTTGCTTCTTGTTCCCTGGCTGCATTGGGGTCCGGGGCTCCCACATCCTGCAGGGCCGGGGAATGCTGGGGAGAAACTGAGCAGGGACACGGCTGGCACAGAGCAAGGGGCCGTCCTTGCAACCCCAAACTGCCCCTCACAAGAGTGTTCTGCATGGACAGCGAATGGTTTTGGAAACTCTGGGAAGAGAGAAAGCTCCTTGTTTTGGAGAGGGAAACCAATGGTACCGGCAGCCACTAATTTGGGGTTACGAGCCCTGCAAAAGCAGAATGCAAGTCACAGAGAGGGGTGGTTCACCCCCTTCTCCCAGCCACCAGATTCCTAACCATTAAACTCTTCCAGTGAATCTCCTGGGGATAGTTCCTTTGGCCCCCAGTCTGAACTGGCATCCGCTTTTCTGAAAGGGCTTTATAAATGGTGTTTAGTGTTTTTTAACAGACATATGTGAGCTGTTTGAATTAGAGCAATGTGAATCTATTAGGCAGCGACAGATGCAAGTTTTGTGTCTCTTATTAGAAGGGATTGGCTTCTGAGGTTTAGTGATGTGCAAAGGATTGGACTTTGGAGAGATTAAAATTATTTTCAGCGTTAAGCACAATATTTCTGAGCTAATGCACTCACTCTTGAATATAGATTCACAGACTGAAAAGATTATAAAACATTAAACCTATGTAAATTCAGCTGTAAATTTATGTTTGAACAAATTCAACAAGAGATTTGACTCGGGGGCTTATAGCAAATGGGTTCTGCTTTTAATGCTTACTGCGGGCTCAGTGGCAATGCCGCTCTCCCCTTGAAAGTCCCACGCCTGCTGAATTACTGGCAGGTCACAGCTGACAGCTCAAGCAATTATACTGGAATGTGTTAATAATAAAAAGAAAAAGGTTTCATGTTTGTCTTTTCAGAAGACAAAAGCAGCTGTTTGCTCCACCGCAAAGAGCAGCAGAGAAGAGCTCTGTGGGCAGGTGACACTTGCAGCACCTGGCCATTTCCTCTTTCCACGGCAGCTGTGCAAATCCTTGTCCTCCTCTGTGATTCCCCAAGCCCTGGGAGTTGCTATGAAGTTTTTTCTCTTGTTGAGAACATGAAAATACAGTTAACAAAGACTCTTTTTGAGTGGGATTGCAGGAAACCTGCAGCATGGTGAACAAGCTGCCTACACAGAGATAAATGACAGCTGTGACTGAAGGAATAAACAAGATAATCTGGATTTAAATAAACCACAAGGGGATTTTGGCAACATGCAAATTCGCAAATTTATAAAATGTATCCTTTGAAAATAAAGAGCTTGTTTGAAACCAGCAGTTAAGAGCAATTACTGGAGCACATTTTCCCAATGAGGGTCCCTGGTCCAAGCCAGGGCGGGCGGGAGCCAGCTGTCCTGCCGGCCTCCTGCCCTGGCTGGGGGCTCCCTGTGCGCAGAGCAGAAACGGGAGTGAGAGCAGCAGCCCCTGCACAGCTCAGGGGGCACAGAGCAGTCTGCCCCTCCTCAGCCTCTGAGGAGCACTGGGGAAGGAACAGCAAAGGAGACAAATATCCAAAGCCCAAGCAAGTGCTCAGTAATATACATTGGATCATCTGCTTGGAGGACGAGGTAATTCCCGGGCCCAAGGCCAGCATGGCAGCCTAGTTTTGGCACTGCACAGTGTAGTGATGCTGCACCCACAGCACAAGGGGATGATGCCTGTCCCGTAAGGGAGCAGGGGGCTGGTTCATGCCTGAGTCAGCAGAGCTCCAGCCAGTGGATTGTTGTCACTGCTCCCCTTTTTCAGGTGAGCAGTGATAAGAGAGAAGAGGTGCAGGTTGGGAGACACCAGTGGCAGAGCCATGAGTAGAGATGTCCCATTCCAACACCTCGCCTCCTGCAGTGCCCTGTGCAGGCATGTCAGGCGCAGTCCCTCCCTGGCCGTGCATCTTCAGCCGCCAGACTGGCCTCAAAAGGGAACACAAACACTGCAGGGAAAGCCAAAATGTGTTCAGAGGGAGCAAAGCCCCAGCCCCACAGTGCAAACTGCTCTGCACCAGCCGCTGCAGGGAAGCTCTGTGTGCTGCTCTGCCTGCACACACAGAGCTGGTTAGAATTCCATCAGCACACACGCAATTAGGGCAGAGCACATGGCACAGCTCTGTGAAGGTTAACTGCTCTGAGGAGCATCCCTGCCGTGCCAGAGGCTCAGTTGCTCCAGCTTTAACACCCCTGTTATTCCCAGCAGCAGGAGCTGGCCGTGCAGAGTGCTGCTCTCTGTTTGGCAGCAGTTATCGTGTGCCACCGGCTGCACACAGGGCACCCGACCCTAGGGCTGCAGGCTAAGCCTCCTTCACCTGCACAGGGCAGCTCAGCTCCTGCCCCAGCAGGGCAGCACGTGGGGGGATTCTGAAACACAGCAGAGTCTGGGGTAAAGCCTTTCTGTATGTATGTCCCAGAGGCACAGTCATTCCGGGCTCTGCATGGCCAGGGTGTCCTGAGGACAAACTGTGGCTTCCAGCTTTATGCTTAAAACTGTGCAGCAAATGCTGAATCTGCTTCTCCTCCTCTTTTCCTTGATCACTGCTTCCCCGTTTTCTCTCCTCAGGGCCAGCCCATCCATCTATTTGTCTTTATTGTGCACAGAGTTAAACACAGTCCTTAAATGTGGCAACACTTTCAGATTATTAGCTCTGCAATTTCTGGGCTCTCATTTATTATGGTAACATCATCTGAAGGGGCAGTTGTAATTAACATGTTTGTTCATGCTTCTTTTATAATCCACCAGTGTGTTTGTTTTATACAAACCAAACCAAAAGCCCTGGGGCATCTGGTGCTGCTGTGGGGAGCAGACACCATGGTGGCTGCTGTCCTTGCTGCAGGTGGGTCACTCCATCCTCCCCTACCAGCTGATGGGCTGTGGGAGTGGGCACGGAGCAGTGCTGCTGGTGGCAGCACCTCCCACGCCCCCACCCCCTGCAGGACAGCAGTGGGCACCCAAGGGCTCATCCCTCATCGTCTGTGGGTCTTGCTGTGATGTGCATAGCCATAAAAGCTACTTCCTTCCCATGGGGCTGTTAAATTCAGGTACTGGATTCCCCAGGGAAGCTGGTCTGTAATTCTGCAGCATCTGCAGTCCCAAGGTGCTCCTATTCCTCTTAATTTTTTTCTTAATTTTTTTTCTTAAAGGAATAAATACCTCAAGATACATCATTCTGACTAATCCTTGCTCCCTTTGTGCCACTGCTGCTCAAGTGGCTGGTGCAAGGCATGCATGAAGCACCAGAGTGCTCTGGACAGAAGACAGGCTTGCAGGCCCCTTGCCATTGGGAAGGCAGCTCCAGCAGGACCTGATGCCACGGGGATGGCGTTCCCTGTAGAGCCTGGCCAGCAGCATGCTGGCCCAGAGACAGGGAGAGCTGCAGCCCTGCAGGCTGCATTGCTGGTTCTCAGACAGGACTGTTCAACAGGAAAGGTTCTGCAACAGGACAGGGGCAGCCGAGGAACGCCAGCCTCTTCACCCGAAATGCTGAGCACACTGCTAGCCCTGTGACAGCAGCGAACCCACCCTCACTCTTGCCTTGGCAGGAGAGCCCTCATCACCCTTGTGCTCAGCAGAACAAGCCTGGTGGGCTGGGCGGCACCAGCAGTGAATGCACAAATTACAGAGGCGTTAAAGCCAGAAGATGCCTTTAGCAGTCAAATACGAGGTGACACTGACAGGCACATCTAGCAGGCTGTGCCTATCATCTGCTTCTGCTCCAGGCTTCAGCTGTGTTATTCCTGAAATGGGTCTTCCTGGGGCCCAGCAGTTTGACGTCAGCATTACTGCGCTGTCGCTGCCCAAGGTGCTCTCACAGAGCCATTTCAAGCCTATCCACGTTATTTCCTCACCATATGTTTGTACTAAAAATAGTTGCAGTGCAAAGGGATAATCCTGCAAGGCCATGGCCATGGCCATCCTCCGTTCTGACACGGGAGATCTGCCCAGTGCCGTGGGTGCTTCCCTGGGGCAGTGACTCTGCTCCTGTCCTTGGCACTGAGGCAGGGCTGGGGCTGCCCACGGCCAGGGCCACGGTGACGCTGGGTGTGGGCAGCAGGCAGGCCCCTGGCTGTGGCACAGCCTCCAGCCCCCGTGCCATCTGGCAGCACAACAGGTGTGAACGAGGCTGTGACACTCCTGCAGGGGACATCTTGTGGGTCCCTTGCAATTCAGCTTATTCTGTGATTCTGTGATCACTTAAAAGCCTCTGGCTGGCTATGATAATCCTTAACTGGTGGCACTGGGACAAGAATTTACCTCTTCATTTTCTTAGACATAACTGCTATCTCACTGCAGTTTCATTTTACAATATGGTAATATGCTATCCAGGAAAATCTTGCTACATGCTAATTTATCCAGTAGGCAAATTCCTTTTGGCTAATAAAAGTGCTTGCACAGGAAGCTCAAAACCCAGCTGCAATTAATTATTGACAGAGCATGTGAATTAGAGATAAAAGAAAAGTCATTCTTTCTCACACACAAGATAGTAAATAAATTTAATTACTGTACTAGAAGCAAGGGATCTTATTCTGTATTAAGTTTTATTAGCTGAGACATTTAAAAGCATGTCATCATAACAAAAAGGTCCTGTGTAATCCGAACTGCGGCGCTCCGTACACGGCTCTGGAGTGAATAGGCTTAATTGAGCAAATGGGAGCAGATGGCTTCTGAGCAGGCAGGTATTGTGCAGGTTTAGTGTCAATTAGCTTTGCTCTACACACGCCTATGGCAAATTGTCTGCATAATGTGTCACCAAGGCTGCCGTTACATTTTGGGTGCCCACCATGGCCGGGGCTGAGAAGAAACAAAGACAGAAGGGCTTGGGTCTGGGGGTCACACAGGAGTGACAGCATCTCTCCTCCTGCATGTCCCATCACACCTGCACCAGGTGCCCACCCCTGCCTGGCCCCTCGCTAACCCCTCCTCTGCTTTTGCACAGGAACGTGATGCCCAAGACGCTGGAGGGCCAGATCACCATGGAGAAGACCCCGAGCTACTTTGTGACCAACGAGGCTCCGCGGCGCATCCACTCCATGGCCAAGGACACGAAGCTCATCGTGGTGGTGCGCAACCCCGTCACCCGCGCCATCTCGGACTACACACAGACCCTCTCCAAAAAGCCAGAGATCCCCACCTTTGAGGTGCTGGCCTTCAAGAACAGGACCCTGGGGCTGATTGATGCCTCCTGGAGTGCTATCCGCATTGGGATTTATGCCCTGCACTTGGAAAACTGGCTCCAGTATTTTCCCCTCTCCCAGATCCTGTTTGTCAGTGGTGAGAGACTCATCACTGACCCAGCCGGGGAAATGGCCAAGGTCCAGGACTTCTTAGGCCTCAAGAGGATTGTGACAGAGAAGCATTTTTATTTTAATAAAACAAAGGGGTTTCCCTGTCTAAAGAAGCCAGAGGACAGCAGTGCTCCCCGGTGTTTGGGCAAGTCCAAGGGTCGAACTCACCCCAAAATAGACCCAGATGTCATCCACAGACTGCGGAAGTTTTACAAACCCTTCAATGTCATGTTTTACCAAATGACAGGCCAAGATTTCCAGTGGGAGCAGGAAGAAAGTGATAAGTAGAACCACAAAATCAGGAAAAAAATATTTTTTGTTTTTGGGATGTGAATCATCATTTGAGACCCAAAACTCTCTTGGGGCCAGAGGCTCCTCCCTGTGTGTAACAGGCTCTTGTGTTGCTAGGGCTGCAGCAGAAGTGGCCCCAGGTGTGCAGTTGGAACTGTTGTGTCACCTCGGGCTGCACTCGGGCTCTCCCCACCGCAGCACTGGGGCCAGGGGCAGGTGGGAGGAGGAGGAGGAGGCAGGGGGAGCACGGCTCCTCAGGGTGAGGGGGCACTTTGTGCCAACGTTTCGCTGCTGGTGTCCCCCTTGCAGCCAGGCAGGCAGGTCCAGACCTCCTGCCACAGCAAGCTGGCAAGAGGGTGGCTCCCAAAACCCAGCACCCACAGATTTGATTTCTCCTGCCCTGCACTTTAGTTTTGCCCAAACAGCAGCATCAGATCTGGTAAATTCAGGCCTTGTGCACTCACATGCACACTGGTCTTCATGTGTGGAAGGAATAAAGCCAGTTATGCTGCAAAGGAACTATGTACAGGAATTTCATTTGCACCAAATGTTTCAATTACTTCTTGCACTAAAACTAGAATTTGCCAAGTGCCACAGACACCTGGTCTCAATTCTCCTCTGACTGATGGGTGCTCTTCCACTGTTAGAAGAGAGTTGTTCCTTCTTTGCTGAGATGCTCAGTGAGATCAGAACTGGGATCCCCCCAGGCCTCCACCCTCCTGGAAGCTGAAAGAACACTCCAGGCTCCCCAGGAGTGAGCCAGGCTCCCACTGCCCAGCCAGGCTGCCAAGGCACAGTGTGGTGCACAGCGTGGTGCCTCCTGGCCAGGCTGTGCCATGCCCTGCTCCCTGCTCCATGCTTTGGAGCCAGTGCTGCCAGTGGGGACCGAGGGGGAGGAGGCCTGGGACAGCCCTGGCACAGGGTCTGACAGTCAGGACCCCTGGCACTGCCATTTGTTTGCACCTTGAAAATGCAATCCCTGCTGCTTGCTGCGGACAGCTGGGGTCGCAGAACAGGGAAGCAGCCTTCATCTTACTTCAGAATTACAAAAGAGCAATCAATTCCCAGGGCAAGCACTGCTCGGCGCACAAAACGTGCTTTCTAGCAGAAATGACCAAGTCACCCAAATTTGCAAATCCTGGTAGAAATTATAGACTAAACCTATATCCCCACTCGATCCCCCAGTGTCATGAGAGCTGTTTGCTGGGCCCAGCAGAGAAGAGCAGAGCTTTCACACAACTGCACAGCTCCACCTCCACTGCTGCAGGAAACCAGGCAGAGGGGGAGCAGGGGTGAAAGCAGAGCTGCTGAAATGGTCCCTTGCATGGTGATTTCTCAGGGCACTCAGACACTGCTGGCAGCTCTCTTTGCTCTGATGAGGGCTGAGGCTGCCTCCAGCTCGGGGTGCAGCCACATGAGAGCCCCCTCACACTGGGCAGGTCTGCAGCAGAGGTGCAGGAAGGGGTTGCTGTGGGAGGACCAGGACTCAGTTCTGGTTCAGGTGAAGGAACTCCCTACAGCTCCAGCTAAGCAGATGAAATCACTGTTGCATTCACTGGGTGACAAGCTGACCCTGCTCAGGGTTCCAGGGCCCGTCGTGTGGCTCACTATGCCATGAAATGGTGCTGGTGCCTTGGACTGGATGAGAAGAGCTGAAGCCATTTGGACCATTTACTATGTGGCCCGTGCTGGAGGGACACTGCAAGGTCCCTGCTGACACCACATCAGTTCCCATCAGCCTGGTCAGATGTAAAAACAGCTCCTGACATAGCACAGTTTTCACTAACCCACAAACTCCCAAATTACTACAGGAAAATTGGAAGTATATAATAAGAACAATCTTATGATGTTTCACACATTATTACAATATCAGAACAGGTCCTACATGAAACCTGTTGTTGCATGATTTGGTGCAAGATGCTGAATGGAGGACAAGGGGCTCCAGGCCCAGTGTCCCCCTCAGCAGAGATGTCTGGGAGTCTCTGCCTGTCACTGCACCCTCAGCGTGGAGCAGGGCTGGGTGCTGGGACTGGCTCTGGCTGCCTGGCTCAGGGGCTCAGCTCGGGGCTGGTGGCTCCTGGGCGGGCTGGGGACACGCTGTGCCCCTCCTCACTCCTTCCCCCACACTCACCCCTGTCATTTCTGCCATATATTCAGAGGTTTATTTTTTATACTAGACGCCATCTCCAGCTCGGCAGGAGATGATGGGTGCCCACTGGGAGAGGAGACCCTGCTCTCTGCCCTGAGTACCTGCTCCACGGACAGCAGCCACGCAGCGTGGTGGGACAGCACGCTGCAGCCCCACAGCCCTGTCCCCAGGTGCAGCTGCGGTGCTGCTGCACTGCAGTGCTGGGAGGGAGCAGGGGCATGCCAGTCACCCTGGGCTGGGGGGTGGTGTTATTTTGCTTTGCTCTTTGGAAATGCGCCCCATGTATGCCCCACTGCAGCTGGGGCTGGATGGGGGGATTATTTTCTATCTGGCCAGAGAGAGGCCTCCCAAATGAGAGTCAGGTTAATAACACTTTAAAAAAAAAAAACTATTCAAATGTCAGCATTAGAATACCCAGGAAATTGAATTTTGTATTTGGTTTCAATTAGCAAAGCATAAATTATATTTAATTTTATACACAGACTGAGTGATTCATTGTTCTGGAAAAGCTGGTACTTTCTGGTTCAGAGACTGGAAATGGAGAGTGGGTCTGTTCTGAATCTTATTGCTGTGCTGTCACTGCCTCCCCAGTGCGTCTCTGTCCGTCAGTGTCTCTGTACCTGAACGACGTGACTGTCCTGAACTGAACCCTGGAACCCCCAGCACTAACAATAAATCATTGTAGCAGCTGCATTTCTTGGCTCCATTTCTCTTGGCCCCCCAGCAGCACCAACCCCCTATGAGCGGGAGCCACAGCAGGACAGCGCCGGCTGTGACCCCAGCCCACCTGGCTGCTGTGACCCCAGCTCGCCTGGCTGCTGTGACCCCAGCTCGCCTGGCTGCTGTGACCCCAGCTCGCCTGGCTGCTGTGACCCCAGCTCGCCTGGCTGCTGTGACCCCAGCTCGCCTGGCTGCTGTGACCCCAGCTCGCCTGGCTGCTGTGACCCCAGCTCGCCTGGCTGCTGTGACCCCAGCTCGCCTGGCTGCTGTGACCCCAGCTCGCCTGGCTGCTGTGACCCCAGCTCGCCTGGCTGCTGTGACCCCAGCTCGCCTGGCTGCTGTGACCCCAGCTCGCCTGGCTGCTGTGACCCCAGCTCGCCTGGCTGCTGTGACCCCAGCTCGCCTGGCTGCTGTGACCCCAGCTCGCCTGGCTGCTGTGACCCCAGCTCGCCTGGCTGCTGTGACCCCAGCTCGCCTGGCTGCTGTGACCCCAGCTCGCCTGGCTGCTGTGACCCCAGCTCGCCTGGCTGCTGTGACCCCAGCTCGCCTGGCTGCTGTGACCCCAGCTCGCCTGGCTGCTGTGACCCCAGCTCGCCTGGCTGCTGTGACCCCAGCTCGCCTGGCTGCTGTGACCCCAGCTCGCCTGGCTGCTGTGACCCCAGCTCGCCTGGCTGCTGTGACCCCAGCTCGCCTGGCTGCTGTGACCCCAGCTCGCCTGGCTGCTGTGACCCCAGCTCGCCTGGCTGCTGTGACCCCAGCTCGCCTGGCTGCTGTGACCCCAGCTCGCCTGGCTGCTGTGACCCCAGCTCACCTGGCTGCTGTGACCTGCCCCACAGGCCATGGCCCCCATGGCCAAAAGGGCTGGGCAAGGCACGTGCTGCAGCCAGGACCCGAATGAGGACCAGGAGCAGAACCACCTGGGCCAGCCTGCAAGTCCTGGAGTGGAGGAGAGCTTTCCTCACTGACCTCTCAGTTTGGGGTGCACATCCCGAGGTCACAAAGAACAAATCCCCAAACAATACCTGGGAGATTTCACTTGATGCTGATTAAGGATAAATCAGTGGCTAATAAAAAGAGAGGGATGGGGGAGGGCTGGCTGCCAGGGTAAGAAATTTGGAGGCAAATTTTTTAATCTTATTTTGTGTGCACAATTTCCTGCTTGTTTAAAAAAAGGTTATTTCACAGCATGGTTCTATTGTGTCATCTGATAAAAACCACAGAAAAACTTTTATCGACAAAATTAGGAAGTAGTGAACTATAAAATTGCTAATTATTTTCTAGTAAATTTACTTTTAAATAACTTTAGACACCAATTACAGGCACCATTAAGCACCATTAACACTGGGTATATTTACCAAACAAGGATGGAATACTTATTCAAATCAAGATCATTTTGGTGTAGATTCTGCTGTTTGGAAAGCAGCCCCCTCTCATCAGATATTTAAAAAGCCATCAGAAGATCCATTACACCTCAGGTTCCTAATCTTTGAGCATTGGTGTGATGCAATTCAACCCTTGAAGGAAACACTTGTGAACAGGAGCTGTGTCCCGAGGAGCCGCCCCGGCAGCAGCGGTGCCGCGGCACAGCCCCGGGCCGGCGCCCCCCTGTCCCCGGGCCAGCGACTGTCACATTCAGCTGCTCCAGCCGTCCCCTGCACGGCCTCCAGCCCTGCTCCGAGCGGGGTTGGTGCCCTCGGCGCACCCGGTCCCCGACCGGCGGGGGCGG
>NW_005054399.1:2573723-2582889 GCF_000277835.1 Geospiza fortis
TGCCCACAGCCTCCGCAGTGCCCATGCCCTCGGCAGTGCCCACACCCTGCCCTGGGCACGGCCTGCAGCCTCGGCAGTGCCCACACCCTGCCCTGGGCACGGCCTGCACCCTGCTCTCTGCAGCGCCTGCACCCTGCCCTCAGCAGTGCCCTCAGCCCTGGGCAGTGCCCGCAGCCCGTGCTCTCGGCGCTGCCCGGTGCCGGACACTGCTGAGATGAACGCCGGCCCTCGCCCTGTAATGGGAGGTTGCCAGGCAGCTGTCAGAGAGCTGGCTGCAAAGCTGCTACCTGCTCCCACTTTCCTGCTGTCATCTTTGACATCCTCATTATTTATTAACTGCCCGGTACCCAACAGGCTGCCACTGATGCAGAGATGCTCAGATTATGCAGGTTCGATATGCTGCCTGCCTCCAAGGTCACGTCCTCCAGGATGTCTTGCAAACCAGATTGAAGAGGTACCAGCAAAGATGCAACATGTTCTGTATTGCTGATGCCAGATTTCAAACAGAGCCCTTTGAATAAGGATGACTTACTACATAGCATCATGGAATTGTTTAGGTTGGAAAAGGTCTCTGAGACCACTTAGTCCAACCATTCCCCCAACACAGCAGAGGCCACCACTAAGCCATATCCCCAAGTGCCACATCTACATGACTGTTAAATCCCTCCAGGGAGAGCGATTTCATCACTTTGCTGGGCAGCTGGTGCCAGGGCTGGACAGCCCTTTCCATGGAGAAATTTTTTCCTAATATCCAATCTAAACTGGGCCCGATCCCTTGGTTGTCTTGTACGTGCTGTGTGATGGTAGTCAAGGCAATCTGGTCTTTAAGCTTCCTCAACATCAAGGTCAGACTGACAGGCCTGTAGTTCCCTGGAGGAATTCTGTGCCCTTCAAGACCCAAGGAAATCTCCCAGCCAGGCTCCTTAACAGCACTGCTGGCCCCTCCTTACTCCCCCAAGAACCCAAATACTATCACTTTGGGTTCTCTGTGCCCAAGATGGGCTCTGAGCAGATGATGATATCAGGCCCTGCTGCTCGCTGCTGTTGCCAGTCCTGTGTGCAGCTCGGAGCATTCTCTGCACCAGCGCCAGCAAACACAGGGCCCAGAATGTCAGGTGAGAGATCTTCCACAGCTTTCATACGTGGGACCCTGGCTTTGTCTGTACACCCGAGCCCAGGGGGGTGGCAGGGTTGTTTAGCTGGGCAGGTTGTGACCCTGCAGTGACCTGTTACAGCCTGGTCAGCAGCATCACCCTGCCCCTGGCCACTGCCTCCCTGGCACCGTGCCCTGCTCGTGCCCCTGCACCCTGCAGTGCCGTGGCTTTGGCACCCTGTGCCACCAGACCGTGCCATCCTCGGCAGAAACAGCTGAACAATCTTTCACACCCCAGATTTCCTGGGACCCTGTGCTGGGCTTTTTGCTCTTGCTAACCTCAGAAACTCTTCCTCTATGAGTCACTTGCTGGGAAAAATTTATGATTAGAAAATTTTGGTGCCTTTTAAGATGCTCTTCTAACTTCTGGTACAGGAAGAAATATTTGAGGGTCACATCACAGTTACTTTGTGCTACCAACAGGGATGTTTTGAAGTATTTAGCTGCAATATAAGGACTAATACCAAATCTCAGCACTTGCCCATAAGTACTTTGTGCAAGGACAGAAGCTGACAGATGTACCCACAGATTAACAGATTTCTGCTCTCACCTCTGCTGTCCCACTGCCCCCCCAGGGCCCAGAGGGAGGGTCACTGTGTGCACAGTCTTCAAGGAAATGGGAATGGAGGGAACTGGATTTTTTGCAGCACTTCATTTGTGACTGAAGTCATTATGTGCAGAGAGACGTACGGGTAGCTGAAAGACAGAATTAATATAGTAAGTAATCCTCTCCCTTTAGCATATCTTTCTGCATGAAATAATGGTTTAATGTCTAACTTTTCTAGGCACATGCTTTTCCTCATAACAAACACTTATATGAGATGCAGCTATTTATGTTTCAAGGCAAAAAGTGTGGAGTGTAATGGACTCTACTCTGACTATCTGCCCATGAAGAAATTTCACTGTATCATGGGAAATGAGGAAAAACATTTTATTTGGAGGCAATTTCTTTTTTTTTTAAGCCATTCTTATCTTTCTGCCTTGTTCTGTGTTGGAAAGGATATTTGCTGGCTCTGAGCTGCCTCTCCTCATCCCCAGCAGGGATGCCCTGGCTGCTCCTGGGCACTCCTCAGAGCAGGCACACGGCCTCGGGGGGTTCCTGATGCCTCCAAAGCAGGCTCTGGTCTCCAGGCTGCGGTGCCTGGCCATGGCAGCCCTGGCTGCTCGGGCCTCAGTGAGGAGCTCCCGGCTCTGCTGCTGCTTTTACCTCCCACAGGCTAAACCCAGAGCAGTGTGGGACAGAGATCTGGCTCATACAGAACCTGCCTCAGGGTGTTGCTCTCTGTAGTGGCCAAGGCACATCCCACAAACACCCAGACCACGAAGGAGGGTGAGGTTTTCCCTGGCAGTGACGCTGCTCAGTGTACTCATCCAGATGATGTAGGAGATGTCTGTGTTAGGAAGGCAAATGGTACATCTGGCAATTTTCCACCCAACTGACAGAGATAAACAGGTATAAATATACCCCATTAATAGTGTAAGCATCCTTCAAAGCTTTTGTGGAGAGGCTGTGGGGCCAGTGTGTGGCAAGGGCTGGTGCTGCAGCTAGGGACCCGAGCAGCAGGTACGGCAGAGCCACCAAGTGTGACAGAGCCAGCAGGTGTGACAGAGCCACCAGGGATGGCAGAGCCAGCAGGTGTGACAGAGCCACCAGGGATGGCAGAGCCACCAGGCCCGAAGCCCCTCACCAGCAGAGGCAGAACAAAGGCTGGCAGAGGCAAAGGGAGACACTTCCCAGGAACAGAGGGACCTGGGAAGCCATGAGTGCCCCTCGCAGCACTGCCAGGGCAGCAGCAGCATCTTGGGTGCCAGCTAAGCCATGCTCCCCAGCCACTGCGGTCACTGCCAGCTTGGCCCTGCAGGTCAGCTGGTGCTCAAGTGTCCCAGCAGGGACTGACGTTGATCCCTCTCGCAGGGGACCCTCTGTAGCACCCAGCAGTGATGAGCAGGTAGACCTGGCTGGGTTTCAGCCTTAGCTCAACAAGGGAAAGCTAATGGCAGGGTTTTGCCTTGATCTAAGAGAGCTGCTGCAGGATAAATTGCAGTTAATGAAAAGAGTGAGGAATAGGCAGGTCATGGGGGTGACCTCACTCACCTCTTGAAGGATTTTTTTCTGAGAGAATAAGCAGCTTAGAGCAAGTCCTTTGTCAAATTCAGCTTTTTCCAGGGAATCTTTGCATTCCCATGACATGTGAAGCTGGAGGGCTGGATGTTGTGCCTGCATCAGAAACCTCTCCCTGTCCAGTGCAGTGGTAGAGGATGGAGAACTGCGGCATTTTCTCAATGTTCCAAATTTACCTGTGAAGAAGTGTCTCATCACAGTTAATTCATGCTAATTTAATCTAATTTCTCAGCACTATGGCTGTCTGCTCCCCTGTTCAAAGTTTCGGAGGCATGGTGGGTGCTGCTGGAGAAACAAGACTCCAGACCTGGTGGATGACATGAGCTGCTCACAGCAAATGATGTCCCTGGAGTAGGGCAAGTGATTTACGGTGCTTTGCCCAAGTGCTGATGGTTTTGACTGCCCTGTGGGCTGGCCTGTTTGTCCAGCAGGTATTTACTGCCTAGCAAAGGTTTACTGCTCAGAAGTTTGCTTTGTCTTAGAACACCACTGCATCCCCTGAGACATCTGTGCCATTGCTTAGTCCTGAGCACTGCACCAGCACAGCCCTGTCTGACACGAGACCAGGCTACCCAGACACTCCATTAGTGACTGTGCAAAGAGGCTGCAATTGGAGCATTTTCCAGTTCACACATCCTGCCCGAGTTCACAGCAGAGTCCTGCTGAGAGGGGCTTCACAGCTCCTGGAGAGCTGCAGCTCCCAGGCTGGACAGCAGCAAGCACTTGGCTCATCCATTTGGTCCAGGGCCATCTCTGCATCTCTGTAATATAGAAAAACAGTTTCACTAATATTGTTTTCTAGCAAGATTTGATAATAAAATCATAACTCTGGTGTTTTCCTTCCAGATACAACAACTTATGTGGAAAAGTTGATTTGTAAGATTTCCGGTATAAGAATTACTCTCAGAAAGGGAAAAACCAAACAAACCCAAGGCAGCGCTCCCAGAGACATATGCTAGAAATCTTCTAATGCCCCTGAGAACTGTGAGTTTTAACCCCATTCTAACATAGAAAATGTCTTTCCATGTAACTCAGAGGAAATGGCTTGTGCCACTGGCTTGTCCGTTTTGCTCTCTTTGCAGCAGCAGAACTCTCAGAGCAGCCAGTCAGCTCTTGGTCCTTTCAAAACTGCAGCATGCAGATATTATCTTAAACACAGAAAAGAAGAGCTCACAGCAGTGTGAGCTGCAGCCCTGACCATGCACAGCCCTGACCATGCACATTCCTGAGGGGCTGTGCACACACCAGCACAGACAGGCAACCATGGTGCCCCAATCCCTGTGGCACAGGAGACTCTGCCTCCTGCACGGGGCGTGAACAGCTGAGCTGCACCTTCTCATGGGAGTTACCTGTGGAGACAGATCGTGGGCACTGGCCATGGGGCTGCCTGAGTGGAGACAGTGCTCATGGCCTGAGAGCCTGCTCACACCATGGGCTACAAATAAAGTGCTCTTGCCACCTTTCACTATCCCCAGGCACACACCAGCTGCTGGAGCCTTCCCCATGCCACCAAGGAACCTGGCTCTCTCCGTGGGCACAGCACTGGGACTCAGTCCACACAGCACCTACAGTTTCTCTGCTATTCACCATCTTGTTTTATGTTTAATGAGTTCATGTAACTTTTTGTGAAGCAGCAAGGAAATGTTTTCCAGGGAAGCCACTTCCAGCACATCCTCTGTGTGTAGGTTGAATGTTATGGAACAGTGGCTCTGTTGAATTCATTAGCATACAGCACTTCATTTACTCACCTAATCTACATATTTTTCTCCAAGGGTGAGGAAACCTCCAGGTGCTGGTAAGAAGCTCAGGTGCCTGGGGCTGCAGTCCCAAGGCAGGTGGGCATGAGCAGGTGTGGGGCAGAGTGCTGTGGCTGCCCCACGCCATGGGTCTGACAGTGGCTGTGGGCTCCTGACTGACCGTGTTCTCCAGCCAAACCACGGCAAATGGGACCTGCATGGGGCAGTGCTTCCTCCTGCCAAAACTCTGCCCCTCACCTCCTGTCCTCTGCCCAGGGCACGTGCTGCCCCATCAAGGGGACCATGCCAGCCCTGTCCCACCGCCCTGGCCCCAAGAGGAGGATGAGCAGAGCTGCCCCACAGCTCCCTCCTGGGCTGTGCTCACGGAAACACACACATGCTTCTGGGACCCAGGCATTTTTTCATCTTGGCACAGAATTCTTCCAGAGATGATTATTTGAAAGATGAGTCACCAAATACAATAGCAAAGACACATCCTTGACTTACTGGCAGAGAAGGGATGTGACCAGCATTAAGTCTCCATGCAACGTCTCCATCACACAGTGTCTGGCGTTTATTCTAAACAGCTCTCAGTCTTGAGCAGAATTGTTTTTTCACATCAGAAATCCAGCTACTTTTTCATAAGAAATGTTCCTTAATGAAAGGAAAAACAGACAGTGTTCACGGATGTAAAAATCATTATAGCATAGCTATGTGCTCTCTGCAGCTGCTGCCTGTTACAGCCTGTTTGTAGAACACGGCATACATGGAGATGCACATCAGTGTCCCTGCACTGGGGGTAGCAAGGCTGTGCCCCTCAAATGGGGCATAACCAAAAGGACACCTTTGTACCCGGAGTCACACAGAAAAGCCAAGGGGAAATGGGTTCCCGTTCCTCCCAGGGCGAGTCCGTCTGGACAAAGAGGAGAATTTTCACCATGAGGACACAGACACAGAATGATCTCCCCAGGCAGCAGCCCCCGCTTGGCCCCTGGTGCGGGAGCGGCTCCGTCCCTCGGGCAGGGCTGGGGTCGCACTGCCCCTCTGCTGAGCAGGGGCTGCTCTCCGGTAGCCTCCTCCAACTCAGCAGAGTGTCCTGACCTTGATGATGTTGGTTTAACTAGGATATGAAATGCAAATATAGCCTAAGCTCAGTAATTCTGGCATCCAGCAGAGAGCCTGAAGGGTGGAACGCTTCCCAGAAGGGTCAGCAAGAGCAGGAAAAATTATATAGAGCAAATAAACAGAATAAAAGGCTTCTCACTTATCCTGGTGCAGAGGGCTGCAGCTCCAGGGGACTGCAGGAGATTGTGCTGCTCTGAGGCTTATCCTCAGGGACAAGCTGCTGATCGGGAGACAAAGGAAAGGCGAAGGGCGAGGAGTCAATTTGTTTTAAAAAACTGCAAGCCAGGAGGAAGTCAGCCCCGTTCCGCTTCTTGGCTAATCTCTGTCACCCATCACCTCGCGCCACAGCCAAGGCAGTTCCCCCAGGGATTTCCCAGGATCGGGGGCCAGACCTTCGGAGAGGGGATAATGTGTGATCAGCCTGGGGAAGGGAGGGCAGCCCCCAGGGACCCCACCTCCCTCTGCTCAGAGGAGCTGCTGCCACCAGCCCTGTGGGGACCTGACTATACCCCAAGCTACTGCCACCAGACATAAAAACCCCCTTGAATTGTACAGATCAAAACACCTATTTTCAAATCGAGGTGGGGCTTGCGCGTTGCCAGTAATCTTCAGCAAAACCATTCAGAATGCTGATCCTGACTCTACATCTGCCAGGAAGAGCAGCTCACACACCAGTGTAAGGGTCACAGCCCGAGGTGTTTTGGCCCCATGGGGATGCGGGACACAGAGCAGAGACAGAACAGACTCCAGGCCTTCCAGCTGGCTCTGCCTGGACCCTCAACATCCCAGGTGTGCACCTGGGAGCATCCCACGAGCAGCAGACCCAGGGATGCACACCTGAGGGATGCGGGCTCCCACCGGCCCGGCGCTCCCTGGGGAAGCCCGGAGGGGACGCGCCTGGATCCGGGCAGGGCTGAGCTCACAAGAAGGGCACGGAGCAGAGCCAGGGGCATGGGGCAGAGCCAGGGGCCCAGGGGGCAGAGCCAGGGGCACGGAGCAGAGCCAGGGGCATGGGGCAGAGCCAGGGGCCCAGGGGGCAGAGCCAGGGGCACGGAGCAGAGCCAGGGGCATGGGGCAGAGCCAGGGGCCCAGGGGGCAGAGCCAGGGGCACGGAGCAGAGCCAGGGGCATGGGGCAGAGCCAGGGGCCCAGGGGGCAGAGCCAGGGGCACGGAGCAGAGCCAGGGGCATGGGGCAGAGCCAGGGGCCCAGGGGGCAGAGCCAGGGGCACGGAGCAGAGCCAGGGGCATGGGGCAGAGCCAGGGGCCCAGGGGGCAGAGCCAGGGGCACGGAGCAGAGCCAGGGGCATGGGGCAGAGCCAGGGGCCCAGGGGGCAGAGCCAGGGGCACGGAGCAGAGCCAGGGGCATGGGGCAGAGCCAGGGGCCCAGGGGGCAGAGCCAGGGGCACGGAGCAGAGCCAGGGGCATGGGGCAGAGCCAGGGGCCCAGGGGGCAGAGCCAGGGGCACGGAGGGATCTGGTGAAGGCGCTGCCGTGGGCTGGTGCTCCTGGGTGCTGTGGGGTGGCCCCTCAACGCACCAGGCAGGGGGAGCCCAGCGGGGCCAGAGGCTCAAGCCGGGAGGAGCAGCCTCATTTAGGCACCATGACTTTATTAAACATTTAAAACACAAAGTACAACATTTATTGGGAAGAATCGCTTTCCTACCAATTACAGTTAATAGGGTAAAATTAATGTACCAATTAATATGGCTGCTTCTAAACTTGGTCTAATATGTTAAATACTGTTCCTATCTCTGTAAATGCAGTGAAATAAAGTGATGATCAGGATAGGAGCTAATAAAGTTTTGTTTCTCTGTACTTAAACTATTTGGCATCACTGAGTTAAGGCACAGGAAAGAGGAGATTATTTAACATTTTAAGGTTTGTAAGACCCATAAATCATTTCATACATGCCATATTTGTTGAAAAGGATAGAATACATTCAATTTTACAGTATATTAAACTTCATCTAATTTGAACGTAAGAACAGACCAGCAAAATAAATGACCAATTTCTGAAGCAGAAATTACCATTTGGCTGCTGCCATTATGAAGCTGCTGGTATTTTATCATGTTCTTAACATAATATTGCTTGTCTATTGATGCATAGTTATAGTGCTAGTCCAAATTGGAAGGCGGTGAAAGAGGACAGTGCAGAGGGTTTTTTTAATAGGCGTCATTTGTCAGATGTTATTTCAGAGGTCTTTGCACTGATGATAATATGCAGATTAAACCAGAAGTAAATAGGAAAAAAAAAAAAAAGAGAGAGAGAGAAAGGAAGGCAGAAAGGGAATGAGAATTTCAGCCCATTTTGGCTGCAGCAGGTGGACCATCCCCGGTGGGACCAGATAGCAGTAATTAATCTGGGTTTTAGGGTTTCTTCTGAAACCTCACCGTACTTGACAAAAGGAGATTTCCTTCCTTGCATCCCAATGCCTCGGGGGCCACAGGGAGTGTGGGAGCACTGAGCACCAGGGCAGGACTGGGGGTGGAGTTCCTCCCACCCAGCACCGTCCCCCCCTCCTCACCCTCCCTGCACCATCCAGAAACCTGAGCACAAATAAAAATTATGTTTAGTTTGCAAAACAGGAGGAAGGTACCTCCATCCTCTAGAGTTCATTGTTCTGCTAGACTTGGTATTATAGTGGCAATATATTACAGAGAAGAAAAATCAGCTGGCTGCTGCCTTCAGAATGACAATGGAAACCACAAACACGCTGGAGCTGCAGCTGCCCAGAGGGGATGCGCCAGGGCTCTGCAGGCACTGGGGCACCAGGAATGGTGCTTGTGGGAAGATGTTTGTCCCATGTATGTTCTCATGGCACAAACAGACACCGCCTGTGCAGCAGGGATGGCCCCGCTCCGGACGGGGCAGGCAGGACCCAGCACCCCACTGCTGCTGCCTCTCAGCCATCTCAGGCTCTGCAGGCAACAGCTCCTGAGCCAGGGCAGGGCATGAGCCCCAGGACAGGGCACTGCGCAGAGCAGGGCACTCCACTGGCACCAGGAGCAGCCATGCCCACAGGCCGAGGCAA
>NW_005054399.1:2582929-2591615 GCF_000277835.1 Geospiza fortis
GCCCAGGGGCACAGCTACTGAGCTGAAAACAGCTTCATGCCAAACCCATCCAAACAAGGATGAACGAGGTGGCTCATTTGTGTTAAGACAATTGTCCTGACCCCCAATCCTCCCCTTCCCTCCCTGCAGGGCTTCTGCTGCCTGCAGGCTGCCAGGAGGGGGGCAGAGCAGGGGCAGCTGCTGAGCACCCCCCGAGCCTGGGTCTGCTTAAACCAAATGAATTGCTCAGATATTAGAAGTGGAACTGGGTTCTGTGCCTGCAAATCTGCACAGGGATATATTGTGCTTTAACATAGATTTCAATTACTTCCCAACCTTCAGTGTGATGATGCAACATTATGCTCTACTGCCAGGGTTTGCCAGCATGCTCCTACTTTTATTTCTCCTGTTAAATATGGTCTTTGTTGCGCTTCATTGATCTCTGAGCATATTCTGCTGTTTACAACTTTGATAATCTTTGTGTAATCTTCAGGGGTAATTGAATTCTGACAAACATAGCTGAATTTTAAACACCACACAGATTTCAGTACATTGAAGAGCCATGATATGAAAGTCAAAACTGGAAATGGGGAGCAGCATTTGCTTTCAGTGTCTGTTCTGAACAACAGGAGATGAGCCAGGCTCAGAGCCCAGGGACCTTGAGAGCAAGTCAGGAGACATGACTGGGGGTGGGACCAGACCTAGCCCAGAGCTTAATCCCAAGTAGACAATATAATGTCATTTAATAACTTTTTAATATACACCCCCAAGACACTTCTGCACTTGCACAAAGTCCCAGAAATCCCACTGGGTCTACTCTGCTAGGATAGGATACAGTCAGCAGCTACCAATCTTCACTAAATACCTCGGGAATTGCCCATGTACAAATAAATTATTGTTTTTATGGGCATATATTGTGAATTAGACAAGGGGGAAAACGTTGCAGTTGGATTTTGATGTAGAAGGTTTTTTTGCAGAGCCCATGGGGTGCATGCATAGCGCTTCCATAATCATTATTGTTATTTATTATTTGCCAGCACCAGGAACGTGCCCAGCCCAGCACAGGCCAGATGGACCACGGCTGCTGGGCAGCACTGTGCTCCCAGTGCCCACAGACCCCGGGCACCCACCCAGCCTCCTGTTCCTCGCCAGGACACCAGTGCCATGTCCCTTGCCCCAGCCTGTCCTCCTCTCCCCCACACCGGCCTCCAGATGCTGCAGCAAGGCACAGCCTCCCTTTTGGCGTCTGGAAAAACAGCTGTCTTGCTTGAGGACATCAAATTTTTGATGCATTTTCTACAAACTTTAATTTCCCAGACCCTCCTCGCTCAGGATGCAGGGGGACTGCTCAAGCACGCTATAAATTAGTATGCCAGCAGAGCTGCTGCTGGAAGGAGGATAAGCTCAGCCAGACAAGAAGGAGCCTCCAGAAATCTCAGGGCTGGAAGGGAAAACTTGCTGCTCTCCTGCTGTTTGTGCTGGAGCTCTGTGTCTCCAGTTTATTGCAATAGCACACGACAGCCTCGGTGCAGCAAAGATTTTCTGCTGAAGGGTCTGAGCTGCACAGAGGGTCCCCACGCAATCGAAAGAAAAGGAATTAAGGGGTTGTCTGGTCTGAGAAAAGGGATATTGAATCTAATCTGAGACGGTGTAATTTGGAAATCCAATTGCAGTTGTCCATCAGCAAAGGCAGCCACTGGTGAGGGGAGGCAGGAGCTGTGGAGGACCAGAGCCCCCAGCGCCAGGGCAGGGCGGGCTCAGCCCCACGGGAGCCCAGGGGAGCCCCGGGACGGTGCAAAGCCTCTGTCACCTGCACGGCCCACGGCCCAGAGCCCACAGCCCTTCCCAGAGCGTGGCACTGGAGCCCCCGCAGGACACACTGCTGTGGAGGGAGAGGGAGAAGCAGGAGGGAGGCGGCTCCGAGCTCTCCCCGCCTCCGCTCCCCGTCCCGGGAGATGGAGCAGGGAACGCCGGCTGCCCCTCCAGCACACCCAGCTTGGCTCATCCCATCCCCATCCCCATCCCCAGGGCTCAGCATGGCTTCCCCTGCACCTCCCTCCTCGGAGGTGTTTCAGGAGAGATCAGACACCAATTACAATTGATTCAACATTTTCTGCTCGAGTTTAACTTGGGCTCAGATTCCTCCTCACATTTCACTTGGGGTCATTACGCTGATATTTTACCAGAAGCCAGACAGTTTTTAAAGCTCCTGGATGGACCCAGTGACCCAAATGAGGCCATGTGGCCCTTGGCTAAAGGCTCCTGCCAGCCGCCTGCAGCTGCAGGTTCCCATCCTGCCTCTGCCCCGGCAGGAGGCTCAGAGAGCCGGTCGGGATTGCAGATGCCAAATGTCCGGGACTGCTCGCAGGGCTTGGCAGTAAGGACAGAGTGCAAGCCTGATTGCAAAGCCCAGCTGCTCCCAGCTGCGCTGGGGTGCTGCCCACGGGGCAGGGGGTGATGAGGCCCCTGAGCAAGGGCAGGGCTGCCCCAGCAGCCCACCAGCCTGCCGGCAGCCATAGGGGAGCCCGTGGAAAGGAGACACACGAGGATGCACCAGGGCCACTGTCCCCTGCCCACCAGCTGGCCCCTGGAACTTCCACGGGTGAGGAAAGGAGGGCAGAGAAACAGACTCGGGATCACCTGTGTCTCCTGCAGGACTTGGGGCCCTGATGGAACCTCGGGGCTGGCTCTGCCCTGATGCAGAGGTGGGAGCAGATGAAACCTCCCTGCAGAACAGCACTGAGCATCCCCCCAGCAGGAGAGCTGGAGCAGAGCTGCTCTCAGCTATTAGCTCCCCACATGTGCTTTATTTCCTGAATTAAAGAGCAGAATTATAATGAGACTTGACGTTAAATTCCATAAAAAGTCAAGCTAATCAGTGACCAAACCTGTAATTGATTCTTTTGCTAGTTCAATACTTAATGCTACATGTTAAGCAATAGGATTTTACAATTTGCTAGCACTTCACTTACAGAGAATTAAGCAATAAAAATCTATTCAGAGTACAAGCAGCAGGAAGGGAACCACAGCTGCTAATACGTGAACGAGCCAATAAAGTGGCTCAACACTTGCATCAGTATCTTGTTTTTCAGAGTATCTACGCCTGTTTGACAGTGAAACCTCTTTAACACTTGCAAGGGAGGTGTGAAAGCCCTCGGGAGGTGATGCCGAGGCGGGGCACGCCGTGGATGAGGTGCAGGTGGCAGCAGATCAGTGCCAGCCCTGGGGCTGCGGAGCCGGTGCCAGCGCGGGGCTCAGCCCGAGGAGGAGCTGGGACACGGCTGTGGCCCGGCGTGGCCAGAGGAGGAGCTGGGACACGGCTGTGCCCGGGCGTGCCGAGCCGAGCCGGGCGGTGCCAGCGCGGGGCTCAGCCCGAGGAGGAGCTGGGACACGGCTGTGCCCAGGTGCGCCGAGCAGAGCCGGCACCTGAGCCCGGGCACCTGAGCTGCCTGCACAGGGGGCACAGCTCCTGCCAGGCGTGGGGCAGGAGGCTGCACTGGAGGGGACAGCGCAGCTGCAAAATGCTGCTTTTTAGAAAACATATTTTTTCAGTCTCCTTGCACTATTTGTTTGATATTATTCATGGCAAAATTCAGACCAAGGAAACAGATCCCACAGCTATTTCCACAGACAGGTATCAGAATTCAGTTTCAAACAGTTTGTGGTTTAAAATGCAAAATCACCCACATCCCTCTTTGCCCAGGTGTTTCAGCACAAGTCAAATCCTTGTGTGGGAGCCACATGGTGCTTCTGTGAATCCCACTGAAGCTGTAGAACTGTTGCATTAGGCAAACACCTCGATGATTGTCAAGTCAGCCCCTTGCTGTCAGAGCTGCTCTGCGTTGCCCAGGCCAGGGGCCGCAGGTGCTCATCAGAGTCTGCACATCCTCCACAGCTTTCAGTGCTTTCTGCACCCCAGAGCCCACAGCAGCGCGTCCTGCAGGCACAGAGCCCCTTTCCTGGACTCTCTTCCAGGGCATCTTTCAAACATGTGCAGATGTCCCAATGTGAACACCCAGTGCCCAGCCACCAGCTCTGACTGCACCACACTGCTGCTCTTCAGGGAGCCAAGAGCCGAGCAAGGAGAGCTGGATTAGGGCCAAACCTGCCTCAGATGTGAGTGCATGGCCCTGCAGAGTGTCCTGCCAGCAGACCTGAGCCAGGCACCCCACACTGTAGAGCTGAAATGCTGAAACATGGCAGGAAACAGATCTATAGCCTGAAAAAGCTTCTGAATGAAAACTTTAAGTAGAAGTAAATTTCATTTTTAATAATGAGGATTAACACTGCCAAGAGATGTGGCTAAAAAATAAAATTTCTCTGAGCTGGAGGGGAACATAGAGAAATCAAACCCCATGCCGAGGCAGAGCACCGGGCTGGGGGCTGTGGCTGCAGGGAGCCCCAGGGAGGGGCAGCAGGTACAGGGTGAGGGCAGAACAGAGCCCCAAGGAGCTGCTGTCACCACTGTCAGACTGCAGGCAGCACTGCTGGGTTGTGGAGATTATATCTTCAAAATATACCTGGCTAAAGGATTCATGTCTGACAGCTTCAAGTGTTAGACAATTTGTACAGCACAAGAATGTGTCTGAACACTTGTCACTGCAGACTTGTACAGGGAGCTGTGGCCACACACTGGGCATGCCCTGCATCTGCTACAGGTGCATCCATCACCTTCCACAGGCACCGTGTGGAAATCACTGTGTACCCAAGAGATGTGCTGCTGCCACCCGCACACCTGGTGCCCTGTGTGCACTCCTGCCCCTCCACGGCCCTGCCCCAGCCATGCTCTCACTGCTGCCAAGGAAGAAAAACACAACTTTGGACGCAGGATTTCTGCTGTCTCCAGGCAAAGCAGAGCAAGCAACTGGAAATGCAGGTGCCTGTGCAGATGGGAGGATTGCAATAGCTGTCTGTGCTGAGCCAGGAGCTCTCAGCAGCACACAAAATCACAATCTCAGGTCAGTTCTGGTGGACATTTGGAGACTCAGGGCTCCTTCAGGTCTGTCCTTTTGTGCCCGGGCTGGGAGCAAGAGCAGAACCCAGGGGTGTCAGTGTCGGGAGAGGCCAATGTGCCAGCCAGGCCCCAGAGAGCTGCAAGCTCCAGATGGGATGCCTGGAGGGGCAGCAGGTCCAGCTCCACCATTACCAGAGCTCAGGACTAACACTTGGTGTTTGGGGCTGAGCCTCTGCCCAAATGCATTCCGCACTCCTGTGTCATTTCCCCTACCACACTGAACATCTCCTCACCAGGTGTCTGCCACAGCCTTCGACCATGAAATTATATGGCTCTACCTTGACCTGAGATTTCCCACAGTGACCATCTCCTGCAGAATACACTCTGCAGCTTGGGGGCATTTCTCTGAATCAGCCAACAAAAATTACAGCCTCAAAAATGTGGATCTCTGCTAGTTCACTAGGATGCCTCCCCAGTTTCCAGAGCAGCCTCAGCACAAGGCCAGGAGCCGGCTTGCTGCAGCAAGGGCTCCAGCAAGGGCGCTCTCCTGCCCCAGCACCTCGGGCCTCAGGGGGTGCTGCAGACATCATGCTGACCGTGCACGTGGCCCCAGATGGCCCCAGTGAAGGACGATCCCAACTGCACTTGCTCCCAGTTCACACCAGTATCCCTCCAGCTAAATATGTGTCTCTTCCTCCCACTGTGCCTGCAGAAACAGGCACCACCTACAAGGATCCAAACACTTTCATTTGCCCAACTTCTTCCAGAGGATTGAAGAGATATTAATCTCAAAACTAAAAAAATCCCTAACGTGGTGTGCTGCAGAGCAGGAGGAAGAGGGAACCCAGCGTCTTGCGCAGGGACTGGGCTCAGGAGGGCTGCACAAAGCTCCCAGGGCAAGCAAACTGCATCCTGTGGGATGCTCCTCTGTGCCAGAACACTGGCACCCATTCACCACCCAGGGGGAGAAGAGCCAAGGCAGACCCCCCAGTCCCCCACCCAGGTAGAGGAGCCTTAAAGCAATGCCCAGGTTCCCTGGGGAGGAGAGAAGCCCCTTGCTTTTCCCACCACTCTCAGGTTGCTCCAGCAATCGAGAGGCATCTGATCTTCCAGGAGTCTGATAGAGAGAGAATGCCAGTGTCATTACCAAGTTAATTAGAAAAACTCAAATGGAGCTTTAAACATTTTTATAATACATCTGGGTCTTTTTGGCAGGATTATTGCAATCTTTTGGGTTTCCATTTCCCATTAAAGCACTCTCAGTAGTGCACATATAAAAGCCATGTGATCTTGGCTCCTTACTGCCTTTTTTCCCTTTCCCCCCCTCCCCGCTTTTTTTGGGTAAGATTTATTAAATATTTTAATCAGTTAAATTCTGGCAGCTTAAACATTTTCTTTAATAGCCTTGTTAAATGTGGATTAGATTTAAAATCCCTGCCTCTGAACTCTGAAGCAGCAGTATTTATATGCAATGTTAAAAAAAATTAAAAGCTTTACAAAGCAGTAATTACTCCTTTGCTGCAGGAGGAGGAGAGATTGACTTTCTAAGTTATTTTTAGGCAAGTTTACCAGTCTCACCACTCCAGACAATACTACACAAGCATCATTTACTCTTCCTGAAGGATTCCCTTCAAGAAATGTCAAGGTGTGGCATGCCTCAGATGCCAAGCCCACACCACCAGCTCTGGTTTGGTTTTGTGCTACCAGAAGCGGCCAGCAAGGCTTTTCTGGGAGAAGGCGGGGTTGCCCCTCTGCATGGTTGGGAAGGCAGCTGGAGGGTCCAAGGGTTCCAGGGGGTGCCCAGAGGAAAGGTGCCAGGCTCATCGGCAGCACCCTGAACTCTGGGGAGGCAAAACCCCTGTGAGGGAGGGAGAGTTCCCCAGACAGCACTGCACAGCTGAGCTTGCCCTCACCCCATGAGAGCACAGAGGAGCCCATACAGAGCCCTGCCTGGGCAGCACTGAAAGCCCTCAGCACGTGCTGTTTGAAGGATGAGATTTGCTGAATATTTGTGAGGAACAGGAGGTACCTTTGGGAGCCTTACCTGGGTTTTAATGAAGCTTTTTGCCATTGAATGTAAGTCAATTTTCTTGGAGTGATTACCCTGTCTCTGGAGGGTATTGTAGGAATAGGTAAGAACTAGAGAGGGACAGGAGTAATATCAAGGACTAGAACAATTCTCAAGTAAGGAGAGACAGAAAAACAAGGTAGAAACAGAATGAATAAATAATAAATGGTCTTCAAGAGACAAGCTGGGAGCTCCTCTTATCCCACTCTCATAAAACAGAGGAAATATGATGTTGAATTAAAAGGTGGAATAAAAGGTAAACACTTTCCTCATGTGAGCTGTAACAAGTGCCTGGTCCCAGGCACTCCCCGGGGAGCTCAGCTCTGCCTCACAACCCTTGGCTCTGGGATGCAGAGAAAGAGCCTGGGATCTGCTGCTGGCTTTGGTCCAGGTGGCAAACTGGCTCCCTCCTGCAGCAGGGGCATCTCCCTGAGCTGAAACTCAGAGCTGGGGTTTTAGGTGAGGGCCCTGCAGCTGGCGATGTGTGGGAAGGATACTCTGCAATGCTGTGCTCCCACCCTGGGGTGCCAGCTTCCATCCTCTGGGCCTGCAGCTGGTCCTGCAGGGACTGCCATGAAGCCACAGGTAAAACACAGGAGCAAACGGATGAAGAAGTGCTCATGCAGGAAGAGGCCATGAGCAGAATCTTCCTTCCCTCCTTCCTGTAAAGCTGGCTCCTGGGGACAGGACTTCAGAAACAGGAACTCCTCTCAGTTCTGCACCAGAGAATGAAACTTTCTCCTTTTAAAATTCATAAAACAACCCAGACTGTAAGCTACAAACTGCGGAGCTCCTATTTACATATATCACTGCAAGAACCACAGTGCTCGTTATGAATTATTTAGCATGATGCACTCTCACACCAGCCCTGCTTGCTCCGTGGCCTCCTCTCAATGAGCCCTTTGTGGCAGAGGGGTCAGTAATAACAGGTCACTTAACTGTAAATAAAAGTGACACTTGGAGATATGCTGGAGTATTTATATGTACTGTTGTATTACTGTAAAACTGTGCTCATGGAGATCAGCTCTTCACATGTTTACTCGTCATGCAAAAATGTGTTTAGCAAAATGCCCCTGGCACAGCTGATGCCCAGCAGGTGTGGCTGTTCCGTGCTGGGCACTGCCCTGGCTGGGCACGGAGCTGCTGTGCCCTGGGAGCTGGGGCAGCTCGGGGCTGCTCACCCTGCCCAGCACAGCACTGCAGGCTCAGGACAGGCACCACACAGCCACGGGAGAGCTGCCAGGAGCAGGGACTAAAATGAAACATTTTGTGGCAAAGAAGCCAATTTGCTGACAGAGAGTTTGGTATGCCAATTTATTTGGCTGTCAAAAGAACAGCTTTTTAAGGAGTTTTGGTGCTTGTCCACCTGATGCCTTTAATGTTCTTAAAAAGAACAAATTCAGTAAGGATGTTAAGTTCTTCATTTTGGACCAAATTAAGCACTTCCCCATAAAAAAGGCTGCCCTTCGTTTTGTGTTTTATGGTACTCTCTGCTTTGTAGAAGTTTTTGAAAAGTCATTTAATGTCAAGCTAATGTTTCTGGGCTTTTTGAGCTGCAAGCAAATAGAAAAATCAGGTTTTTACTTCCCAGGAAGTAAATCAGGTTTTTACTTGCCCAGGAAGCAAATCAGGTTTTTACCTGCCCAGGAAGCAAATCAGGTTTTTACCTGCCCAGGAAACTCTTT
>NW_005054399.1:2591625-2638306 GCF_000277835.1 Geospiza fortis
TCCTCCTCCCCTCTGTGCCTGGCACCCCCCAGCCATGCCATCCACCAGTCTCCCCCAGCACAGTGGCACTGCAGCTTGCTCCTGCATGACGCAGGGCCACGGCCCCAGGGACAGTGGGGACCCTGCAGCCTTCACCAGGCAAGGATCACACTGGCCTTGGTCTGCAGCAGTCCACAAATTCACTTGCCATCAGTGGGATCAACCTGCACCAAAAATTAAACTGCTGCCTAGCAGAGCTCCACTGTCAGTGGGTGATGCTCCTGGGACCATCCTGGGTGCAAGAGGATGCAGAGGAGCATGGGATGAGGGTCCTCAATGCCCAGCAAGTCCCTGTAGAGATGTACCCCTGGTCCTGTGTCCCCAGATGATGCAACCAGCCCAGACTTGCTTTTCTCTGTGCCTTTGCAAAAGGCTCTTAATCCCAAATTCCTGGAGGGACAGTAACAGCATCTCTCCCCAGAGTCCCAGGGCTGGCTGCTGCCTCCCTGGCCTGGCAGGACAGGGCAGTGGGGCTGGGGGCTGCCCTACCACTGTGGCACAGGGCTGGGATCCCTCACATCCAGCAGCAGCCCCTTCCCAGTGCTCAGTATGGCTTTTCCCAGGAACTGTTATTAGCTCAGTATGGGAAGTGATAATAACAAGCCATTAATGGGAATCTGTTTGAGTGCCACTGTGTGGCAGGATCGTAAATTAATGGTCATTTCATTTATTGTCACTTTACCCATAACAAGATGCTGATTTTCCTCCTGGGACAACGAAATTGATCTGGAAGAACCATAAATCCTCCCCCGTGGTGTGGCTGGAGCAAGGTGCTGGATTAACAGGCTAATGGCAGAGACGTGAAAGCTCATGAATCACGTGGCAGCGGGAGGAGAGGGCAGCTGTGCTGGCATCACACTGGCTCCTGTGCCAGAGCTCTCTGCAGGCTGACAGCGAGGTATTTCAGGCATCAGATCAAGAAGATCCAAATATCCCTCGGTGGCTTGTATTTTCTGTTAATGGAAATTTTTTAAAGGCAAACCAAAATGGTCCAGGACACCTCGTTGCCTTCACCCCATCAGGGGTGTCCCAGACAGATGCTGCCTGCACACCAGCAGCTCAGGATCAGCCAGGGAGAGGATTGATGGCTTCTGTAGCCTTTACCTGGAGCATAAAACAAAAACACATTGAAAATTTATAGCACGCATTGAGCTGAAATGCTTCCTTTGCTTTGTGTTCCCTGCTGTTCCCTGGACCCCGAGGCAAGCACCTTTACTCAGTGGAGAAGTCTGGCTTCACAATAGTGATGCCTGGAAATAAAAATTAAGAAGACAAAGTTTCTCATAATTAAGTCTTTGAATGGGAGAAGGAATTGGAGTTGTTAGGGTGCAGGGTGCCTCCCCGTCCCGCTGCAGAAGCAGGGGCAGAGAGGTGCAGCTCGCTCTGTGCCTGCCCTGTGCCGAGCTGGCTCACTGACCCTGCAGCCACTGTCCTGGTCACTCTGCTGGGACCCCTCGAGTGCTTCAACCACCTGATGCCTGTTGGAGCCCTCACTCCTTACCCTTACAAGCCTAATTCCTGCCTCCTACCTACCCTTACGCTCCTGACCTCCTTACATGGCTCAGGGCAGGATGCGGCACCAGGGCTGGCTGGGCAGAGCTCCCTACCCAGAGGGATCCTTCAGCAGAGAAAGACAGTGGGGAAGACACCCCTGGGACCCTCTGCTGCTCCCAGGAGCCCTCTGCAAACCCTCACTTCCTGCAGAAAGGTGTTCAGAAGGCCTAACAGTCATCTGGACTTTCTCCTTGTGTAATTCAGCAGAGATATAATTTTAAATATAGCTATTTTTCTCACTCAGATACCAGAAATATTAACTGGCCAAACTTTGCTGTGGCTGTCACCATCCTTTTAGCAGTGTGATTGCCAGCAGGGATTTATTGTCCTCCCCGCACCTGGGTTATTTGAGTTTTGCTTTGCTGCAGGGCCAGGGCAACAATAAATTTCCTTCTCTTCTGGAACATGCTCTAACCTCTCATTTTCTAATAAAGTGTTAAACCTTGGAGCAACCACACTGGCCTGGTGCTGGAGAGGAGTGGAGTTCCAGCTCAGCCAAGGAACTGCCTGTTGTGGGCAGGAGGGCACCTTTGGGGGCCAGGACACCTCTTCCCGTGGTGGCTGTCATGAATTCTGGCTTCTTTTTCTTGGGAGAGCCCCCTCCCCAAGCAGAGGCTGTGTCCTGCCTCTCCCTGGCGGCCACACCCTGCAGAGCGGCTGAAGGCGTCAAGGGAGGGTGTGCAGGAGAGCCCAGCCAGGGCAGTGGCAGCAGGGAGCAGCTCAGGAGATCCCCCAGCCACGGGCGGTGTCCCCAGTGCAGCCCCTGCCCACCCAGCCTGCAGCAGGCCGGCCCTCAGCCAGCGCTGGAGGCACAGCAAGAGCAGCTGGCAGCGCTGAGCTCATCCCCAGCACAGGGTTTAGGCTGCTAAAGGGGTCCCAGCCCACAGCCTACCACCCTCCACCATTCCAGCCCTTCGTGCTCCTGCAGGGCTGCAGGAGAGGCTGATGGGGCAGGAAGGGTGATGGGTGGGCAGGTGGGTGGTGCATCTGCTGCTGGTCTGTTGCAGAGCCAGAGCTGGCTGCAGCACCAGGTTCCACTGGCTGAGCTGGTTGGTGAGTTATGGCAAGGAGCCGTGTTCTGGAGATATGATTTTTCCAATATATTCTGTTTGGATTGGCAAGTTGGTCTCACTCTTTCTCAACTGACTGATAAAGCACTAGACAGGGGATTAGTCCTCTTGGAAGCTAAAAAAAGAGGTAATTTGGGTTGTTTATAGCCTGCAGGGGTAGAATCAAAATGTACAATACTGAGAGAGTCAAACTTTTACAGCGTATGGCAGAGCCATAACTCAGAGCAAGTATCACACATTACAGTCCTGTGAAATGCATTCCTGTGACAAAAGGCTGGAAAGGCAGAAAGAATGAGAGGAATTAATCTGTTCTTGGGACAAATATTGTAATGAAGACAGGAAATGCCAAGAAAACTAACCCCTACCCAGTTCAGTGCTGGAATTAGAGTGTTTACCCCAGAAGTCCTGGCCCTGTGGTTTGGGCAGTGTTGGAAACAGCCCCAGCCCCAGTGTCTCTGTGGTGTGGGCAGAGGGGAACCCTAGCTTGACCTTGGCTTTTCTGCACTAAAGGAGTAACAGCTTTCCCTCAACTGGGTTTTGCTGGATTTCCATAGCTATTAAATCTAATTGCTGAGATAGAGTTATAAAATTATAATTTTAACCATGCAATTTAGATGGAGTAACCGGTCGCCTATTTCTGTGATTATCCCTGATTATTAAATGAACAGCTGCCTCCAAATATGTTTGCAAAAAACTAATTCAATGAGTGCATGTGCCTGAATATTCATAGACCTTATTCACAGTACAGACTTTTTCACTGTGACTTTAAAAGTTAATTTATCCTGGCAATTTAAATAAATCCACTTCCATCAGCCTGGGTTCAACTCCAGACTCTGACACGGAGTTTGGCAGCGAGGAAGGTGTCCCAGCCCTGCCTCGGCGGGGCTCACACACGCACCAGCCCGGTGTCAATTCCAGCCTTCTCCCCTGTCTTGTTTGCGGGTTTGACAACTCTTCTCTGCATGGAACTAACACAGTGTGACACTCCACAGTCTGCTTGCTTTAGCTTTTCCACTAAGATTTGCAGCCATGCCAAGCAGTGAGGGGATAGCCCGCCCTCCCCAAGCACTGAGATATGGGTACAGCTGGCCAGGACAACAGCCAGCCAAGGCTCCCCTGCTGCCAGGCCAGCCTCGGCTGGGGAACAGCTCCCTGCAGCTCGCGCGCATCCTGCTGCCAGGATTGAGTTCTCCTCCTTGCCGAGGAGGCGCCTTGCACTGCCGCCAGCCAGAGCGAGGGCGGAGGGGCCAGCAGCATCCCAGGCAGCCAGAACTGCTTGCAGCGTGCAGTGTGCCAGGGTGGCTGTGGAGCAGCCACGGGGCAAGGCACCACCACACTGGGGGGCAGAAGAAGGCGATGGGACACGGTGCAAGTGCCCTTTGGCACCTGCCACTTTGGCCATCTCCTGTGGCCCCAGCCAGGGGCAGACAGCACAGACTGGGTCACAGCTGTGTCAGGGTCTGGCTCCCCCTGGGACAAATGCTACTGTCCCCAGCCTGGCCTGCAAGAACACTAAATGGATTTCTTGGCCTTAAATATCTGTGCACTCTTCAGAGCAAGCTGCAGTGCTACTGACCACAGGAGCATTTTAATAATAGCCACAGCATGATACAGACTGCTTAGAAACCTGAAAGTACTGCCTGAGCGAGCGCCCAAGAACTGTTATTTCATCTGATGCTGTTTGTATCATGAAGCTCTGGAATTCCCCCTGGGGTCTTCCAGCCACAGTGGCAGCATGCAACCTCTGGACCCTGGCCGAAACCTCCTGCGCTTGGGAATGTGCTAAGCTTTACATCCTTACTGGAGAGAAACAGCAGCTGCTCAGGAGGCAAGCTCAGCTCCCAGGACACATTTCTGAGGTGCCTATTAGGCAAATGCTGGCAGCAGATGCCTGGGTTCTCCAGGCAATCCATCCATCCATCCTGCCCCTGTGGAACATCAGCAGCCACTCCACTGGAACAGGCACGCACCAGCCTGGAACACCAAGCCTAGTTGGGGCAGTGACTTGTGCAACCTCTGAGTGCAACAGCTTCCTCACATCCCCACTGACATGTCCTTTGGCAAGTAACCACCTTAAAAAAGGGTCTGTTTAAAGCATTTATTAAAAATCCAAGAAAAAAAAAGAAAAGAGAAGAAAAATCTGTTAAAGCATTTGAAATGTAAAGTAGGGCTTTCATTTCAACAGCATCCCTGCTGCCTTTTGTCTCTTCCTGTACAGAGGTTTCACAAAAACAGCCACAGTTTGACAGATGTTCAGATAATATTAAAGAGGGCAACATCTGATTGTGGGGGAAAAGAAACAGTTCAGCTGAGCCAGGCCAGAGCTGTTGGACTGTGACTGGCTGTTCTGCAGGACCAAACACCAGTAGGAAGGAGGGCTCAGAGGGGCCTGGCAGCCCCTGCTGGAGAGAGGAGCCCATTCCACAGCTTCTGGAGCCCCGCATGTCCTCCCAGGGGACATCCCTCCAGCAGTGTGTCCTGGGCTCCCCAGGCACAGGGGTCTGGGTCTGGCTGGGGGTCCCCCAGCCCTGTAGTTCCCATGGCTCTGACAGTGCTGTCTCCCCCTCATTCTGAGGGTGCCTGACCCTGGGTGCTGGGACTGCATCCCTTGGGCTGTTTGCCCAAGGGTGGGCACAGGGACAGGCCCCTGCTCCAAGAGATTGCCCTGCTGCTGCGCTCCGTTTGTCCCAGGCATCACCTAAGGAAACTTCCAAAGATCCACATGGAAACTCATCCCTGTGTACCAGTCCCTTTGGGAGAAACAAAACTCCTCCTCGGCCCTGGTATGGCTGCTCTCAGCCCTGTGTCCCTGCTCGGTGGGGTTGTACTCATGGGCAGGGCAGCTGCAGGCCCTAGCAGGGGAGCAGGGGCTCTGGGTCCCTGCCCTGGGAGAGAGGTTTGGCAGGGACACCACTCTCTAGCAGCTGGGGAGGCAGGACCAGGCACCAAGGAATGCTCCTGCTGTTCTAACAAGGAACAATAGATTAAAAAGCTAGTTAAAAATTCATCCAGGAGAGGCAGAGTTTCCCAAGCATATCAGAGTTAATATTTATAAAGGGGATTGTTGCTCAGTCTCAATTATCCTAAAAGCTTGGTACAACTGATGCATTGGAGAAACCACAAACACAGACTTGTCAAGGGAAAACCATTCCCTGTGACCGCTAACAAAATGCAATCAGATCTACAGCATGTGGAGCCAATTGATTTTCAACAAGACCTACAATGTAAACAAATGATTGATTCTCAGCGCTTTCATTTCTGAGCAAGCAGCCAGACACCTCTCCAGCTCCCGGTGCAGGTGAGGCTGGAGGTAAACACGGCTGCAGTGGGGCAGCTGCAGCACTTTCATCACCACAGAACAGCAGGAGCTTTGATTTTTGTTTCCCCGGCCCCTTAAGCAGCCACTAAATAATGAACAATTCCTCATGCAAGCAGCCCCCGATCATGTGAAATCCTTCTGCTGCCAGTGGTCATGTCAGACCACATTCTGCCTTCAACAGGAGTCAGGAGTTTTTTATTGCTTTTGCATTTTGCGTCCTCTGATGTTTCCAGGTTCGCTCTGATTTACTCGAGGCAGATGAGACAGGAATATCTCCAAGAGCTTTATCCCTGCTCTGTCAGTGCTGCAGCAGCGCGCTGGTGTGTGCCTGCCAGCCGTGCAGAGGCTGCCCAGACCACTCCCCTCTCCCTGTGAAACCAATAAGCCATACTCCACTGCACAGTAGCTGCTGGACCATGCCCCTGGGTATGTCAAATTAAACCTCAGCCCGGCACGGGCAGACTGCCAATATCAGCACCTGTCCCTGGGCAGGGGGGGTACCCGGGAGCTGGGGTGCAGCTGCCAGGGCAGCACCCAGCCCCAGCAGTGGGGCCGCAGGACCCCAGGGTGTCACCCACTGGCACATCTCCTTTCCCCTCTCATTCACGCCCCTGGCTGCCCCCTCCAAACTGTTTTGGTGCCAAGGAGGTGCCAGTGTGGGGCCTCCATGTGCTCCCCCACCCTCCAAGCCCTGCTGGAATGCTGTTAGGATTACTGATGGAGTAACGGAGGGGAAAAGTCACATCTCCATGAACTGCGATAATTATTGCAGCAATAGGTATAAAACTGCATTTCCAGAGCCATGTCTGGGTGTGCAGCTCCTTCCCTGCAGAGCAGAAACAGTGTGGGGCTCCTGCCTTGGATGTCCATCTTGGGCTACAGCTGCCCTCTGGCCACAGAGCCGAGTCCTTCCCAGAAACAGCCTCGTCTTCCCAGATCTCTGGGGCTGGGCATTCATGACCCCCCCGGGAGGGGTCCCAGAGGTGGCAGAGCTGTGGGGCTCCCCACGTGGCCGCCCCAGTGTGTCTGTGGTGGGATGTGTGCTGTGGGGAGGGCTGGTGGCACGCCAGGCACAGTGCCTGCTCCTGGCGCCAGGGGCTGGCACCAGTCCCCGTGAGTGGGTGCGAGTTCTTCCTAAAACACAAACAAAGAAGGAGGCTTGCGTGGGCACTGACAGATTCCTGCGCATAGAGGGACTCCAACAGGGCCAGGAGCGTTCCTGTTTGAAATTAAAATGGTCTTTTCAAAGCAAATTAAAACTCGTGAAAGCAACCACAAACATCTGTGATCTCCTCACAAAGGCCTTCCTGGCTATTTTAGAAATGTACCCTGTGCCCATTATACTATCAGCATAATTCTGCCTCTTTATTTCAAGCTTGCAAGATATTTATATTTTAAATAATTTTTACATAGTTCAAATGTGAATCCAAGCTGGTTTTCCTGCTTATGTATTAATTGCATGTGTGGGTCCAGTGCTGAGCCTTATTGCCATGTAATTTGTGCAACGTAATTAACCATGTAGAAACCATATTACGTTGTGTTTGGAAGTGTTACATCCAGTTAATCTAATTGACTAATAACATGTTTTCATTTAGCAGCACGTACTGTATTTCCAGTGATTGAATTAATGTCATGTTAACGGCTGCTTTTTGCAACAACATTTGGCATAAATTGCATTAAAAATTGATGTTTGTACAAATGTATTTTGAATACAGCTCAGCATGTGGCCTGGGAAAACACTCCTGCTGTTTATAAAATCAGCTCCACTTATGAGTACGCTCCGAGGCACAGCACTGCTGGCACTGCTGCCCTGCCTGTGCACTGGGAGCCCCTGGACCACTGTCCCCCCGTCCCACCCTGCATCTGAGCCACCCCAGCTGTGATACAGATTCCTTGGGCTGGCAGTGCCCAGGGTGACCGCTTTACTGCCTGGGCTCTTGTGGCGGGTTTTAAAAGGACTGACTCTCTGTTGATGAGATTGTGATGGGCAAGACCCAGAGGCACCTCCTGCCATGCCCTCGGTGAGTGCCCCGGGCTGCACCTGCCAGCCCACCCGCCTGTCCCTCAGCAGCCATGGGGGCAGGATGGGCACGAGCCCCACAGCCACCTCCTGCCTCCCATCCATGCTCACAGGGGGCCCCAGGGCAGTGGCTCCATGCCCCTGTAGCCAGGAGACTCTCGCTCACCTGGATTTGCTGTGGGAAACAACTGGAAGTGCCATGCCCAGACCACTCTCCACAGCCACCCCCTTGGGAGGGGCCAGGAGAACGGGCATGGCAAGGCCCATCGCACACAGCCAGGCCAGTCGTGTCCAGGGCTGCGGCCACAAGCCCAGTGAAGGAGCCCAAGGCTCTCCCTGCTTCTCTTTGACAGATTAAAAATCCTGATTTTTTTTATTCTATACCCATCAGTGTATTCTGTTTCTGCTGGGATAGAGGGAGTTGGTTTAAGATACTTGTGAAAGCAAAGCTAAAAAAGAACAGGAAAATTGTTGGATGTGGTGGCACTTGTCCAAAGCCAGGAAAGCAGGAAAACAAGGCACAGATATATTTGTGCTGATGGCAGCTTGATGTCTTGTTTCGTCATAGACATTTGCCGTGCCATTGCAAAACCACATTTTCTCCACCTCTATAAGCACCCCTCTGGTAAACTGGAAGCGCTGTAGAAAACACCACAAGTGGTCTGTGAGCCAGGCAGGCTTCACAGTTTTGTGGGGGAGAAAGTTTCCCTTCCTGGGTTTGCTGTCTTCTTTGTAGGCTCTACAGGCTCCATTCTCCATCTCTCCTACAGCTGCTGCTCCACGGGTGAGCATCCTGTGGAGGGTGACTTGCTGGAACCCCACTCCTGCTGCCCATATGCAGCTGTAACCCTACGGCATCCACGGTGTGGGAGCAGCCACCACAGCTGGTGCCAGGGCAGTGGCATCCTGCAGCCCCTGCTGGGATGGGAGAGGGGCAGAAGGTGCACAAGGCAGTGCTGGGCAGGACAGCACAGTGCAGCAGGGAACAGCCTTTGCCTCCCTGCATGGGGCAGCTGTGGGATGGAGTCCAGCCAGGAGTTCAGCATTCAGCCGGGATTGCTGCTGTCAGGAGCCAGCCCTGTGGGTTTCAAAGACAAAACATAGACTCAAGCTCCACCTTAGAATCAGGACAAAGAAAAGTGACAACCTTGACTCATGGCAGCGTACCTCATTGGACCCCAGTGTGTTATTGCATCCCACCAAAGACCTCTGAGAAACAAAACCATAACCAGAAAGAAGCTTAAATCACAGAACCTCAGAGCAATTAAAAGTCATGTTCATACAGAGCCATTAGCCCTGATTCTCACACTCTTTACATAGGAGCAGAACATAATAATAATTTCCAATTAAATTATGCTTCTCCAAGGTGCATTAACCACTTTTATCCATCCGATTAATTGGATGCATCTCTGCTGCATGGAGCAGTTACACAGCTCTAGAGGGAAAGCAGACAGTTAATAACACCTGCTGCTGTGGTGCTAATGTAGGAACACTCTGCTGCCAAACCCACAGGCACATTCACTGCAAACTGTCCACCCAAACACAGCTCTGTGGCTCCCTGCTCCTGTGCTGTCCTGTGCTCTGCTCACTCCTACAGTGTGACAAGGGGATGCACCAGAGCCAGGGCTGCACACCAGCACTTGGATCTCGTGTTCCCTTCCTCCCAGCACATGGCACCTGGTGGTTCTGTGGAAAGTAGCAGCTTCTGTGAGGAAATTGCAGAGGGCCCAATTTATGCAGGGAGAGCTAGCCTGCTGCCATGACCCAGGGATGAGACTTTAGTTAATTGAGAGGGATGAATGTTTCCATGCAAATTGTTTGGGCACCCAATTCTTCAGACTCCTGAGTGAGAAATGAAGACAGATTCCTCGCATGCAGCAAAAGTGATGTTTGTGCAACACAGCAGCAGCAGCAGGGCAGCATGTGCCTGAAATACTGTGAGTACTGGGACACCCAGACGTGTGTGGTGGCCTGAGTGTGTCTGCAGAGAACTCACAGACACAAGGGCAGCTGCACCTGGGATGGAGCCCCAAGGTGCCTTCCCACACAGAGGTAAGAAGAGATCTTTAAAAGAATTGTCTGCTGACCTTGGGGCTTTGTAAACCAGGTCAGTGTGGTTCCATGAGCCCTACCCCCTTCTCATGATTGCAGTTCCTCTGTGGGAGCAGCCACTGGGACATCCCTCGGGGACTGGAGTAACCTCCTGTGATAGGAGGCACTGCAAGCATGGAAACAGCCAGGTGCACCCAGACAATGCACACATGGACCCCAGGTAGTGACTTTGGGGAACAGTGAAACTGGGTGGGCACTGGAACATCACCAGGGTCTCTAAACCAGAGACGTGTTGAAATAAACAGGAATGGGATAGAGACAGCCCAGATCTGAGAGGCAGGAGTCTTTTCTAGGAGGTCTGATGAGTCTCTGACCTGAGATGGAGGGGAGGTGTTGGGATGGCAGAGGTGTGTGTGTGCCCGTGCCCATATTGCAGGAACAGCAGCATTCCCACTCATTCTCTCTGCAGGCACAGATCACATACTCTCAGGAGCATGCAGTTATCAAAATGTTATAAATTGCTGCCTTTTAAATAGTGTGGTAATTTGCTAGTCCATTACAGGAGGAGTTGTAGGATACAAGGAGCACGCTATGAAAAATTAAGCCTTCTGCATCACTGCTGACCTCGGCAGCTGAGGTGCTCTCAGAACTGCTCCATTATGTCAGCTTGCCCTGAGCAATTAGCCACCCATCAGCACTCGTCAGCGTGTCACCGTGCCTCAGAGGACAGCGGGCCTGGCAGTTCCCTTCCCCGAATCCTTCTCCAGGTCCCGGTGGCCCTGCATCAGTCGTCAGGAGCTGGTCCTGGCAGGGAACCACAGTGGCTCCGTAGCCACCTCTCCTCTGCAATTAGTGCGTTTGTGTAGCCATCACTGAGAGCTGCACCACATAATTTTAGCCCAGCAGTTTCATTCTCTAAATTCCTCTGACTCGGGAACAATCCTTTCTTGTGAGAAGCAGTGTTTTTGGGGGCAGTGCTGCTGCCCAGTGCTCTCTGAGCAGAAGGCAGCCTGCTCCAGCATGGCAGCACTGATGCTTCCCAACTGCACGTGTTGCTCTGGGGCTGGGATAGCTGTGCTCTCCATTCAGTGGCAAATTCATTCAGCTCACACCAGGAGAATTAGGTTCATTATGCCAATTTTGTGCAAGGCAAAGGGATACATCTCCTGACCCATGTTTGATTTCTCAGCAAAAATCCCTCTGAAACAAAACTTCCCCTTCATTTTATGTGCTTAGATATTTTCTCACAAGCTGCAGGTGAAATCCATGTCCTGACACACACATAAAAGCAAATGCAGGAGGGATGTGTCCTGGCAATATACGCATCATCCCTGGAGATATATATTTTCTTGCTGGGGAGGAAATGCACAAACACCAGCTACTATTTTTTTCTCAATATATATACACCTCTCAGGGCAAAAATAAACATGCCAACACAGGACATGCTACTCCCAGGCTTTCTGCCCAGAGCCAAGGTGACAACCAGCAGTTTAGAGGAAACTTGCACACAAGTTACGCTCAGCCAGCTCATTAAAAACACATCAGGGAACCTCCAGTACCCTGGGAACCCCAGAAGCAGTTTCTGGTTCTATTACACAAAACACACGGGCTGCTGCCACTCTGCTCTAGCAAAACCCTTCAGAATGGGAAACGCAAGAATGCATGGCAACAACATGGGGCCAGAGGCTGGCACAGCCCAGAAGGGGCCCCTCCAGCCCCACCTGGCACACAGTGCACCCGCTCTCCTCCCAGGGAGGAGCCAACACTTCCCCCATGGGGGGCTGTCCCGGGCCCTGTTGGTGCAGGACAGCTGTGAGCCAGGGCAGGACCTCCCTGGTTTGCATCCTGCACATCACATTCCTCACAGGAACACCATCAGGGAGCTTTGCGGGATCGTGAATATGAATTGCTTTGACCTCACTTAGTCTGAGATGGTAGAGTATTAAATCTCTATTTTTCAAGCATTAAGCCTGTGTAATAGAAGGATGCTGTGAGCAATTTGCAGTAAGATGAAGGGATATTACTGTCCTGGGAGACAGACAATCCAACCACATCCACAAATTGATAACAGAGATAGTGGCTTAGGTTCATGCTAGCTATTAATTAAGGGCATGTTTTATGTGGAAGACAATAGCAGCTTACACTGTCAGGTACTCGCTGGCTCCTCTCCCCTGCGGTGAGCAGCGCCCCTGGAGCTGGAGCGCAGCCAGGTGGGTTCATACCTTGCTGAACCACAGTTCACACGTGTACATTTGAATTTTTGACAGGCAAAATTAATTTCTCAAGCCTTTAGCATTCGCAGCTCCAAGAGCAGCTGTTCTAGCTGAGGAGAGGTTGGCAGCTGCTGGAGCTGTGCCACCAGGAGCAGTGTGCTGGCCCTCCTTCCAGGGACAGTCAAAGGCTTGGCCAGCCCAAAGAACCAGGGTGCTGAGAGCTCTCCCATCTCTGGCTGCTAATGAGCACTATCCATGTCCCAAGCTCTTCCTCTGCCCCCAGAACCCACTGCCTCGTTAGCTGGCTGATCCACAGCTCTTAGCAAAGAAATCCAATACCCAGTTTCACTCCTCTTGTCTTGGCTGTGGCAGCATCCCACTCAGCTGTCACCCCTCTCCCACTTGGTGCTCTCAGCAGGTTGATGCTTCCTAGCCCCTGTGGCAGGACTCTCCTCTCACATCCACTGATTAACTTAGGATGATTACACAGCCACTAATTTTGTCCAAATTACCAACAGAGTATTATCCTTTTACAACCTTTTGCTCCTCGCCCTAGAATTTAGCAACAAGCCTGCAACATGCCCCGACAGCTGACCCCCGTGCTGGCACAAAAGACCCACTGTGGCTTCAGCTTTGCTGAACAAACCCTCTGCCCAGCCTCAGACAGGCTTCCTGAACAGGGCAAGCCCATGCAGGGACATTTGCCCTTGGGAGTTCACAGCCACCCATGGCACAAGGTGAAACATTACAGAGGGCGAGAACCAAGAGACCCCAACCTGTATCCCTGGAGCCTGATGGAGCTGATCCTGTCCAGCTGATGGAGCCAAGGTACACAGCAGATCCAGAGCACCAGCAGTGCCACAGTGTCCCAGTGCTCTTCTGGAGAAGGTCTTCCCAGCAGGATGCTGCAAAGCCAAACAGTGCAGGTCAGCCATGGAAAAGAACGCAGATAAACCAGGGGGCTGGTCTGGGGAGACAGAAGAGGTTTATTTTTTTCAGATGGGACTAGAGAACAGCTGGAGAATTGATGAGGTAGCAAGGACAGGAGATGGCTCCAGGCTCCTGCCAACACATTAGAACCCCTGTGCTGGGCCACGGGCAGGTCACACACACCTTTCTGGAAAACTGTGTTTGGAGAGGGGGCAACTCTTGGCAGGAAGCAGCAACCCTTACAAACCATGGCAGCTCCCTTCCCTGGCCATTGGTTCCCAGACACATCTGTCAGACCTGGGGCATGTCCATGAGCTGGACAGAAGCAGACCTGCTCAGGCATCGCCAGCTGAGCAGAGCAGGCACAGGCAGGCAGGGAGCTGGGTGGGGGCTCTTGGAGAGGGGTGTGCCGGTCAGTGGTGAGAAATGGAAAAATTAACAAAACAAAGGGAAAGAAGGACAAGTTGGAAGTCAGGCCACTGAGGATGGAAGGAACAGCCCTCATAGTGGGAGAGTTCACAACTGCAGACGTATCTGGGCACAGGTTCACCCTGTCTGCAGGGTCTCCTTTAAATGCTCAATGCAAATGTCCTTATGAAGCCAGAACATGTCCTGGGCTGGAGTGACCCTCCACCCAGCAAGTGTGACACACCTGGCACCTGTAGCCACATCCCCACGCTCTCTGGAGCCAGCATCTGTACCACACCCAGCATCCCAGGCTGCCTGCTGCAACCCAGCTGCATGTCTGATCTTGGGTGAGAAATTTCTCTTTATACCAGGCTGTCTATTCAAGTCATAAAAATAGGCTTTTTTTCCTTCTGTAAGTGCAACACTTTTCATATTTTTACTTCCAGCTGTCTAGATACTATTTCACTTCTTTCATTTCTAGTACTTGCTCTCAGTTATTTAATGTGAATTTCTAGGGCATGGTGCCCTTAGCAGACATCAGAGCAATATAACACAAGAAATCAGATATACACTGTTCTAGGAGAAGGCAGGAACAAAAAGACAAACTAGGCTCTTAATACATATGGTGCTTTTGATTCATGGAATATAGAAAATTGTATTTGATTATATCTGTAATGGATCCTCATAACTTTAGATTAGGCTTATGCTGATGGCCCAACTAATGGACAGTTTATTGCGGGAATAGATTTCATCCTATCATATTTTTTCCTGGTATCAATTACTTGGAATGTTTAAGTGTCTCATTTCTGTGGATGTTTATTGCTTAATTTTCCTTTCTAAGAAAAGCCTACATGCACACAATGCCCTGGTGCTCCTCTTCTAAGGGGCAAGGAACTACAGGGCTGTGCTCCTGGAGCCCAGAAACTCCCATCACCTCTGGCTGTGCAGGCCAGGAGATCCACCGGGAGGTTCACAGCTGCTGGCACCACTGTGACACCAAGCTGCGAGGGAACACAGCCAAAGTTCCCTTAGCAGACAGGTGCTGCTATTGGGAAAAAATAATTAAAAATTAAAATACTTATTAAATTTACCTGTCTCAAAAGGCAAAGGACTGTGTGGGATTGCTGCCACAAAGTCAACAGCAGAGCTGATGATAAGAGAGGTTGGAAGTAAAGATGGTTTGATGGAGATAATCTCATTTGCAGCCAACTGAAATTGTAATATTATTAATAACAACAACAGTAATAATAATTTCAACAACAATTATTAAGTAATAATATTATGAAACTCTGAAGGGAAATGCTTGTTTCCCAGTAGAGAGTTTAGGAGGCTGTTGAGGCACCAGAGATATTACTTATTGATCCCAGAGCCAGAAGGCAAAGAGGCTAGTGGATTTCTAAATTTTTTTTTTTTACTTTGCCTAGCTGTAATCACACCTGAAATCCTTTCAGAAAAAAAAAAAAAAAAAACACAAAAACCTGAAACAAACAAACAAAAACCCCCAAAGAAATATAAACCCCCTTAAAACATAAAAAACTTCTAAGCAAAGAACAGTAACAGAAAGATCCCAAACTACCAAAAAAAAACAACTCAACAAACCAAATAACAAAAACAAAAACACAAACTAACAACCCCCCCCCCAAAAAAAACCCCAAACCCTAACAAAACAAACTTGGAGAGATATATACCACCTTTGTCCCACTTTGAATACAGCTGTTTGACAGCAGTGATATCAGTATGAGCTCTGCTATTTACTTTACAAGTGTCCCTTGCTTCACTCCAGAATTGATACTTGCCAGCCAAAGGAGGGCCATGAGGTTGATCTCCCTGAAGGGCAGCAATCCCAGATCAGGAACAGACACTGAGCATCTGTCAGGGCCACTGGCATTGGCAAAGAACACAAGCTGCACATCCCAACGGGTGCCCAGCAATGGGAATTTTTACTTTTTGTAACCTTTAGCTGAACTCTTCCATTTGCCCTGCATGCTGAGAGGGTGCTGGGGCTCTGCTGCTGCAGCGTGTTTTGCTGCCCAGCCCTGTTTCCCGGGGAGGGCAGAGCCTGGCAGCAGGGACGCGGGATGGCCCTGCCAGGAGGGCACGGCGGCAGCTGCCCGCAGCCAGAGGGCACTGCATCCTGCTCCTGCCTTACCTGGAGCCTTTCCCCCACTCTCAGTGTAGCCCCAGCCTGAGCTGCAGCCCCCACACACAGAGCCAGCCTGGGCACTGCTCAAGGACACGGGAAGGGAGGGGACATTGCCTGGGGACAGTCCCACAGGGCTGCCAAGCCACCTCAGCTTGGGCACTCTCATTCACATACAGGTGGCATGTTATTGCCACTTCAAGAAGAGAGCTGGCTCCACTTATTTTTTTCATTAAAATGCAAATTAATTTAATAAAAAGTGGAATTGTAAATTAATGAAGCGCTTTAAAATTCTACATAACACTGGGCTAATACTTACTCTATAGTATTTCCTCCAGTTAATACCACTACTAACTCCCCTAAGTGGCACCAGCTCCACCAGTCTCAGTGACTGAGATGGGGTCAGAGCTTGCAGAAACGGGCACAGTGCCTTCACGCACTGGCCCAGCTGCTGGGGCAATTCCCCGGCTCCCTCAGGAGTCTCACCCTGCAGTACCTGCCTGCACCCTCAGGGCCAAGGCACTCGAGAGCAGAGATGCTTTCTTTCCTCTATAAATAGCAGTGGGTCCCTGTAATTTACTGCAGCCCAACAGTTCACATGGAGATTGAAGGGGTTGCTGCCCAAGCAGCCCCAAGGATGAGTGGCCCTCCCAGCATGGTCAGCTGGGATCACAGCTGCCTCGGGTGCTGAGCTCCCACAGAAACTTTAGGCATATTTGGGCTTAAGAGAGACTGTGGATCCACATAGGGTTTTTTCCTTTATTTGCTTTATTTTCCTTTATTTTTGTATTTTTACCCCAATACAAAAAGTCAGGTTCAGGTATTGACTCCAAAGCCAAGCCTGCACACAGGGTTATTCTGCACACAGGGCTGCAGCCAGACAGCCCCACTGTGCTGCTGTTTTCTTCCACCCTGAGCTGCTGCACGGATCCCCCCACATCTGGCTGAGCTATCAGCACCCCTCCGTCCTCACCACGGCTGGAGGGAGCAGAGAGACAGCAGAAGGCACCCAGGCAAGGCTGGCAGGGGGCAATTACTGCTCAGGACCCCCTGTCTTCGGGGCAAGGTGGCTCAAGAAAGCATTACCTTGAACAAACACGTGCAAGGCTTGTTCTCTACATCTTCCCTTTCTAACGTCTACTTGCATGGAAACACTGTAGGAGATCCATGCTTAGAAAATGCAACCTTAAAATAAAGTAGAACCAGAGAAGAACACTAGGAAAATATTGAGCATTTCCAACAGGTATTTCCAACAGGATCTATCCCTCCTGACTTATAGCTCCACGTCTCAGATTATCACCTTCTGCTTTTTTTATAGCAAATGGAAAGAAGAGGCAATTCTGAGAATAATTCAATTCATCCCTGAAGTAAGCATCTCAAGTAGGTCGGTAAAACAGCCAAAAACAGCAAAAACCTGCCCTTCCCTGTCTGCTGGTGATGAAGTGTTCGGACAGAATACTCCTGGAGATGTGGCACTGGTACGTCCAGAGCTGGGCAGCAGGAGTCCTTCCTCCCAGCAGGGCCCATGGCTGCACAAGCTCCTTTTCCTCTGACCACGCGGCAGGGACCGCGCAGCTCCGTGCCGGCGTTAATCACCGGCCACGCTCCTTTTCTGCCGTGTGTACACCGCACATTATCCCTTAAATAAAGCTCACCCACCCTATTATTGTAATGTCAACCCTGAACCTGAGATAAGCCCTACAGACAATTTATAATTACACAGCAATAGCTCTTCTACGCTGCACGGAGGGGCCATCGAGAGAGGATTTAGGTCTTTCACGGAGCCAGCGTTTGACAGGTCTCTGCTGTTATTTCATCCTGACAGCTCCTTGCCACCCGACTCCTCCTGCGACAGCACCCTCGGCCTTTGTGGTGGGATCTCAGGTGAAGAGAGCACGTAATGGGCAATAATTGCGGGCGATTACTGTTTACTTGTTAACTCTGCTTGACAGAGCAGCTGTGATGGACACAGGAACTGGAATATTCCCTTTTATCGCCTGTAGCACTGAGAGTGAACTGGTGCTTAATTCAAAGGCTGAAATCTATAAAAAATAAGACGAAACCCATCATTAAATTTCTCTTAGTGGCTATGTGCATAATTCATCCAAACACCATCAAATATAAATGGCCTCGTGTCAGGCTGAGCGGTGCAGGCACAGCACACCCACTGCTGCAGCAGCAGCCCTGCCCGTGATGGGCTGGCACCGGCACCCACAGTGCCCGGGGCTCTGCAGGATGGGCACCGCACCAGCCCCTGCCCCTGCCAACCCTGCTCCTCCAGCTGGGCAGGCGCCTGTGAGGTGTTGTGAGGTCCCCAGGATGAGGTGAGAGATGAGAATTTGACTCCAAGTTCTCAGAAGGCTGATTTATTATTTTATTATATTATATTAAAAGAAAGTGATATACTAAACTGTAGAGAAAGGATACAGACAGAAGGCTAGGAAAGAATGATAATAAAAACCAGTGACAGATCCAGAGAGTCCGACACAGCTGGCTGTGATCGGTCATTAAATTAAAACAATTCACATGCTGGGTAAACAATTCTCCAAATCACATTCCAGAGCAGCAAAACATGGAGAAGCTGAGGCTTCTCATCTTCCTAGGAGAAGAAATCCTGGCAAAGGGATTTTCCATAAAATATCACGGTGACACACCAGGGCTGCGTGCTGCCCACAGAGCCCTGTGCCGGAGCCCAGGGCCGGTCCTGATCCCCAGTCTCTCCTGCTGGCGTGCTGTTGACTAACATTCCCCCCTACAGTTAAAAAGGCTTGCATAGGTTACAATATCCAAACTCTTTATTGCTCCCTGCTAGGGTCTGAACTTTGGTTAGGTGCTGAATGCCCTCGATTTCACCGGCCACAGCCTGGTACACAGCCCTCATTCCACACTGCAGATGTCAATCTGCAGCAGTTTAGTGAAGGCTTTCAACAAGTTCTCCAGAAAGTTTTTGTTTCAATTTTTTGAAAAACACCAAGCTGTTTAATAAATCACAGAAAGTTGTTTTGCAAAAGTATCCTTTGAACCATTAGATATTATTTTGAATGCCAATTTTTCTTCCCACCTTATGGCAGGATAAAGATACCCCACTCAATTTTCATCAAAAGCACATGAAAGCAATTAAGGCTCCTGTAGTTTCTATGGAAATAAGGGATGCAAATTGGGATTGTGTGGTGCCTTTTTTCTTGAATTTATCCATAAAAATGCAAATATTCTTCAACAGATAGTGAAATATTTGCCTTGTTTTAAGGGAGCAGAATACACAGATGAGGCTCTTTTGTCCACTGGCTCTTCTGGCAGAGGTTTGACAGCCTGTGGAGCACAAGCCTGCAAATGCTGAACGAGTTCTGCCAGAGCATGGATGGCAGCAAAGCTGGTTCCAAAAGATGCGTACCCAGCCCAGAGGACTGGGGCTTCCCCTCACAGCTGCTTCAGTCACTAGCATTAGCAAATGGCTTCTCCTGCCTTTTCCTGCGAGGGGACCCATCTCACCCACAGGGACTGCACCGATCCCTGCCCACAGTGCCAGCCCTCACCAGCCCTGTGGCGCTGCATTAGGATAATGATGTCACCTCCTTGGTGTGGAAAGCATAAGCCAAGGGACCAGCACAAACAAATCACATTTGATTTGATGCATCTGCTTTACTTTTCTGCCAGACATTTCAGAGCAGAACATCCAGTACAGAACATCCTACTCTGTTGCTGGGACTCATCTCGTCCTGCAGCAGGGATGGATCAAAACCCTGCAGCACAAAGTTTAATTAATTCCCTTTCAGACTGAAGGATACAGAAGAGTTAATACTAGCAAAGGTCTCTGGATTATTCCCTGAAGTGCCGTCCAGCTCTCTCCTCTCTCTGCAGGCTGGATGTAGTGAGCATCATAGAGCATTCACTAATAAATAATCCAACATCCTGAGGAGCTGCCAGTCTGCAGCTGGGCACCTCATGCCTGTCAGCTCCGGGTGCTAAGTGCCTCCCATGTAGGAGGCTGGGGCTCCTCCCCAGCCTGTGCACTCTGCCTGTGGACTTACCGATGTTGAAAAGGTCAACGAATGCTATTTCAGATCACTCTTGTTTGCCAGAATTGATGACAAACCCTGGCAACTCAACTAGTAAAACTCTAGGCATGAACTAGAGCATGCTGCAACTGCACAATTATCAGCCTGCAATTAATTAATTGTGCTGTCACTATATGCACCTGAGAACAACAGTAAGATCAAAGAACTGAACAGAGATCAAAATGATTTGTAGATCACCTTACTTACAGCTGAAAGTGCCAATTAGATACAGAAAAGACAGAGTCTGGCTTAGCTGCTTAACAGCTCCGGGAAAGAAAAGTCACTCAATTGACTGTAGGAAAAACCCCATGAAAGCTGGATTGCTTCCAGCCTGGGCAGAGGGGAGGTGTGATGGACTGTCCATTGGGTTCTCCCCTCCAAGGGGAGATATCTCTGTGCCTCACGCTCCACACCATTCACACCTTGGGCTGCGCTGCTCTGAGCTGGGGAGTCCACTGGCTCTGTGGTGCTGGGAGCAAAGGCCCTTCCAGCAGGGCCAGGAGCCCCAGGAGAGGCAGGAGCAGGAGCCCGGCTGCTGGCACATCCTCTGCTGAGGAGCCTAGGAGGTGGTAGCCAGTGACCATCACCTGCCCACCGGGACCCACAGCACTGTGAGGCTGAGCCATGCAGGCAGCTTGTGGAAGTGACTCTGGTGACAATGCCCAAGGTCTCAGCGACATTTCCCAGGGTGTCAAGGGCTGACTCACAGCACCATTCTGTCCTCCAATCTCTGCAAGCTGCTGCACACTGACTGAGCCAAACATGGCTGTAGTTGTGGCGTTGATTTATAATTTTCTGTAAAGTTATTTGGAAAACACATTCCAGCTGCACTTTCCTAGCCTCCAGGAGGGACTTGTCCTGCCTGTAGAGAGCCTCTCCCCTCTGCCAGCACACTGAGGGCAGCCGTGAGGAATCCTGCAGATTGTTATCTTTCAGCGAGCCACACTCTAGCTCACCCAAACATACGAGCTCCCTGAAGGAATTGAGAATTCATTTCTGGCACTTGTTAACCTGGATGCCATGTTTGTGACCACAGAGATCGGCTCTGACTACTGGGCTGGTCTGCCTCATCTCTGAGCTCCAGGCTGAAATGATGCATTAGGCTGAGTTCAAGAAATGCTGCCCTTCCAGAGCTGGCTCTGTGAATCCTTAAAAGTCCCCACACTCCTCACCAAGCACCCAGCTGATGAGGCTAGAAAACATCTGCCCAGGTGCCTAGAGGAAAGGGATTTTCTGGACTCCACTGCTGGCACAGGAAAGAAGGTGCCAGGAGGAGAGGCCAGACCAAGGAGGAGAAATCCCTTAGGAACTGGGTTCTGAGCAGTGTCAGGCGCCAGCCCCCCGTGAGACAGGTCCCACAGCACAGTGAGGTGACTGCAGAGGTGGGGAAGGCACCACTGCACTGACACAGACAGCCGTTCATGTGGCTGCTGTACTGGGTGTCCTTCCTTAGATGTGCCAGCTTTGTCTCCATTGTCTCCTGTTCATCACATTGTTTAATTCCTCTTTTTAATTGACTCAGGCATTTTTTAATTTCTCTGTTTAATTGGTGCAGACTGAGAGGCTGCAGGCAATGTCATCTTCACATCATCTCTCAGACACTTCGCCAGCGTGAGGGTGACATCATTGGCCATACACAGCAAATGGTGCAGAACCTACAGCCTCTCCCAGCTGGGGCCGAGGAGCAGGAACAGGGAGCAGATTAAATCATGGATGTCTGCAGGACAAAGGTGATTAGCAGGGAGCTGTCCTGGGCTGTATAGGAGCTGCTTTCATCTAATATACAAGTGGGATGGCAGGCAGACACCTCAGCCTCGAACACAGATGACACAACCATGTACATCATTCAAGCCCAGAAGTTCCTGGAGGGAGCTTCTGAGGCATCTCACAATGAGGGGAAAGCACGTAAAGACAGTGAGCAACAAAATCCTGCCAAGACATGTGGTCTTGGAGCAGAGACTGCAAGGTCTATTTAAGCCACATGTTTTTCTTAAGCAATACAGATTCAACAGATACCTGAAAAACTATTGAACAAATGTTCCTTTGTATTTTAAAATGTCTTGAATCTCACGTCTTGTATTTTTCCAGTCACAAGAATTACTTGAACAGATGCATTTATTTCCCTGGGTTCAACAGGGACAAGCCAACATCTGCTTCATCTGCCTGCTTTGACAAATCCAGGGGCTTCAGGAGGTGATTTTCCACACAGGTTTCTTTCAGTGGGTGCTGGACAGGACTAAAAGAGCTAGAGGTGAAAAATGCAAGTTCTGACTTTCCCTGGAGAGCTGTGAGTGTTTGGAGATATGCAGCACTGCTCACTGAAAAGATCTTTAATAGCTTTGACCTTTGTGGGGTCTGTACAGTCTCCTTTTGTCAAAAAGTGTATGTGGAAGAATTGTGCGAAAGAACTGAAGATAATACACGTTCTGCAGCCTGCAATGGGATTACAGAGCACTCCTTACTTGCTTGTTCCCAAGTTTAGGCCATCAGCATCAGCTGCTGCAGGTATATGGGGATTTATCATCAGAAAGGGCAAACCATTGCTGGTCATGAAGCAATATAAATATTAGTTATTGCAGATGACATATAAATAAATAATTTGAAATTACAAAATTAATCGGACAATTCATCTGACAAATAAGTATTTGATCAGCTCTGTCTGAACCACTGCGGCCAGCCAGGCACTCTGTAAAGAATCCCTGAAATTTATGGGAAGCAATATCTCTTCACCTCAGGAGGCACAGGCACGGAGAGCAATGGCCTGAACATAAACTGTGGGACTTGGGCACTCCAGACATGGCAGGTTCCAGAAGGTTCCCAGGGGCAGGGAGCAGCCTCAGGGCACAGCCCTGGACTCCAGCACCCACCAGGCTGGTGGGACACGACCCCTGCAGGGGCACATCCAGGCACAGGGCACTCATGGTTTGGGCAGTGAGGGGACTGTTGCCAGCCAGGCGCTCACATCATTTTCTAACTGTGCCAAGCTAACTTGAGCAGGCGTTTATTTTTTTTTCCAAACCTACAAAATGAGCATGTGTCAGTCTAATAGCTCTGTGTATTCTAAGTCTCATCTGTATTCAGCACATGACCAAAATGAGAGGAAGAAAATAGCCCCTGAAAATAAAAGTGTGAGAGACAGAAGGAGACACGAGCCATTAATAAAGCAAAAAGCTTCCTGCATATGCTCTGCCAAAGTGGGTGCTGGACACAAGTCCTTCCTGCTCACATTCCACATCTCCAGTGCCTTTATCAGAACCATAAGCACTGACCTTCCCTTGGGCTGGCACATTCTGAGAAGTGAGAGTCCCTTGAAATGAAAGCTTTCATGTCCCATCTGTGTATTTTAAGGGGAAGCTTCCTATAAAATCACATACATGTAATTTTCCTACAGTTTCCAAATCCCCAGCTGCTTTCAGCTAATGTAAAGAAAACCTGTTATACATTTTACAAGTCTTGCACCTCCCCAGGATGGGGAGATTATCTGAAGCCACGAGGAAGGTCAAACTTCTCCTGATATCCAACAATGTCATGGTTGATTTTTATATGGGAATTTTAATGTCACAAAGAAAACAGCAGCAACTCTGCCAATAGCAGTGACACCACAGTCCCCATGGCGCGTGTGACAGGGACACAGCAATGTGCTGGGCAGCACTGGCTCATGCTGGACAGGCCCCACAGCAGTGAAGGGGGGACCATGGCTGGTGAGACCCTGCCAGGCCAGAGCCACCCTCACCCAGGTCTGTGTCAGCCCAGCACTCATTTGGCCAAAGCCTGGTTTGGAGACGTGTGTGTAACCCTGCAGCACGCTCCTCTCCCTGGGGCGCCAGGGCTGATCCAGGCTGGATGTGGCAGAATTTTCAGGACTGATGTGGATATTTTCTACTCTGTCAACCTTTTATTTAAATGGCATTTGGCTGCAGTGCTAGAAGTGTGATATTGAAAATCAATAGCTGGAAAGTGTTTGAAAGCCAATCTAAATCAAATATTACAATATGGTGAAGTTAATCATCTGAAATTAACCTTATAACTGCTTGAATCACTCTAATCTATAAAGAAAATCAATATAAGCATATCAAACCCTGCTGTGAGCTGCTGTCTGTTTGAGCTGACCACGCAAATGGAAAATAATAGCCAGAGGATGTTTATTGCTCCCTGTATGTTAACACTTCTTATAGGGCTGAGACGGGTAGCTGGATTCCCCAGGGAGATGTGGTTGTGAGATGCAGGCAAAGGCTCCTACTCCAAAGAGACCCAGCAGCTGTGAAGACCCTCTGAGCCACCCTCCCAGCAGTGGATTTCAGAGAGCTGTGAGTGACTAACAGGCTGTTTTAAGAGAAGAATTGATTCTCCCTGAATGAAAAACAATTGCCCATGCACAGCACCTGGCACCCCCCGGCTCCAGCTCGGCTGCAGCTCAGCTCCAGTGGCTCTGGCATCCTGCTGGTGGCTGGGCTCAGCTCTGGGCACAGGTGAGGACACAGGCACACGGGTCCCCAGTGTGACCAGCAGCCAGCAGCACCCCCGGCTGTGCACTGTGCCCACCTCAGTGCTCTGCCCGGGTGCCCTGGGCCTGTCACAGCAGCAGTCCCACTGGGACAGGGATGTCTGGGAGAATTTGCCCCTGCTGGAGGCTCTGCTGGCTGTGTCACGGCGTCCCAGTGGGCAGCTCCAAGCCAAGGGTGATGCACACCCACCCTCATGGGGGCTGCAGCCCCGTTGGGGGGGGCACAGGTGACAACCCACCTTGTCCAGCTGCATCTCCAGAGTGGCCATCAGCAGGCATTTACTGGAGGCTCTGGGCTGTGACAGCGATAAGTGCTTTGATAGCAGACAGATATCTATAAATAACAACAGTTTCTCTCAAACCCCTCATTTTAAAATAATGAAGACATTTCATAAAGTGACAAGTGTCTAAAACATTAAGAGTAAAAGCTTAGAGAGGCTCTTTTTGAAGTTTTGGGAACAGGTGGGAGGAATGAGATCCCAGCAGCAACTCACATGGCCTCAAGAGCCTGGGACTAGTCAGAGCCAAGGAGATCAGCCACAGACTTTTCCCGATGCTCCTCATGGGCGCCAGATTTGAGGAAGGGTGAAGGTTTCTGAGCAGATGCCATTGTCCAGGGAGTGCAGCTGCTTCACACCACTCCTGCCTGTGCCAGGGTGAAGAGCAGTATTTGCCTCCAAGGTCTGCTTGCTGTGGAACTTCCTGAGCTGCCACAGATCCCAAGGTGAAATTATTTTCTGCATTACAATAAAAAGAAAAAAACAGTGCCAATTTTTCAGCTGCCAATCTGACATGTGCTGGCTCCCATCCTGGTCTCTGGCCAGTGGTGTGGGCAGACAGACAGACAGCAGCAGCAGCAGGCATGTCCCATGCAGAGGGGCGACAGCTGGACAGAGGTGCCTTGGCACCAATGACACATGACAGCAGCTTCCTTGCTGCTCATGATTTACCTTTTGCTCAGTGTCCATTCCTGAGGTATTGCCTGCATTCCAAATAGAGATGTGAACCATGTGGATGATGCGGTGCTCTAGGGAGGGGCAGGAAAGCAAACGTGGAAGTGGGCAGCAGCTGTCCCAGAAGTGAACACACCAGCTGGGAGGCTGAAGCTGCTGTTTGAAGCAGCAGGTTGCCAGGGATTGGGAATGATCCTTTGATATTGGAAATGTGTTTTAATGAGTTTCCTGTAATATACACATCATTTGGGTTCCTGTGGAAAGGTGCCAAACAATTCCCCCTATTCCTCACCCAAAAGGACATCAAGATGTGTAAAAAAATACTTCATTTTTTCATACTTTAAGCCAAACAGGTTTTAAAGAACTGGGAGCCTTCTAAGTGCTTAAAAATTTCTTGCTTTCTTTAAATTACGAGGACAAGCTGCATTTTCAGAATCGATACTCAGAACGCACAGGCAGTTCTCCAGGTGAGGAGGCTCAGCAGCAGAGCTGGGCTCTCAGAGGTTGCTCGGTGGTGAAGCTTTCTGTCCGAGCTGTGGAACAGGGCAGCTACAGCCCTGACTTCAGCAGAGCCAGGCTGTGACACTGGCAGAGTCATGACTCCAGCAGAACTTGGTTCTCCACAGCACAGGAGCCCTATTTTGCATTATAATTTATTTTAGAGTTTGAGCTTTCTGAGGAAGGGACTGTATCTAATTTAGTGTGGAGAGAGTACACACTGGCCAGGACAGAGAATCTGTGTCTGCTGAAGCTGTGAGCTCCTGCACAGTGCAGAGAGTGAATTAATGGCAAGCATTAATACTAACATTCATCCAGGGTTCTCGCAGCAAGAGCCCGGGGCAGGTGGCACACTGCCAGCGAGGAGGGGTGTCACCATGGGGAGAAGGGTTTGCTGCCCTCAGCCTGACTCTGAGCCTTCACAGACCCTCCGAAGAGGAGCTGGACAAAAGGCCCTGGACCTGGTCCTGCTGTGAGCTCCTCCTGCAGAGGAGCAGCAGCGTCCCCAGTGACCCGTGAGAGGGGTCCGGCGCAGCAGGGTCCCCCCCACACCCCGGAGCGCACAGGGGGAGGCAGGGGTGCACCGGCGGGTCAGCAAGTGCACAAATGTAACGCAGAAGGCAGGCTTTGCCCAATGTCACTAGCACCATTCACAGCCTATTGGAGGGGACAATTGTCCCATTAAGAAACCCAAAGACATTCTGGATTTCTTCAGCCTCAGGGCTTGGAAGCAGAAAGCATTTACTGCCTAATTAAATTTTCATATACTGGCAGAGTACAGCCCTTCTAGTGAAGCTGTATTGGACAGTGTGCCAGATTTTGCAGAAAAAGAGCAGGCTCGAGTTGCCTGGGGTGCCGGCATCAGCTCCCGGCTGGCGTGGAGAGCCCCGAGCTCAGCGGTCACGGCGCCCCTCGCCGGGCTGCAGCTCACGGATGCAGCACTCTGCGCTGGCAACTCCTCTGGTGGCTCCTCTGCTCGTTTTTAAGGGGCAGATGCAGCCGAAAGGGCTGACCCTGCCCCAGGCAGAGGTGAACACCGCGCAGCTCCAGGCAGTTGCTTTCCTTGAGCTCCACTTTGGCCCCAGCAGCACCCACCGTTCAGCACATGGGCTCCCTGCACCTGCGACTCTCAGAGCCAGGGTGCTTCCTTGCCTGTCCCCACTATGCCAGGTCAGAGCTCCACACTGGGCTCAGCCTTCCTGCTCCTGACTCTCCTGGTGTCTGCTCAGCTGCTCTGCACACCAGGACACAGATGGAGAGCCCAGCAGACAAGCTTACTGCTCTTGGATGCCCCTTGTTACTTCTGCCCCAGCCCTTACCTGAATGCCCTTGATTCCTTGTGACAGGATGGGGACAGGGAGCCCAGTGCCATCCCCGCCTGGATACAGCCCACCCACAGGCGTGCACAGCCAGCATGAGGCTGGGACCACTGGCACACTGCTGAAGGTGCCCAAGGGCTGTGGTCCCCAGCCCTGATTTCCCCTAAATAAGTGCCTGGAAAGCACCCAGTGGAGACCAGACACAGGTCTTTGCTCTGAACCTGTTGTGATCATTCACAGGGCAGCTCGTACATTCTCCTGTGCCATGGCTCCACCAGCATGAGCTGCTGCAGGAAACATCCTCACAAGACTTCCAGAGCACAGGGCTGAAATAAGGTGCTGTCAAAACCACCTGGGTTTGTGCAGCTGCTGCCAGGAGCTGTTGCTATTGTCTTGTTTTTTAGCAGACAGACAAGCATTGGAGCTCAGACCATGGCAGGAGTTTGTGACGGTGCTGGGGCAGTGTGAGGGAGCTGGGAGAGTCTCCAAAACAGCCCAGGGCTGCCACAGGCACCAGGCAGGTGCCAAGGGCTGAGTTTAGCTCTCAGGCAGACTAAAGCAGTGTTCCCACTGACCAGGTCACATCCAAACATACTCTCTGTGGGCATGGAGTGCCAAGTCATAGACCGCCAGCTCTCTGCACCCAGACAAGGACAGCACTTCCTCTCCACACACATTCATCCATCCATCCATCCATCCATCCATCCATCCATCCATCCATCCATCCATCCATCCATCCCTCCCTGCCTCCCTCCCTCCCTCCTCCTGGCCATGCATGGGGGCCCAGCACTGCTGTCACTGGCCTTCAGCTGGGGCTAAATGCAGCAGGAAACCTGCACTGTGCAAGGTGTCAGCCACGCACATCCAGTTCCAGAAAAGACACTGCTGAAAGTGCTGGAGGGTGAAGAGAGCAGCAGCCACTGTGCGCTGCCCCACCACAAAACACAAGTGCACATGCACACCCATGCAAACACTTTCCTGAGCTGCTGCACCCAACATGAAATCCTGAGCAATTGAGTAGTTGAAATGCTCTGTTTCAGTCTAGCTAGGGAAAAGCCAGTGTTTGATCAATATTTTCCACAACAACCACTTCCATGTGATAAATGCAGTTATAGGGAAGAGGAACAAATTAACCTTCTGGTGCAGATGGCAGCTACTGCCTGGGAAAAAAGATGGCTCAATTCTGCAGGGAAGCAGGGAAGGGCCATGCCAGAATTCCTGCAAAACTGACCAGTCGAGGCAGCATCTGGAAGGCATTAATGAAAATCAGCCCAGGAGCACACACCCACCTACCTGTACAGGGGGAAGGCAAAACCAGTCACTGAAAGTGGCACCTGCATGACTCGGAAGGAGCTGAACCAGGGGAAAATATATGAACTTGGGACAGCTGATAGATGAAGACATCTGAGGAACTGTGCTGCAGCACCGTGAATGTGGGAAGATAAAAGGCATCTCAGAAAGTGCTTCCCAACATCAATCCTTCCGCTGGTGACAAATTGTCTGAAGTCAGGGTAGTTCAGCAGCTATCTGGATCAGAGATTCCATCACAGATTTCTCTACCACAGGCAGCTGGATGCAAATGGCAGTGAGTGGAGATGTGCAAAGGGTGCATTGTGTAAGGTACAATGCACAGGAGCAGTGCAGCCCCAGGAAAACCAGGAGCCTGAAAAGTGGAAAAATGGAAAAGCAATTGCCCATGCAAGGACAGGAAATGCAAAAGCAGGAAATGGCAAGACCCATCTTTGGGCTGGCCATCCATAACTTGCTCCTTAGGCCTGGAGAAGCCAAGCCAGACTTCCCAAACAGAAAAAGAAAAAAGAAAAAAAAAAAAAAGCTAGAGAAAAATATCAGAAACCTCATGGGGATGAAGACATCAATTTCTCTCTGACCATGTATCTCTGACCATTCAGGTTACATTTACTCTTCTCCCAGCTGTAAATGGGGGTGAAAAGATGGTTCACTGCTCTGCAATCTAACTTGAACCTGATTTTGTCTGTATCTGAAAGTAACCTTGTCCTGTGTCAGCCTCAGCATCAGAGTACAGCAAGAAGCATTCTGTGGAGCCTGGTGCATGAGCTCTCCAGCTTTCCATCTGAATCTCATCCTGCTCCTCTGTCACTGCCAGGCTGCCTGGCTTCATGCTGCTGTCACTCTTGTTGTGGGGCTACACCACAGGCTGCTCAGGAGCTGGTCAGCCCCCCTAGACTGGCTGGGGTTTTTCTGTCAGATCTAAGCAGATTTTGCCTCCCGGAATGAGTGACAAATGCAGTTGCACACTCCTGTAAATGCCTCTCTGCCATTAGCAGTGAGCAGCCCCAGGTGCTCCACAGAAAAGGCAGAGCTGTTACTGCAAAGCACTGCTGGGAGGAGGCCCAGAGCACCTGCACTACACAGCATAACCCTGCTCTGCTCCGGGGCTGACACCTGCCTCACTTGAATCTGCCTTCCAGGCAGGAGATCCTGACCTTCAAGGTCTGAATCTTGCTCTGGAAAAGGGGATCAAGGAAAAAAAAGATCACATGTGACCTGGTAATGGTGAGCGGCAAGGCAGAGGGGTCATAAAATTTTGCTGAAAGAAGATGAAAGCCTGTTTGTGTTCTGGCTTCCCACTGAAACAAATACACAAAGCATGAATTTGCTGAAAATTCATTAATGTTCTGCATATTTCCAGGAATTTAATTTATCAACTAGAAACTGCATAAATAGAACAGGCAAAAATGCTGAAAGTAGATTAAACATTGATGTAAGTATATATCGATTTGAACATTTCTGTGCCTTTGCTAGTGACACATCAATAAAATTAAATAATATCTTAATAAAATGTCTTGGTAATTATGTCTTTTCCCTTGCGTAAGTGTGCCCTCCAGCAATGTAATTAAAATCAAAATTACATTAACCCTCCAGTGACCATTTGACAAAAAAAATGAAGAGTCTAGAGATTTCTCTGAGCTCTCCCGCTGAGCCAGATCGCTCTTGGTCACACAGGCTGCACACTCCATTCCATTCTGATGGCTCCAATCGTGCTCACTCACAACATGTGTTGAGTGATATCCAAGCAAATCAGAGAGCTCTGTGTGGGAGAACAAAGATGGTTCAAAGGTTCATTTGGGCTCTGGGAGGATCTGGCTCTTGTCCCCTGCAAAGCATTCCCATGGCACTCGAGCAGTGATGAGTCAGACAGGCCATGGTGCCTCCCTGGCACAAAGCAGGATCCACCTACAGGCTCTGCACTGCCATGGGACCTCTGCTCTGAGGACACCCAACTGACTTCTCCTGGACCCAGAGAGCCATGGCAAAGCTAGAGATGCCTGGGTTTGCCCACTGTTCTGGTGGCAAGCCCATGCCTGGGGTGCAGAAGAAGCCCCCTCCTACCCAGCACAGGGGCACCTGCCACAGCTCTGAAGCAGCCCTTCAGAAAGCTTCACCAAGAAGCTTTGCTGTTTGCAGGAGTGATTGGAGAACAGACCAGTGAAACACCTTGTCATTCCCATTTCGCAGGGGGGAATGGCCATTGTCCCACTGTCAGAGACACTGACAATGTGGTCTGCCAGGAGCCACCCATAATCTGTTTACTGCAACTCTGCTGTGTCACACTGTCAGTTTGTCACCTACACTTGCCATTCATAGAACCTATTAGTTGTCCAGTTTGTCTTTCTGTCATGGACCATGTGATGCTCAGCACAACGACTCTGCATTTTATTGCTCTCCTTAGTTAATAAAGCACCACTTTCAAATTTGGGGGAATTGAGAAGACATCTCTGTCACAGCACATCCCTGTCCTTGGCACCCAGCATGTCCCACCATGCTGTGGCATCTCACCAAAGCAACCCATCAGGACAGGAACAAAACTGCCACAGCCCTGATAGGGCCGCCACACAGAAACACCTCCCAGCTTGCTCAGGGCACCTGCTGAGGCTGTCACAAAGGCATCTGCTCTTGCCTCAGACAGAGCTGGGCATGGATTCCACCACCTCCAGGCAGAGCAAAAGGTCCAAAGTGAGGCAGACCCCAGCCTGGCTTTCATACCTTCTGCTTCACTTCTGGACTTCAGAGTGAGAGGGGATTGCAAGTGAGTCCTGCCTGAGGAGCAGGGCGCTGTCGGCTGCGTGGATGGAGGGAGGCCAGGGGATACTGATCAGCTCCAGTGCCAGATTCAGCAGCAGATGTGTACTGCAGACAGGGACTTGGAGGCTGAGTTGTGTCAGATCAGAGGCTTCTCCTGCTGTACTGATGCTGTGAAGTGTTTGTGCCACGTAAATGCATCTGCATCCCAGAGACAGGGACCAGGACGTTGGTGTGGCTCCATTGGGTGCTAGACCCACAACTTCCAGGACTGAAGGCAAAACCTTCCCCCATCCCCAGGAGATGATCATAGCTCTGTATCTGATCTGAATCCAGCACAGCAAAGCCTTCAGGTCCAGGCTGGCAGCACACAGCATCCTTTGAGAGGCGACTGCACCCTCCGATGTGCTCCTGTGGGTATTTCATCTGAAGGACTTGCAGAGAACTTTGTAGTCATTCATTAGCACAGAACTTCCTGGCACCATCAGCTAATGAGAGAAGAGAGACAGATGAAAAAGCTGTTCCTAAAAACCAATATCAATCCTGAATTCACAGCAAAGCTTTTTTTTTTCTGCTTATTAGGTCTGGAATTAAAACAATTTGGCCTACTATTCTGCTACTTTGCATATCTAATAAGCAGACATTTTTCTATTTAGATACAATTAAAAAAATAAACCTTGAGTTGTACAGCAAAAAGCTTGGAGTTTCTGCCCACTCACCTTTTTATTGAAATCCTTGTAATACTGTGTGCCATACTTCAGCAGGCAGTCAAACACCATAGTTAAAGCCCCAGTATGACATTTTACACCTGACTTAACCAGCCCTAGATTATCGGCTGTTGGCACAAGAGTGCATTTTTTACAACTTGCTAGTCTCTGAACTTGTATTAAAGGGTCCTGGAAGCCTAGTGGGACCGAGCAGGCTCAAGACAGCATTGGTATAACTTTGCAGCTCTTGGTGTGCTCGCACAGACCATTAGCTGCAGATGTCCTTCTGAAAATCAAGAGCACTTCAAAGTCTTCTAAATTCCTTCCTAAGCTCAAGAGGCTTGGAACATTTGCACAGCTTACACCAGCTGACCTCGATCCATGAGGCAGCACTCAGATCCAGACTAAGACTTCTCCTAAAAGTATTTTAGATGTCTCCCATTCTCTGCAATGAAATAATCAGTAGACCTCATTTTCACACATTTGAAAAGTTACATTTTCAGTAGTCTGCCTTGTCTGCAGACAGTTGCCTTCACAATAAACTCAGAGGAGACTCCCCATTCACTCGGTCTAGGACAGCAGTGGAGATGTTCCTGTTGTTCCTGACACTCTTGGGACCAGGCAGCAGTTGGCATTAGTACTTGCAAGTTCACAAGGAACACCAAAAATAGTTACTGATTTCTGAGGACTGTTAATTAATCTTCAAATATTCTAGTGAGTGACAAGTGCCTTGAAATTTGAGGATTGCTGATGACTCCTTTTGTCTGTGCTTACTGTTGCAATATTAGTAGCAAAATAATTCAAATTCAGATAATGTAAATGCTTCATGAAAGAAAAAGCTTTGCCAGTCAAAGATCCAGGGTTGTGGACATTACCCAGGGAGGCAGATACTCAACTTGTAACTGGAAATCTGGAAGGACAGGAATCCCTGGCACAACAAGCTCATGCTCCCTCTTTCCACTGAGGACCTCTTGATTTACTGGCAAGACAAGGATAATTAATTTCAATGTTTTTAAGAAAATGAACCAGGCATAGCCCAAGCAGGACAGTCCACAGCCTTGGAAACAAGCACCATAGTATTAACAGAGACCAGATGGGCCTCACATGGCAAGTGGCAGCGCAGCATCTGTTACAAAGGAGGAAAAGCAGCACAAATAGCAGCAAGTTTCCATGGCCTGGCAGCTCCTGCCAGGGATGAGTTCACAGTGGGAATTGATAAGGCAGGAGTCCACTCAGCATCGTCAGGGATGGTGCTCTATGGAGACTGGTTTCTCCTTTAGCACTCTCTCCTCCAGTGGACCTGGCTCTCTCCATAGTGATGGGATGTGCTGATGGCTTAACAAGCTGCCAAAGGGATTATGCAGAATCATTTTGTCGGGTTCAGGAGCTGTGGGAAATGGCATATGCTGGAAGCACAAGACTGCACAGCCCTAACTGCGCAGACAATGAGATCTGAGCCCAAAGCCTTGTCATAAAGAAGAAAAGACATGCAGAGCCTGAACATCTTTGGTACTTCAGAGCAGAAAAGTCCAATCCCTGTAGATGGTGGGCATCTGGGAGCTGCTGGGTTTTCTAGAACAGGCAAGGATTTCTGCTGCATGCATAACAGAAACTGAGAGCCCCACAGTGATGAACATCCTGCAGCAAGAGCACTGCAAGGCTGGTCAGCCCACTCGTGTCCAGCACCACTCCCTCCCACAGGAGGGACACATCCAGGAAAAGCAAAGGATGACTCCTTCATGACCTCTGCTACTGTCAGGACCCTATAACAAGAGCTCAGGCCCTCCTAGCCAAAGGTGAACAGCTTACCTAACTTCATTAAAAAACCAGCAACATTCATTATTTCAGCCTTCCAGGGCAGGCACAAAGATAGATGAAAGGAATAAAGGCAAGCTAGAAACATCAATAAATTACTGCATCTTCTTATTGGCTGCAGTATTCAATAGTTTCAAATGCTTTCTGCTGCCTTTGGCATGCAGAAGGTTTGCAAAAGTGCTGAGCCTGTTGCCTGTAACATGTCACCATCACTTATCCCTGCTGTGTTTTCTCTCCCTTCCCAGGGAGTTCACATGATTGCAAATGGCTGCAGCAGTAAACTGGTGACGATGGTTCTGAGCTAACAGGGCTTGCTGGTAACAGGAGGGATGGCTCTGAGCTAACAGGGCTTGCTGGTAACAGGAGGGATGGCTCAGATGGACGAAAGCAGCAGCACAACAGAGCTGAATGCAAGGTAAAAGAAGTACTTCAACTACAGCCACCAATTACCTACAAGAGCGGGACACCTTCCTAGGTGAGGGCACTGCCTGCCCACACACACCTCCCCAGCCTGCCTCCCAGTGTCCAGGAAGGACGCTGCTCCCCATGAAGACTCACGTGTCCCCAGGCAATGATGAGCCCTGCAGCCAGGGACAGAGCTCCTTGTTCTGTAACTGCATGGGAAAGCAGAGGTGAAGGCTTGAGTTGTCTTTACTGATGAGCAGCTGATAATGAGTCACAGATCCCATTCCTATGACTTGCCTTGCCCAGCTCAGCAGCTCCTGAGCAAGCTCAGGGATGCCCAGCCACGGGCAGCGGGGCCACACTGCGGCTGTGGAGCAGCCTCTGTCCAGGGCAGCATGCCCAGCAGCACTGACCCTTTTTCTGGGAAAGAGCTCTGCCTCCAGTTGTACATGGAGAGCCCACAGAGAGCCCACACATGGAGGAGAGGGGATGTGACAGACACGCTCTGGCCCAAGGAGGCACACAGGGTGTGACAGGCCTGGAGCCACTCACAGGCATCCTCACAGCAGCCCGTGGGAACCAGTCCAGTGAAAAACAATCCTGCATGACCTGCTCCCTGACAGTACCATGGACCTGCACCAAGGGTTCTCACAAGTGTAGTACGCTACACCACGTGGCTTTGACTGCTGTTGAAAATATTTAATAAACTCTAGAATATGAATCACTATCAAGGACCCTGAACATTAATTTCAGTCACAGCTGGCCACACTCTATCACCCTATAAACACCTCTCCAGTTTCAATTAACATTTCGCTATCTCCTGTCTCCCTGAATATTATATTTAACTAATTTAAGAGGATTGGTAAAGATAGTTTTCACACTTCACATGAAAGCATAATGAAATAATGATACCTGTACCCACAAAAAGCATGAGGATACTGTATAAAGAGTTTTAAAGTCATCTGAAGCAAAAACTTCTCCAGGAGACCTTCATTCTAGCTTTGGCTACCATGCAGGTGTGTGCCATCCTTGGCACAGGGTCCAGCTCTGGACCCCAGCCCCGACCAGCCACAGCTGGCTCAGCCACAGTGCCCCTGTGTTTGGGTTCCCCCATGTTGTAACAAATGCCTTTGGAAGGAGCAGGCATTTCCCATGGCAGACTCAGAGAAACTGATTATTGTTTGTCCTCGTCTATAACCTCATTTGCAAAAAAACAGTACTGTGGGTTTTCAAAATCATGGAAATTTAGGCCTAAGAAGGGCATAAAACAACTGAATGCTGTCCTTTGTGCAATAACCTTTCCTTTGTTTGAGGATCGTCACTTCCCCACCTCTTATTTTCCCATTTCAGGTCAACAACACTCAATTCTTTCAGCCTTTCCTCATGTGTCATATATTTTGGATCTTAGCATCTCTTTCAAAATTTTCCAGTACTTCACCAACTTCTCTGTATTTTTTCTTAGAAGAAATATATATTTCATTATTTCTAAGATTTAAAATATTTTTATTCTCTGATATTACATGCAGAGGGAATGTTTATACCTGGGCCCATACAGGCAACACTCATGTTAATGTGTCCTAAAATAAGGCTTTTCTTTTTGGCATCGTCACACCCACATCCTTTCCTGCAAAAATGTTGCCTTGCCAGATATTTCATATATCAAAAGCAGAATATATAAATACTTAAGTATGTATTCCTGCTTTTTAGTTCTCCCTTCTATGCAGAACGTGGACTTTCTGTATCAGTGCAGGCTACTTTCCTATCTTAATTGTGCCCCTGGGACTGTTCAGACTCTCATCTACATGACTCCGGCCAGAGTTACAAGGTTTATAAGCATGTAGGCTCTGCCCTCATCCCCAGCTAGGGTTTAGTAGACCTCCCATTTTCCTATATTAAACAAAACAATTTTCCAATAATGTGCTGGCTTCATCTCCCTTCTGTGTGGAGCAAAGGCAGCTCCCTGTGGGAACACAGCTCTTCCCAGCTGCCGTACGGCCAGGGGCCATGGAAGACCCCCGGCTGGAGGGAGATGTGGAGGACACTCCATGCAGCCACGCCCCATTAACAGCACTCATCCGCACTCCTGCCTTCAGCGCCCCAAAACGCCTGCAGTGGGCCCTCACGCTGCTGGGAAAGCCCTGGAGCTCCTGGCGCGGGGCTCCAGCCCCTCGGCAGCTCGGAGCCCTGTCCCCAGCTCTGCGCGGAGCACAGTCCCGCTGGCCGCAGTTACGCTGCCGCTCTGCTGAGGAGCTGCCGCCAGCTGAGCTCACTGCGCCCGGGAGCGCTGAAGGGAGGAGCTGCGCAGGCAAACGGCTCTACCAGAGGGTTCGGGCACTTCCCTCCCGGCCACCCCATGTGCCATCAGCCCTCTGATGTTTTCACTTGCCAGTCCTTTCCTGATGGCGCAGAACTGCGTAGCTGCACCGCTTACCACTGCGTGTTTTGGCCAAGGCAGGAACTCGCTGGGCTGCAGGGACAGACCCTAACCCTCCACAGCTTTCTCGGGGCTGTAACACAGCATGCGGCCACAGCCAGAGACCCCAGGCACTGCTCCACCAGCCCCTCCAGGACAGCTCAGGAGCAGCCATTCCACCCGGTTTAAAGCTCCTCCTCAAAGCCCCGGGCTCCATCCTCGTGTGAGCGTGTGTGCCGGAGCTGTGTGCTGGTCCATCTCCCCAGGGCACCTCGGCATGCCCTTCTGCAGAACGCCGGCAGCCGCCGAGCTCGCTGGAGGCTCCCTCACTGCTCACAAATCCCTCAGGCTCCATTCCTGAGAGCAGCGGCACAGCTCGGTCTTTGCAGAAAGTCTCCCACAGCGCAGCTCAGCCTGTCAGGGGTTTCCTCTATCCTTCTCCAAGCACTGACTGCAGAAGCCAACACTTTAATGTTTTCATTTCCTTTAGACTGCAGTGTTCTCATTTTAACACACCAACTTATTTTTTATGGAGTTTGGAAAGATTTCTTTTTGTATGTCCTCACTTCTACTCCAAGCATGTTTGCTCTCAATTTATTTCTGCTCTTCTTATCTTCTCAACAACTGCATCTCTTATTCCTAGTCCTGCTCATTTTCTGCTCCATATTGTGATTTTTCTTTAATTTCATCTTGTTCCCACACTTCCCAATCACACATTTCATCACTCCTGCTTCCCTATTGCCAACAACATGTGATTTCTTTATCTTAATTGTATCACCCAGTCATCTGGCTCCAGGATGGCATCTCTTTACCTCACAGTGCCATTCCTTTAATCATTACTGCTTCTGGCATGTATGATAATAGTTGAGACCAGCTGTTAGCTTTTACCTTCCAGTTACAGGCAAAAGGGGTTTTTTTTCTTCCATATAAGTCCTAATGACAACACAAACTGAAACCATCCAAACATCACTTCACACAGGCTGCAGAAATCAAACCAGTGCTCCATGAGCTCCTCAGTGCATAGCAGACGTTATAGACAGTTTCACTGCCTGGGGTGCTGTCCTTGTCTGTGTCCAAATGCAGGAGGTTGTGGCACTATGGTGTGCCTGGCACTATGGCATTCTCTGGACAGCAGGCTACACAAGCCGCTATAGGCAGTGCCCTCTGTGCCTCAGATCTCCATCCAGCTCCTCCCTCCCTCCCCCAAAAGAATTTCAAATGGCTGATTCATGTTCAAAGCATCTTCAGCATTTGGGGGGTCCTGCTCAGTGCAGGCAGTGACAGCTCCTTTTCAGGGAAGCAGAAGGGAACTGGAATTGCCAGCCCAGGCTGGGAGGAGACACCTGTGCAGGGCTGTCAAGAGGCCAGAGTGGAGGCACCACCACAGGGGCCCAGTAACTGCCCATTCCAGATGAAAATTCTGCTGTCTGGATCCACTTGTCCAGCTCCAGGAAAAGGCAAAGAGCTTTGAATGCATCACAAGTTATCAGCAATAAGAACTTTTATATCGGGGTATAGGGAATAAAAACTGATACTACAAGCTGCTTAAATGCCACTGCAAAAGGCAGCATGGCACAGGAGTCACTGTACGGGTCTAACTCAACACCTCTGTCTGTATCCTGACCCACACGTGCTGCTTGGAAGGTCAGCAAGAGCTGGGCTTCTGCACAGAGAAACATTTTACATCTGTCAGAGGATGCCATGGTGCCAGCCATGAATCAGCACTGGAGAGTGTCTGGTCACCTGATTTACACAAAGGTAGAATTGAATTGGAGCTTGAATAATAGAGGTCAAAAAAAGAACAGAGTGGGAGATTATACAGCAGGAAAATCTGACAAAAGGACTTATTTAGTCTGGAAAAAAGCCATTTACACAGGGCACCATACTTTGTCAATGTAAAGCAATCCTTGCTGATCTGTCTCTACACAGGCCCATGCTAAAAGTCAGCAGCTCAAGTGGAGAAAGAATGTGCTCCATCAGCACTTGGGGCTTGCGCTGTGTTCCCGCTCTGCAGAGCAAGGCCAGGACCATGGCACCCAGATGTGACCAACACAGTTAACTGTTCTAGCATAGCAGGAGAGTCAGTCAGAGAAGAACCATCCTGTTCCTGCTCCTTTGCTATGGAGCTGATTTATCCCCTGGAGTAACTGTGCTTTCAGGGATCAAACATTTAACTCATCATAGGAGTCACCACTCACAAAACCTGGGCAGAGACAGAGCATGGACCAGGTGTGAAGCATTGCCAGAACCAAAAAGTACATGAGCTGTTCAGGATGAAGAGCTGCATGTAGGAGAGAAAAGGAGAGGAAGTTTTTACCAAGTGGCAAGAAAGCAGATGTTGTACAAGGGCTGGAGCAGGATAGCTTTGCTGACCTAGATGTCTGCATTTACCTACAGGGAAGGAAAATGCACAAAACAACTAAACCAGGCTCTAGAGTAACAGAAATGTGTTTAAGGGCCCCATAAGCCTACCTGCCTCTCCTCCTGCCAGAGCTAGATGAGCAGGCACAGGCATGCTCTAGTTCAGAGGGCAGTGCCACAGGCTGGTACTGAGCCTTTGCCTGAAGGGCTTTCACAAACCAAGGCGAGTGAAAAGGCAGCATGTAAAAATACTGACAAAGATGTACAAAAGGACTATCAAAAGAGATGTTGGCAACTGGCAGAGATGAGGGAAAGGTGCTGGACTGGTCCCTTGGAGGCACCAGGTCAGCCCACTGCTTCAGCCATTCCAGGATGTGCCTGAGGCAGCAGGAGCACACATGCAAACCTCCCATCCAGGAGTCCCCAAGGCTGCACACTGCTCAACTTGACTGAAAGAGCTGAGTAGCAACAACACTGCCTCGTCCCTCCTTGTTCCAGTACACTGAACCTGCACACTGTATGGTTTAAAGCGTAGGCATTCAAGGCATGTTGATGCATTCAAATATTTCTGCCATGCAAAACAGTCTATATAATCCATTTTAGGCAGCTGTAACCTAAATTGACAGCTGAGGGAGCGTGCCATGACCACGACAAGTACAGATGACAACCTTTGAGGGCAATACCCCAATAGTCAGCCCTGGATGGATGGGGAAAGCCTTCCTGGGCACTCAGGTCAATGAAACCACAATTCACCACATGGCTTTGGGCTTATTGAGCAAGTCAGTGTTGGCAGTTTGATTTCTCCCCAAAAAGAATTGCTGAAGGAAAAATAAAATCAACAAAGAATGCCATGTGAAGCAAAGTCTTCTTTGAGAGGAGCTCTTTGAGAGCACGTTTTTCCTAAGGAAGAGCAGCTGCCCGAGAAGCACACACAGCCCAAGGTGCTGCCCTGTCAGCCCCCACAAGCAGATACTGCAGTCCCCAGACCAGCTGCTCTGCTCCTCGGTCTCTGCAGTGCTTAAAGAACCTCACACCTGGCTCTGACCTGTCACCTGCCCTCACTGCTTCCCCAGTGCCCACTCCAACCCTGCCAGGCCCATCACCAAGACCAGGGCAGCTCTCCACTGTGTTTCCCCAGACATCTCATTCTGACACTGCCCACGCCGCTGCAGCTGCCCGTCTGGAGCCGCGCACTCTGGCCTTGCCAGGCTGATGACAGAGCCATCCCACACCCATATACATTTGTGTATACATTTGGCAATAAGGCCAGCAGGGACCTGATCACAGAAACATTGAATGGCTTGGGCTGGAAGGGACCTTAAAGCTCAACTAGTTCCAATCCCTGGCCATTGGCAGGGAACCTTCTATTAGACCAGGTTGCTCCAAGCCCCATCCAACCTGACCTTGAACACTCAGAGGAATGGGACATCCACAGCTGCTCTGAGCAACAGCTGCAGCTTTTCTTCCCTCATGGGGAAGATTTTCATCCTAACATCTAATCTAAACCTACTCTCTGACAGTTTGAAGCCACTCCCTCTGTGGTCCTGTTACTACATGCTCTTGTAATAAGCCTCTCTCCAATATTTTTTGTCAGCTCCCTTCGGGTCCTGGAAGGCCATAATTAAGTCATCCCAAAGCCTTCTCTTTTCCAAGTTGAACAACCCCAAATTCCCTCGGCCTTTCTTTATAGGAGAGGTGTTCTATTCCTCGCCTTGCTGGCCTCCTGAGGACTTGTTCCAACAGCTCCATATCCTTCCTGTGCTGGATTCCAGAGCTGGATGCAGCAAGTGGGGTCTCACCTGAGCAGGACAGAGAGGTGATGATCATCCAGGATGACCTTGTGCCCAGCACAAGCCTTCAGACTACTCTGGATTAACTCCAGTTTGAGCAACCAGAAGGTTCTTTTAGAAAGAAAACATTTGATCTTCACAGCCAGCATTTCTAATGAGGAAGAGACCTGAGGTCCATTGTTCCAGTGCGTAATTACATTCAGTTCCCACTGTGTCTCTCTAATCTAAACTTGTCTGTGTTCAGCTGCATCTAGTTAGAGAGACCTTTGTCCTCCAGACACAGTGTCTGCTCCCTGAGCCCTGTCCCCTAAGTAGGGGCTGAAGGAAGCTGCTTCCACTGCCCGTCTCTGACAAGGAATGAGATCCTTTCCTGCAGGCTCCCACCCCACAGCATGAATTCATTCTCCATAATCTCATAGCTCTTCCCAACTCTTCTCTTAGACATCAACTTCCACCTTAGCATAGCTGGCAGACCCAGGCACTCTGCTCCAGCCACACCAGCCACAGGTAAACTTCAGCTTCAACCTATTCTGTCCTGTGTCTGTGAGGGGATGACTACTTAGATTTTATTGTGTTCATACAAAAGAAATAAGTTGAGTCCTAACACCCCCCAGCTCTCCCTTCAAAGCTCCCTGGAAGGTCTGGTTCAGGGACCATGTCCTTGCTGCAGAAGGGTTAACAAGGTTAAGAAAGGGTTAACAGCTGCTTTTCCTTGGGGAAAACAACTAGCACAGAACTCCTGGATGCAACTCAAAACTGGGCACTTGTCATGTATGGGTTTGGAAACATGGGGTCATTTTAGTTCTGGTAGCATGGGCCCTCCAGTCACATGACTCCAAGCAAAATATCCTATGTAAACCTGGTCTTTTGTCCTCTTTCCATAGATTCAAATGGACCTATCCTCCTCCTCCATCACACATTCTGTTTTCCACAGCAAACATCAGCCACCTCCCCAGCTCATACCCTACACACCAAGACACGTGGCACCACTGACCCAAGAGCACTTCTGCTGAGATGGACCTGCCACCATCTTTGCCTCCCAGTCCCTTCCAACAGCTTCCTGGCTAGAGGTTGTCCCATGTAACTTTTCAGTTAACTTTCCCAGCAAGTCCCAGACACAGCAAATGGTTGCAATGGACTCTCATAAAGCAGCAATTCTAAATCTTCTCGAGTATTAGCCAAGCTCCTGGCATTGATACACAGCAATTAAATAACCTTGTTAATTTATCTTTTCAAACTTCTTACTGCACAGACAGGAACGCCTTGAGATCCTATCACCCCTGCCCAGGGATTTATAAGCACAAGCAGCAACTTAGATAAGATAGACCAACTGGTGCATGAAATCATACCAAAGCTCTCCCCAGTTGGCTCACAACAGGAAATGCAGCCTTTGGGGTAAAAACTGCTGCTTCAGAGAGAACCTCTGCCTCTGGCTACATCTTTTTGAGAACCAGAGTTCCTTTCTAATCAAATTGTCATACCAATGCCTGTCTTTACCATCAGTGCAATTAACCCCCTCACGCATAAAATACAAATGATTGAAACATTTCTCCTCTCGAGGCTCTGTGTGACTCACACATCAGATAGGAGTGGTGCTGGTCCACCCCTGTCACTGGGAGCTTCCGTGGCTTCTCCTGCCTCCAGCAGCACAGTCCTCCTGTAGTCATCTCCTCTCAGTGTGCACTAAGCACCAGCACTAACCCCATGTCTCTGTGCTCCTCTTGTCTCATGTAAGAAAGAACAGAAAAAAAACCCTGAAGCCCATAAGACCTCATAAACAACTGGTCCCCTGCTCCTGTGAGAAAGGCATGTCCCACACACTTGGTGCCACTGCTGCCACAATATGAAGCAAATCAGATCTGCCCAGTGAGAGCCGTTTGTCTCCAGGTGACACCTGCCTGGAGGTCAGCCCCATTGTCAGCGGTCAGTGCTGGCATCTGGAAAAGAAGACACACCAAATACTGGAGCTTTTCCCTGCACCTAGCAACAGTGCCCAGTGCCGAGGGAACCAGCCCTCAGCTCTGCAAGAAGCACTGGATGGGACAAGCTCCCAGGCTAATTCACATGAAATATAAAACACTTTACATGGAATGAAAAAACACTTTATACATTAAATTCATAACACTGTGGCAGCCATTTCCTACACACAAAACAAATGCAGTATTGTTTGTTCTTTCAGCCAGTCTTTCCCTGCCATAGAAAGAGCTCTGAAGTGCTCTTCAGCATCCACACTACTGCTAAACTATTGCTGACTGCATCCCCTCCCCGGGGACACTCCAGTGGAGGGCCCTGGCCAGGCTGTGCTGAGGTGCCATTCCCACGGGCTGTTTGTCCCCTGCGCCTCCACAGCTGCTCCTGGCCTGGCAAGCCCCAGTCAGCAGAACCCTGGTGCCTCAATGCAGTGTCCAGGAAGGGCCCAGCCAGGCAGGCACAGGGCGCTGCTGGCTCCCAGGACACAGACACGGGGCAGCCAGGTGGGCAGAGGGAGCTGCTGGCTCTATGGGCAGGTGGACACAAGGCCACATCTGCAGGAGGCAGCTGCCTTGTAAAGCCCTAGGAGCTACTGGAGTATCCATTTGTAGTCAGTACTGGTGATGTATTAAGAGAGGATAAAAAGCCTTTTCCTCACACACACACTGGCAGCAGTCACAGTCCCTGCAGCAGGCTCAGCGCTGCAGCACAGCTCTCCCAATAATCCAGCCCCACCACCACCTCCAACCTTCCCTGCTCACAGCCACTGACAGACCACTGTGCAGGTCTCCAAGGAGCAGGCACTCCCTGCACATCAGCAATTCCCAGACAGGGATATCAGAGGCTGCAGCCCAGTACAGTGAGCTGACATCATGTGCCTGATGTTGCCAAACATGGATGAGCTGTTGCTAGAACAATCAATTTTTAAATATCTCTGTGCTTGTTACCCTGAGCCTGCAGTAACTATAGTAACCTGCTCCGGGGCTCCTCTTCAAAGGCACCACAGCTGTGCCTGGGGCTAGGGGTTTCTGGGGGCTGGGAAGGCTGCTGCCTCCTGGGCTGTGTCCCAGGATGCTCTGTGGGTCACCCTGGAGCATCCCATCTGCTCTGTTTTGGCAGCACCTGTCCAGGAACTGGCAGAAGCACTCTGCAGACACCAGGCAGCTCTGGCCTCTCTGACCATGGAGGAAACATTCCTGTCAGCACTGCCAGGGTCTGCCCCAATACCTTGGGAACAGAAATCCTCTGGAAGGGGCCACAATGCCCACCCATACGGCTTTTGCAGGGCTCTTCAGGGGGATCCAGCATGTCCTGCAAAGCAGATTTCCTCTGGCACATGTGGCTTTTGGCAACAAGTGGAAGAGTCCATGCCTCAGACTGGTGCTGACTGGCAGGTGCTCTGTGAGTGCCGCTCCCCCAAACAGTTCTGTCTTCAGCACTGGTGCTCACAGGGAGACCATGCATGCCATGAAGACTAATGAAGAGGAAACCAGACTTAGCTTGTTTGCTGAGCTGAATTAAAGGATCAAGCAATAAATACCAGGCTCAGAAGTAGGAAAAGGCAGAACAGTGATGTGCACTGCCAGTATTGGACAGCCCAGTGGTTGCCAGCTGACCTCTGGGCTCCCTCAGCATGCAGAGTGATGCCATGCCCAGCCCCAATGCCACAGACCTCTTTCCAGAGTGTTTGCAGAGACACAACTCTTGTCCAGTGTCAGTGCAGTTCAGGGATGATCCCATCCTCACCTCTCTGCATGCACACAGCCTGGTCCAGAGTGCAGCATCCCACCACCTGCAGCAGGACGGTGTCTCCTTGGCAGTCTGCAAGTGGGCTCTGAGACACCTACCCCATGTAGGGAGCACCTCATGCTGTGGTCTGGGCTGTCTGGGATGTTTACCTTATTCTTCTCCTTACCTCTCTGCTGCTCAGTAAAAATGCAAACGAAGTGTTGTCACACTGCTCACTCTTTCTGCAATGCAAATGCTGTGTGTTCCCTCTGTACCTGCTGCTTCCCAGATTGAGGGGGTGGAGAACAAGGAGGGAGGTGGATTGGCTGAATTGCACCTTAATTAGGCTCCTCCCCAGACAACCCGCTCTGTGAATTTTTCAAAATCCTATAAATTGTGTAATATCAATTATTCAATTATTCTGCTAATCTAAAGGTTTCCAGAAGACTTCTAGCTTTGTAGGAAAGCTAAACATGAAGTATCAATAATTGACAGCCTTCCCATCAGAGGATTAACTCCCAGAAAATATCCCTTTGGAGCACAAGTAGAGCATGCAGCGCTCCCTGGGGAGGTATTACCTTCACTAGTCAAAGTGCTCTTGGAGAGGTGTCATCACACCAAATTCCATCACTGCATTTTATAAATCCTATTCTATTAGATGCATTTATCCTGCAAACAACTTTGCTGTATAATTCCTAGGGTTTTTTCCCTGACATAACTGAGGTCCATATAACCAAGGTATGTGAGGGATTAGCGCAGTGAGCACATTTGACAATCACATTTGCAGATAATTTCTGGAGTGTCCCATGGGACTGGACTCTCTGCATGCCCACACTGAATCAAGGAGGGTCACCTCCTCTGCATACAGTGGAAGCTGAGAGGAGGTACCCCGTGTCATACCTCAGGGTAACTGCATGCTTTGCCAGCATCTGTTCATCGCCCCCGGCCCCAAACCAGACAGTTGAATCTTCCATCTGATCAGAGTGGGGTCCCGTTTTGACCTTCTCCCATAACCCGGGTTTTCCCGGCACAACCTTTTCCCTTTGCCATGCCCGGCTGGCATCCAGCTCCCAGAGGGCATGTTCCCTGCAGCCAGCAGTGAGGCTGGGATGATCCCGGGCAGTTTGCAGCGGCGGCCGCCCTGGGCAGTGCCCTCCCGGCACACGGCGGGCGCCTGCAAGAGGCTGAGGATGATGTTTTCCCTGGCAGCTCTGGAAGCATTCGCTACAGAGACTGCAGAAAGCCGCGAGCTTGCCAGCGCCACGCAGAGTGTTTGGATGCCTCCTACAGGCAGGAGGGGCACAGAGAGTTAATTAAAATGCACTGAGCAAGTGTAAAGTTTCATTACAAGACGCAAAGGTAGGCTGAGTTCCTCCTCCAGCAGACAGATCTGCATAATTCGGCCCGGCCCTGCAGCTGCCGCTGCTGCTGTGCTCACTGCTGCTGCAGACACTGTTTTCATCAGTTTTATTGAGTAAACACTACCCCAGGTTGGAGCTGCATAACCAGTCCTGCTGCGCAGTAATGCTTTTGCTTTCTTCCTACAAATCTAACATAAAAGTGACCATCCTGCAGAGAAGCACACCCATCCTTCGCCACCGGCTTTCGCTGGCATCTGGCACAGGGGACTGAGCATCCTCATGTACAGCCTGCACATTGGCTGCTGGCATGGCTGAGCCCAAGACACCTTCAAAACTTCTGGTGGTGGCTACGCTTGCAGCAGACTGGAGACCATCCAGGGTCAGCAGTCCCATCACAGCACATTTTCCCAGGAAAACATCCACAGAAGTATTGCTGGTTCCCTGTCTGAAGCCCAGCTCAGCCTGCAGTGTTTGGAGTATGAATATACTGTACATGTGAATGGCAGATTTGTTCCACATATTTTCCTCGAAGACTGTATGTCTTTTCCTTTTTTTTTTTAAATAATGTCAGTCATAAATGTCATGTGCTGGAGCCCAGATCTCATTATTGTGAGCAGAGAAATGTATGCCAGGCAATAAATTCTTTTGTTGGAAATAACCCTGGTGACTAGAGAAATTTATGAATTTATTACTCTTTGTAGGAGCCTTTCCTCCTATGACTTAAAGAGAGATCTATCATCCTACAGGAGACCTTGCTGGGTCTCTAGAAACCTTTGTACAGTTTTATGTAGCATTCCCTGCCTTCCTGTCCTAAGGATTCATTCACCTGCATGGCTTATTATAAACAAGGTGTTCTGAATCCAGGCATCAGCTCAGCAGCACTGCCAGCGCCTCCCAGGCTGGCACCGCTCCCACATGGCCCAGTGCCCACGGGCTTGGTGGAGAGAGTGTCACCAGTGCTCAGCCACAGCAGCCACAGCCACCGCTGGGGCGG
>NW_005054399.1:2639941-2644060 GCF_000277835.1 Geospiza fortis
AGCCCAGCCCAGCCCAGCCCTGCCCTGCCAGCCCAGCCCAGCCCTGCCAGCCGAGCCACTGGCCCCTTCTCGAGCCCCAGCACTGATACTCTGCCAGCTGCCTGGCGAAGGGCTGAGGGGCGAGATGGGGCTGGCAATTGAGGAAGATCAGAGGAGTAAATGGCATCAGTTCAGCTCCAGACAGCACGTCAGGGACCCTGCTGCCAGCTGCAGAACATCCAGAGTGCAGGGATGGCTGTGCGATCACCTCCTGACAGAGCCACTACAAAATTACACCTTGTTATCTCACTGTCAATTATATTTTCATGTAGGTCTGAAATACTTTAAATACAAACCTTTTCGGTAAGATTACAAATCACTCAAGCACTTCTGCAATTTGGATGGCAGGGGGTCAATTATTTGGACATGGGTTTGCATATAATAGCCTGCAACAGATTGTAAAGTTTCTCTGTTAGTGAAGCAATTATGAACACTGAATCCAAACTATGGCTGGAGGGTGTGGAATGGGGCCATCTGGACATGGAGACACATGCACAGCTGTGAGGGGACTCCCTCGCCCAGTGCTGTAGGCACTGGGGTATGTGTATGGTCTCCACAGAGCCCGCTGAGGCAGAGAATACGTGGTGTAAGAGACAGTCCAACAACAAAAATAAACACAAATACAAATGTAAAAATAAGAATGAGAAGTATCAGATTTTTTTTTTTTGCCAAGAAAGAAGTTCAAACTTCACTTCCACATGATTACTGTTTATTCTAGAAAACCATATCGCTTCATTCATTTAACAATTCAAAACATGCTATTTTCAAAAATCCTTAAAAGCTTTCACAAACAGATTCTCATCCAGCCAAAATCCAGCTGGCAAAGCTCCTGGGTGTGAGGATAGACTAATTTATCACTTCTCAGCAATGAATATTAGAGTTTATTTTGTTGAAAAGGAAAACCAGTCAGGGTTTTGACCATCCAAAGTGGCAATCACTGCTGCTAAACACAGAACAGAGAATGCCTGCCTGAAAGACTCCAGAAACCACGTCCATAAAAGCACATTCCCAGCACCAGGCTCTGCTCCTGGGACAACATTTGCACTGTTCCTGGGCTGTCTCCACAGCTGGCTTATCAGTTCCAGGTCCTGTCCTGCTCCCCACCATCCAGGGCATCGTGTCACCTGCTCTCCTCTAGTGGCACACGGACCCCCCAGTCCTGTGCTTCTCTGCAGCATTTCACCACCATCGTGTCACAGCTGTGCCCCAGCCCAGGCACAGCCACCTGCACTGGCAAAGCTGCCCGTTCCACACCCAGCCACACTCCTCAGAGCTACCGCCTTCATTTCCTGCTTTTCCATCCCTTCATAAAAAATGGATGTTGAATGAAAGGTTTTACACAGCAAACAGAACTGAGATTTAGGGCTACAAATGTCAGATTTCACAACACGCTGTCCATAAAACTGTAGCACATCACCAGTAGCATGAACCAGGGGATGGGATCACAGATTTCCTAAAAGTAAATGAAAATGACATCTGAAGTTATTTTTCTCCTACTCTTAAAAATCTCACTAACAGGAACATCAAAGTAATCCATGAGCCTGGTCATTCCTGTAACACATTGGCATAAATCAAATACAAAACCATGGTTGAACCGGGTAGAAAATCATCTTCCAGAGACATCCAACTGAGCTCAGCAAAGGAGAACAGGCTGACACAACATCTTTAAACAATTTTAATTACCCTGTCAAAGTGACAATTATGGAGCTAATTATTAGGAAGACAATACCAGATATACTGAATAGCACATCAACGGTGTTTTTATGTAATTATGCAATTTAATGAATTGAAGGCTACAGTAATGGACTATATCTGGTTAATTAGGGACTCCCTTTCTGCTAATAATGCCATTTATTTTCAATTCACTATATTTCTTTTTCTGTAAGACATGTTTCCATAGACAATGAAGGATGTTTCAGAGCAGCTCATACTGCTTACCTCTTCATGTACGGGTGGGACACAGAGTTTTTCATGGGTGAACAATGAACTCCAGCTGTTGCTCTTTCATTTCCACCTTTGCCATATTCTCTAGGGGTTAGTTACACCCCGGGGCTGGGCTCCTGGTGTTGGCACTCAGCCTGCCCAAAGCCACCCTCTGCCCTGACCTTCTGGCCCAGTCCCCCACCTCAAGCACAGCCCTGTGCCAGGGCACTGGGACAGGAGGTCCTCAGGGGCACACAGATGGGTTGAGGTCTCAGGAGCCCTTGCAGGACATGTGGGGCCTGTTGAGCCAGTTCCCAGGTGGACTCTGCTCAGCAGCACCCAATCTGCATCAGGCCCCACACCTCTGGCAGCCCCTCACTCTGCTCCTGAGCCACAGGGCAACGTGTGTAGGCCTGGGGCTGGCTGGGGGTGCTGCCCCTCTAATTCCAGTCACAGGAAGGAGAAGAAATAATTTAAACATTTTCCCTATCAGACAAAAATTTTGGAGAGTTTCAAGCCTCCTAATTTCTCATTGTTGAACAAAAAATCTCTGATAAATTATTAATTGTATTTTAAATGTACCCATAGAAGCCAGGGCCTTCCATGGCATGGAGGTGACTGGCAGTCTCTTTCTTCTTCAAAGAACTGCAATACCTGACAAATGAAAGCATCAAATTTACCTTTTCACATTTGCAGGCTAGTGGCATTGATGGCACAAATATTTGGCAGGTGACCCTTTGCAGCGTTTTACTGGCTTTATGACCCTAATACACTAAAGGACTTCCCATCTACGTGGAAGCTGCTATTAGGAAGGAAGAAATGCAATAATGTACTGTAAATTAATAAAATCCTGGCAATTGTGAAAACATCCTGGGCTTTTGTTGGCCTGGAGATTTATTCAGTCCTGCTGGCTTCCCAGCTGAGTCAGAAAAGATCATAAACCTGCTAAGAGAAATGCCGCTGCAAAATGTTCCAGGCTCAGCTATAACATTCCTCCTCCCTTTGGCACAGCAGCCAAGGTGCCCCAAAAAGGCCAAGAGCTGAACTTGCAAACCCTGTCCCGTCTGTCCTTGCCAGTGGCTGGTCAGGAGCACTAATGCTGACAAGAGCTAACTGTTCTGCAGTTGGAATTTGGTTTGAGAGGGTCTTTCAAAGCTTCCTTCTTTCTAGGAGTATAGTAAGCCTTGAACTGTGCTATGTGCCCATCAAAATTCCATGAGGGAGTGTTGGGAGGGGGTTATGGGTGTCTGGACTGTGCACAATCCCTGCTGTCAGCTCAGGCTGAAGAAGAGCCTCTGCTGAGCTGCAATGGGAACGGTCAGGGATAAGCATGCCACATGCCCCGTTCAGAGCACAGCACCCAAGTCAGGGAGACCAAGCTAAGCTGCAGCTCATGGCAGGCGGCAGGAAAGGGACCAGTCGAGTGCCGCAAGGCACAGCAGCAGCAGGAGCAGCTGTCTGGAGTGATAGTCACGTTCCTGCTCCTGCCTGTTAAACAGGGTAGACTCAGCTCCCCGGCCCTCGCTCCCCCAGCGATGCTCTGAGGCAGTGAAACATTTTGCTCCTGCTGTACAAGTCAAACACATTAACTCCAGCCCTCTGGAGAGTCTCTGAGCACTGTACCGAGCCACTTCCCCACGGTCAGCAGCTGATCCAGCCATCCTCCCAAACTATCTGTTGTCAAGGCAGCAGAATTCACCACATGGTGAATTCACCACTTGGATTCACAAACACTTTGAGTCCCGAGCTCAGGTGCAGGAGATACATGCTCCCTATGAGTAGCATCACCACAGAACAGACAATGGGAGTTCTGTCCTGCAGACTTGCAGCCTACATTCCAGAGGACAGTGAGAACCTGTTTGCAGGTTGCTTGCTTGGGATGCTTTGCCTTTGTAAGTTTAGGAATAGGATGACATCCCGGGTCTGGAAAGGGCTGAGCAATGAAGACACCAGGGCTTCAGTCAGACTTCACCAAATATTTAATAGAGAAATGATCTAGAACCAGCTCTTCTGAGGCACAGCAGCAGTTCATTTTCATCAGGGAATACTCGGCTAGCTGATTTTATGACAGTATGTCTTTTTATGTGTATAAAATCTGTGACTTAATTTAGTGCTTGTGAAACCAAAGGAGTGATCACACTCGCATGAGCCATGCAT
>NW_005054399.1:2644082-2657003 GCF_000277835.1 Geospiza fortis
GCAACATGTGCCATACCACTTGTACCACACAAGGAAGGCAGCTGCCCTGCTATTCCAGCACTCCAGATCAGACAGTGGCCACTTTCTGAGACTCAGTACTTCAGGAGGAAAATCTCCACCAGCTTCAGTGCAACACTCATGAAAACAGAAGTTGTTTGCACCAGTCCTTGTGTGGCGTAAGTGATGCCAAGGAAGATTCACGCAGTTCTGCTGGATGGAGATTCACATGAATCGTCTCTAGAGTGGTTACCCAAAATGTCCCAAGAGGCAACAAAAGAGAAAGGCACAACTTGTCTAATCTACTTCCACACTGGTGTAAGAACTGAACTTCTCCTTCTCCTGCACCCCAGAGCACCTTCCCTGTTGTGGTCTCTGTTCTCTTACTGCTCTTCAATTCCAGGGGAAACCAATACTGGGGAGCCCTGGGAAGAATCTCAGGCACACCACTCCTTCCCACAGCATCATTCCTGTTTCCAGCCCTGTCCTCAGCCTTCCCTGTCTGGATGCATTAAAGTCAAACTGTCTGCAACACTATCCAGGCCGTGGCAGCATCTCAATGTCTGCAGAGCCAGCAGCGACTATGGTGACATCACACATGCTCTCCTTTGCCTCAGCCCTGTGCCCCCACCTGTGTTCCCACCCCTCTGGCTTTTCTCCTTCATTCCTCCACAGGCTTGTCAACCGTGCTGTCACTGTGGGTTTGATCTCTCTTCTTCTGCCTTTCATCCAATGACACAGACAAACTTTCTTTTCAGTCATTTACAAATTTTTTCTACTTTACAGTCTAAGATTTTCTGGCTGATAACAGAAGGATTATGAGGATGGACATCCCCACCACTTTGCTCAACTGACTGCCTCTTGTACCTGCTGTGCTTTCAAATATCCAGAGTGCCTTGGATGTTTTAGCTTTTCCATCTATCTCTTTTGCTGCCAATCCTTCTGGGCAGATGCTTCCTCTCACCCCTCCTGCTCAGGCATGTCTTTGGCAATAGGTCAGGTTGGATAAGCAAAGTCATCTTCTCTGGTCTGGACTGCGAAATGCCAGATTTTGTACCTAAGCTCAAATTCCATCTCATGCTCAACCATCCATAAGCCAGAGGTACAGACCAAGCCTTCACAGAGCCCTGGAGAAGGTGAGGGGCTGGCAGAGCTGTGGGCTGAGGGCAGGAGGGATGATCAGAGCACAGTGAAGTCAAAATGGTCAGGCACAAAGGCAGCACCAGTCCCAGCAAACATCATTCTCTGGTGCCACCATCCCATTGTCCCAGGAGCAAAGCCATCCAGTGCCAGAGCGTGGTGTGCCAGGGGGCACTCACAGAAATAACAAGGGGGGTTCTGGTGCCAAGGAGCTCATCCTGTACAGAGCACATGCTCCTTCTGCAGGCCCAGAGGAGGGAAAAGGCAGCACTGGGGGTTGCAGGGAAACAGCCCTGGTACCGAGGAGTGGTCCAGAGTCCCCCAGGGCCAGAGCAGAAGGAGCAGCACTGGACACAGGGCTGCTCTGCTGGCAGGCAGAGCACAGCCCAGCCTGGCCATTGCCAGCGCCAGACTCTCTCTGCTGAAGCTGCTCAGCCATCACCCATGGGGTGGCCACTCCAGAGCACCCACCTGCTCTCACCGCACCGAGGGTGCCTCATCCCACTCCTGCCTGCAGACCATGGGATTGGCTCCTGCCCATCCTAGCGCAAAGATCAGGATTTTCCTAATGACCAGTCTACGGGGACTGCAGGGCAACCAGGGAGCTGTTTCCTGGCTTCAAAATGTTTTTGCAGAGCTCCATCTAGGGGGGATGATGCTGGGCCAGGCTGCAGATCAAGACAGGCACTAGTAAAAAACACAATGGCTCCTTCCCCTGGCCTGAGGCCTCTCATCACACACTTACGGTGCTAATTACAAAGGAAGGAAACAGCCTATAAATTTTACAGTCTATTCTAATTTCAGTTGCAACTGATTTTAAAAGAGCTGGTGAAGACAAGTGCACCTATGGAGATGAGTGGTGCATCACAGGCAGAGAGCCAGAGCGCTTAATTAAATGTTATTCTACGAATAGCCCTCATTGGACAAGACTGAGTATTAAAACATCGGTTTTCTGAAGGAGACTGAGTGTAATCAGAATCTCTTGCTACAGAAAAGCAAAACTAATCCCAGCTCCAGACACTAATGTCCCTCAGAGAGTGGCAGAGGAAAGTAGCACAGCCCTGGAAGCGCCTAGCATTTCCAAAGACAGAGTGGCCTGCAGAGAGAGAAGCCCCCGGGAGGTCTCAGAAGTCTGCTCTGCTCACAGTTGGCCCAGCACAGGGAGCTGGGTCCCAGATCACCCTGACAGTGATGGCAAAACAGGTGCTGAAAACAAATGGGCATTTCCCCAGCCCTACTGCATGTAGAGCTGATGGATGCTCTGCTGGCGAAATTGTCACAGCTGTGACAACAAACAGCAGGTTGGGTCACTGACAATCCCCTCAGAGGGGATAGAACAGATCTAGCCTCATTCTCAATATGTTTTTATTTTCAGGTGAATCATGGTGTCTCATTTTGTGGCCTCAGCCCTGAGATAAAAGAATAGTGTTAAACTTCACAAATCCTCTAATATTGCTGTGCCTAGAGTTGGAGGCCTCGCATATGCAGATATTACTTCTCTGTTGCTCTGAGGTCTCTTTCTAATTTAATACTTTAACAATATTGTGAAATTCATAATGTGGGCTTCTCCAGAGGAAAACAGTTTATCTTCCAGTAAAGGGGGCCTGTCTGATTCCACTGCAGTGGATTCTGCTGTTCCACCCTGTCCCCATGTCTGGGTGGAGAGGTGATGGCTATGATGCCAGCACATACCTCTGCATCCAGCCAGGCATTTGGTGTCCATGCCAGCCTCGATGAAGCTGCAGCAAGCACAGGGCAAAGGTTGTGTCTGTGGGTCCTTTCCGGCCCTCCAATGGTCTCCACGCCCGCCAGGAGCCCTGACACAAGCAGGAGGAGAGAGAAGGAGGGAGGGAGGGGGACAGAGGGGCTGGCAGCCAGATCTGCCCTTTGCTGTTACTGTCAGATCAAATAGCTGCTAATTGACCATTGTGTCTCCTTTTCCTGAGCTATTAGCCACGGCACATGGCAGCTTCCTGACATTAATTATCTGTGAGTTAGCAGGGTCTGAAAGCATAAATAACAATTTGCCATGATGCCATGAGCTCAGTGCTGCAGGCACTGATGTGGCCACTGTGCCCTGGTGTGGTGGGTGCCATCGCTGGGCCCATGGCCAGCAAGGTGTCAAGCACCACACAGAGCAGCCAGTTCTTCCCAAAAGCACTCAGAGATTGGTTGGACTACCATGGTCCGGGGGTGCCCTGCTTCTCGGGCCGCTTCAGCAGCGACAACAGTACCAGAGACCTCAGCACCAGACGATGGTATCAACAGGACCACAGCCCGCTGGTGTGAGCCACACTGGCTGGGCTTTGCCTTGGTTTAGAAGCCCTGTCTTGTGGCCCACGCAAACATGAAATGCAGCATGAGGGTCATTCCTCCAGCAGACCATCACCACAGAGAGGAAACGATCAAATACAGCAAACCTTGGCACGTGTTTCCTTTTCTGGCAACTCTAAGTTCCCACTAGCCCCCTTGGTTAGAGGGGCTTGGACCATCCCCTCAGCAGCCACCTCTGAGACCAGTATAGCTTAGCAGTCAGCAAAGGAGCTGCTGCAAAGCAAACGGGCTCCTGGAACTGCACTGAAGGAACAAGGAGGCTCTGAAATTTCCTTGCCTCATTGCAGCACAGCTCTGCACAGACCCCCACCCTGGCCCTCCTGGCCTCACACAGGGGCGGGACACTTGGACACCTCTGCCCTGAGGGAGTGGAAGTGGCCCCAGTCGGTGCTTCCTGATGGAGAATCCGAGGTCTGGGGGAGTGGGACTAAGCCCCCACATCTGGAGCAGCACCAACAAGTCCTGGCACCTACCTTGGGGACCAGCTGGAGAGCAGCATTGGTTTGGAGTGATGAGGGCAGAGGCTGCAGCTGGGAGGAGCCAGATCACCTCCCTCCCTCACTCCCACCAGGAGTGACTTACTTGAGGTTATGTCATTATACCCTCTCAGAATCGTGTAACTGATGTGTGATACAAGGCTGCAATTAGGAAAGGATTAATTAATTGATTTTCATCAGGTAATCCAAAGCCTGGGCCCCAAACTGCAATATTTATTGTGCACAATATATATATGCTGGCAACAGCCAGCCAGAGGACTCCAGAAATGTGCCTAATGGAGACTTTCTGTCACTCAAAAGCTTGTTTGAGTAACACCAACTCAGAACCAGCTGACATTTACGCCAAAGTTGATGTTTTATCTAATAAGACAGAACCATACAGGTTACTCTTACCTAAGTGGGGAGTGTGTCACCTGCCCTATTGTCACCAGTGTGTCTCCACTAATCCTAGAGTCCCCTCCAAAACTCCTGTCTGGGACTATCAGGACTGTCTCACTCCTCTGCCTTGAGCCAGCTCAAACTGTGGCCACCAGCCCTGCCAGATGGGCCTGCTGATGCCCCTCATTCTCGTGCCCTGCCCGTGCTCTCTGTGCCAAGCTACATGGCAGGCAGTCAAGGAAGTCACATCAAGGAGGAAATGGAAGCCATCTCCAGCCTACACTTCACTGTTGCTGGTGCCAAGCTCACACATGGCAGGGATCAGGCTGTCACCCAGCCCTTTCTCTTTGCCTGCATCTGCTATCCCAGGGAGCCTGGGTCTTACTGGTCTGAGGACTGTCAGGGCTGTCTGCAGTACCCCACAGCTCTTCTGAGTGTTCTTCCTCTCGTGCTCCCAAGCTCTGTCACAGCAGCTGCCCCAGGCAGCTTTTCTCAAGCAGTTTTGCCTAATTCCTGCAGTGCTGAACCCGGGTGTCCCAGCCCATGGGTCACGCATAGGCAGGAAAGGACAGCCCCCTGACATGTACCCCATCACCTGTAATCCTGCCCACGGCTCCATTTCTGACCTGTTTCAGTGGGCCTCTTGCCTTGTGTATTTAACCTTGTCCTTAAGAACAATTCCTGCTCTCCTGAAATAGCCAGTGGGTTCAGTAGTGAGAGCATGGAGTGTGGTGAGTTTCAGTCCCCTCAGTGCAGTTGACAACCACCAACTAGGGGCCAGATCCATGGCACACAACGTGCTCCCTGGCATTTCACCAGTTACCAGGTGGGCAATGTGGACAGCAGGTTCAGCCAGCTGGGCTCACCTCCTGCTGGAGGGGGGCAGCTTTTCAGAGAATCCAGACCTTTAGCCAAAGGGTAGATGGATGTGACCTGGAGTGTTATTGCAACAATCTTGCCATTTTTATTTCCTAGTAGTTAAAATATTTTAAAAAGTGAATGACCCAAGGTTATTAAGCTTTCTAAAGAAATTAGTGCAGGTATTTCCAGACATCTCTCAGAAACCAAGTCACCATGACTGCCAATGACTAGAGGAGAGCACAGGCTGGCAAACAGTAAATCACCCTGGTTTATATCCCATCAGAATTTTTGCTGATATCTCCTAGTTCTTCATGTCTAATTTGATGACCATATTACTTAAAATTTGAGTTGAATAAGAGGTGCCCTTACCCTTTTATCACCCTATCTGATATGAAGAATGAGTCTAACTTTTGAGAATATCATGAAGATAGATAACTGTAGAACTCAGGTTCTTTAAACCAGTTTCTGATTTAAGGATTGTAACTTTTGGGGACTACTTTTGCTTGCCTGTAATATTCAAGAGACATGCAAAGATTATTTAAAAGTTGTAGGTTGCAGAAGTACAACATCACCCGTGACGCCATGAAAGGGGCCCTAAAGAGCATCCTTGCCACTTCCCTGGACAGCAGCATCATCACTGGTGTGCCCCAAGCCATGGACACCATGTAAGCAATGACACCCTTGCTGGCCATAGGGTTTTCCTGGGGCCCTCAAAGGGTTTTCCAGGCCAGCAGCCCCTGTGTAGGCCTGGGATGGCACATCCACTGCCAGAGTGAGCACCTGTTCCCAGGAGGACCCTGTCTTTGGAGGCCACACAGCAGCACCAGACACTGCTGCTCATGGCAAAAGTATGATACAAACAGATACAGCAGGATTAGATTGGATTTTTTTTTGTCAATCTTTTTGCTTTGTTTCAGTGTGGGAGAAAAAAAAAATCAAGCCAGAGTTAACATGATCAAGGTGTGAACATGAGCAGCCAGAATGCTGTGAATCACATAAAAGATTTGATCACAGTCAATATCAGCTGCTGAACTATAATAGCTTTTGTGACTCTCCAAACAGGATTTTAATTTTATGTTTATTATTTGGGGACCAGCAAAGCACAGGAAATGCCCTTGTGGTGGTACAGGCCCCCTTCCCTCTTGTTCTATGGAAGCCTGGGAAGACTCAAATGCAAAGCAGGCTGACTTTCAACATTTTCAATTTTTGCTTGTGTTCCCCAGGCTTGGCAAGAGAGAGTGAACTTAATTAAAATCAATGGAGAAACAGAACGGAATAAATCACAATATGAATATTCTCAGTGCCTTCATTGAAGCACTGCGCATGGCTCTGTCACACTCAAACAGTGACTCCTTCAAGGCTGGAGGAGCCTCCAGCCCTCTGTGGTCTCCAACAGCACAGCAGCCCCACTGCAGAGGCTTTACCCTCCATCCCTCGCTGAGGATGGGACAGGACATGGGAAGCAGGCAGGAAGTGTTGCCGTGGCCAGCCTGGGTGTGCTGTCCCAGGCACACAGCTTGTTTTCAGCACCCTTGGCCTCAGACCCAGGCCTGCCTCGCTGGCCAGCACAGCCCCCGTGCAGAGGGTCGGCCTCCCCCAGTTTTTCAGACCCCAAGGCTGTTTCCAGCAGTGAAGAGAAGTTGTCTGATTCTTTTCCTCAGTCAGGAAACTTGGTTAGGCAGAGTGTGTTTTCCACAGCCACACACAGCACCATCCTCCGCATGCTGGCAGTGCCTGGGACACTGTAGAGCCAGAGATGGGGACAGGCCTGGGACACAGTTGGAGGGGGCAGGAGGGGGGGTTGCTCCTCATGGTGGTTCAGCTTCTGAGCCCCAGCACAGACCATGAACCGGCCAGGAAATGAGAGCAAAAGAAAAGGTGAAAGAAGAAGGGGAAGGGGATATGGGAGGGAACTGCCAGCCCCAGCCCCTACTTATTCCCTAATAAGCTGTTTACGGGCAATCTTGGATTGCTTTTCAGAAGCAAATAACAGCTTTTTAGAGTCACCTGCCAGCAGGTGTATGCACTTTAAAGCTTTTCCACATCAGAATAGAACTGCCATGTATAGTGTGCTGAGTGGTTAGAACCAGCAGGTTAGAAGAGTGCCCGGAGTGCCTCACTCCAGGCTGGCCTCACATCGCAGTGCTTGCCATCCACCTGCCCACAGGGGCTGTGTTTGGGGCATCCAGGTGTCCACCCCAGACAAGAGCAGATTTCTCTATCGCTGCCCTGCAGCCTCCTCAATAGTCATTTTTCCAAGCTTCTGCGACTGTTATAAGCACTATATAGAACCACAAAGCTGAGCAGCAACCAGCTTGTGCCCCTGCATCAGGGGAGAGCCCTTGGCTCAGTGAGGACCACGAGAAACCCCAGAGCCTCAGGCAGGCACAGGCAGCCTGTCTGCCTCGCCAGCCTCAGTGCTGTCCTGTTCTGCCTTCTCGTCACCCTAGGAACCTGCAACCAGCAGGAACCTGCAACCAGCACCATACCAGGGCTCAGTCCTCCCACCACATTTAGCTGCTGCCATAGCTATCATGCAAGAGCAACAGGGCTTCCTCTCTGCATGTAGCCAGGGGTTCAGATTTCATAAAAAAATTCATTACACCATTGTTTAACACCACATGCCAATCCCTTCCAGATGACTTAATTTGTTAATCACACTTTTAATGGTGGAGACTGTTAGAGCCCATGAGGGAGAGGTTAATATTAGTACCATTTAACTGTTGAAAGCTTTTCATGTTGTAAAGCAGGCACACGGCCGAACGATAAACCCGCAGTGTAATTGGCGGGTAACAGGCCCCCCGGCGCTCGTAGCTCCTGCTGCTGACAGCCGTGTGCCAGACCAGGATGGCCAGTGACTGACAGGGTTCTGCCACGGCCCAGAGCCCCCGGCCCAGAGCCCCTGGCCCAGCTCAGGGCGGCAGGGTGACTGCAGAGTGACTGTGGGGGGCAATCACCTGCCTCCAGGCTGGATTGCTACCAGTGGCAGGGACGTGCGAGGGGGTGCATGCCATGAGAGAGCACTCAGCAAGTACGTGGGCTGTTCCTGACTGTATTTTTTCTACAGTCAATCTTTCACAGATTTATGCTGGAGAAATGGGAACATTAAATATCCCCTTGCTGTAATTCAGCATGCCGCAAGAGATACAGATTTAAATATTTAGTAGCACATAACTGGCTAAAAGCCTCGGCAACATTTTTAAAAATCACTTTTTAATAAAACTGGACTGAAATATTCCCCACAGTTTGAATTTATGGTTTGTAATCGGTGTTCTTGTGATAAATAGTAGTGAATATATATTTATGAACAACAAATGTTAATGAAGAAATAATATGGGAGCCCACCTTCAGGCTGTGTAGCTGCTAGTGCTCTGCAACATTCCCTGAGGAATGCTGACATTGAGCAAACAAAAAGGCCAGATCAACAGTGCTATTAGACTGAAAAATCCAGGAGGAAAGGAGCATGGCCTGGGCACAGAGGCCAGTTCAGAGGCGGCTGCACTCAGTGAGAGCCTCTGCACACGACTGCAAAGGCACGACTGAGCTCGCTCCTTGCCTGCAGATCACAGACATCGTGTGTCTGCATCGCAGCCAGCAAGCGCTCCAGCACGACTGATTTGTATCGGGTGAGCCATTCATTTACATGCGTTTCCCCGCGATAATAAACCTGGAGGCAAAGCCCACAGTAACTGCTTCTCTCTTCTGTCCGATGGCAGGAAGAGATTTATCTCGGGGTGGTGATCTCGATTACTGCCTGGGCGCAGCACAGGCAGGAGCAGCATGCTGATTTCTCTGCACTTCACACCCAGTAGGAGCAGTTTGGGTTTTAATACTGGCCATCTTCTGCACCAAAACATCGAATTAACAGAAGCCAGACTGAGGAATGCCAGAGAGTGTGGGGGAATCCCTCCCCTCACATAGCAGCATCTGCACCTGTGGGGGCTCTGCACCCCAGCCTGGACTGAGTGGAGGGAGCCACTGGGCTCCCCAAGGTTTGTGGAGGATACCACAGCCCATGGACTGTGCAGGCAGAAAAGCAGTTCAAACGCCATCCCAGGGGACCAGCTTCAGGGAGTTAGATCCACAGCAGGAGCTCTTGGAGCAGCCATCACATCTCTCTGCCCCACGGGGAGGCTGGCACTCGCCCCCACACTAGCAGCGGTGAAGAGCAACAGCAGCCAAAGGAAACATTTCCAACATTAAATAAAACAGACATGTTTATGGTACAATAGAAGCTCTGTGATCTTGGAACACAACTTGCATAAACAGACAATTTGGCTATAAACAATTTCAACATTAACTAGTATTTACATATAGAACAACTCACTCAAAATACAATTAAAGGCCTTGATGGATTGTAAAATGTCAACATATTTAAAAGGCTACAATATATGCTTGGTTTATGTCTCCTTGGTCAGACATAAAACTGGAGTTTGTTTACATTTTCTCGGCCAGAGCCCAGAGCACAAGGGGCTTCTGGCTCCCTGACCAGGATGTGCAGGTATCAATTTGCTCGTTATTCCTCTACACAGGGAATAATCTCTGTTTTCTCTAAGAACATATTTAAAATAGGGAGGCTATGGTTCACCTCACCACTCCACTCACTCCATACCCCTAAAAGAATCTGCAGGGCCACTGTTTTCCATATTGCCTAAAAAGGGGCTGGTAGGATGGCATTCATTCAAGACTGAGATATTGCAGCAGAAGACAAGACCTGGCCCTCGCTGCAGGCTGCCTGAAAGCAGAAGAATCCCAAATCAGCAGCAGCCTTTTCCAGTTTGGGCCAGAGCCTCTAGCTGTCCAGAGAAAGCATCTGACTCCTCAGCATTTACCAGAACAAAAGCCAAAGCCCACCTCTCCCCACTCCTCACAGAGTCTTTTGCTTACAGGCTTGCTACTTCACCCCACATAAAAGCTAAGTACCTAACACAACTGGGAACATCTCCAGTATCAGCAGAAAGTCCTCCCCACCTCAAAGATGCTGCCTCACTACTGTGAGACATGGGAGACACATGTCCAACCACCCTTGGAGAAGAGGTACAGCACAACTCAGTCACCCACATCCTGAAAGGTGCTCTTTCTTCCCTCCAGGAGGAGGGTGCAGGCAGGAGCTTTGGCAGGCATGGCTCAGCTCACCAGGCAGGAGCTTTGCAGCACATGGCAGCCAAGCGAGGTGGCGAGAACCAGGCTGCGCACTTCTGTCTGGTTCAGCTTCACACCCTCAGAGCTTGGCTGTCAGAACCAGCACACAAGTCACCCAGCCAAGACTGTCCCAACTGCCAGGAGTGACGCATCCCTGGAAATCTCACCAGACACTTGGTAACTTTACCCTCAAGTTCTTCTCTGCTTCTGACAGCACACTGAGATTACCTGAGAGAAAGAGGAGGCTGGAGATCAAGTTTCTTCCCAAACCGCACCAGCCAAACACACCACCTACTGCTGAAATAATAAGCAAGAGCAATTGTCCTGTCTGACCATCCTGAGAACATTTTGAAAGCTGCTCATAGCATTTCTTCTCTTCAAGGTCAGATTCTTCAGGGACTGAACAATTCTGCATTCATCCTAAAAACACAGAGCTTATTTATAAACTGCCTAATATATTTTAAAGGGCAGACATTCCACATTTTACTTTTTATTGCCACTTATCTTCCATCTCTGCAGTAGTTTTTTATCTTCTGCTATGCCAAGGCACATCTCCGCAGCCCTGCTGCTTTGTGGCTGACACGGTGGAACACTGTGAACTCAGTTAAGTGCAGCCCTTGTAATCTGTCAGAGCTCATGGAGGGGTTCCGGATGCTTTCCCAAATACCACTGATCTTATAAAGCAAAGCAAAAACCCATAAGCAGTCATTGACTGTGGAGCTCAAAGAAAGACTGAGAGCTATACTCACAAAACCCACAACATCAGCCTGGGAAAGTGGTGGAGGAGCAGCTCCAAAAGCGAACAGGCTTTGCTCCTGGCAGAGCAGCACCCTTGCTGGGAGTCTATTCCACTCATAAGGAGCCATTTGCCTCCCTGTACTCTTTTACGCTTTCCTTCCAGGCTGCAGCAACTGCCCAACAAGGCCTGCAGGACAAGGCTGCACGTGAGTCCAGGCTCTGCCAGCACAGAGAACCTCTGCACCCTGCTCCAGGGGCACAGACAGCATGGGCAGGTGGTGCAGAACCTCTGGGACGTGGCTGCAGCTGGAGAGAGCAGAAGTGCTGCCCAGGCAGCCTGCATGGGGCTCCCCACTCCTCTCCTACTTCCCACCACCTGTGCTGGGCAATGCAGCCCCTCCGCCCACAGACCCTGCCAGCTCCTGGTGCCACCAGCCCCACTTTGCACCAGCAGCAGAACAAAGAGCTCCTTCTACCCCACCAGGCTCAGCAGCCCTGTATTAATTGGGCTTGTGGAGGGTTCTCATCCCTCTTTATCCTGTCCGTCAACACCACAAGCACCCAGCAGGGCCTTCCTGTGGGGACTCCTCAGCTGCACCCTCCTTCTCTAGCCATGGTAGAGCCCTTTGTTCATGCTGCTGCTGCTACTGCCCAGCAAGTTACAAGTATTATTTATTGCAACACAGCATATGGATGCTCTCTTTTCTATTTGTCTGCATTAAATAATTATTTAAGCTATATTAGGTATTTTTCAAAAAAACTGTCAGCATCTGAAGTTTCATTATTGTAGTTGGAGATATAGAACAGGGCAATTTGTATGGATCCTAGCCCTTGGGTGGAAAGGACTTTCTGCAGGATGAAATTATGGCATGACCATGTTTTATGAGATACTAGAACTTAACCTTGAAATCTGGGGAGATGGGAAAAAGGAGTGAGGGGAAGCAAGCTCTCCAGGGTGCCTGGCACAGCAAGAGGCTCCCAGAAGCTCAGAGTCAGGAGCTGATGGTGGGGCAGTAGCAGACAAACCAACATGACTGTCACCCCTGGTCAGGGCACCCACTGTGACTCTGCAGTGCTCCTCTCTGCTCCTCCTTCCTGAGCAGGAGAGGGACTGTGCCTGGCTCAGGGACTGACAGGGGACTGACCCCTGCCCTCCTGTCCCTCCTGAGATCTCAGAGGCCTCTATGAGAGTGCTGCAGCAGTCAAAATAAATCTCACTGAAAGCTGAGAGCTTCCTCTCAAGATCTTGTCCACAGCCCCTGCCTGCACAGCACATTTGGACTGGGTCTATATCATGGGATGATCAGTACAGAGATGGAAACCCACAGAGTTTTCAATTCCTGAAAGAAAGTGCATTTTTTTCCTTTATAGATTCTTGATAATCAACCTACTCAATGCTTTTTATTTGCATTGATCACATTTTATAGTATGATTAAATTTGTATGGAAGCAAACCAATTAGTTTTGTTTTACGCTTATTGAATTCACTTTATGGTCAGACAAATGAACTTAGTTATTTAGTTAGATTTATCTAGCAGCATAAAGCTTGATAACCTAGGATCTCAGAGAAACAGTTTTAAAAGAATTATCTTTTTTATTTTTCCTTCTTGGGAAAAACCATAAAACCTGGAGGCAGGTATGAAGAAGCAAACACTCATCACAGACTGGCTTTTCCCAGAGATTTCAAAACTCAACCTGATTGTTTGCCAAAGCCTCTCTTGAAAGGCACCACCATATTCTACACAGAGATGGTCTCCTGACAGAGAGTGAGTGCCAGCACAGTGACCCTGTGCTGAGGAGTGAGTGCCAGGCTGTTTTAGGAAGGTCACTTTACC